>NC_091629.1:7706977-8020072 GCF_027580195.1 Bos mutus
GATGAAGCTTGTTATTTGCTGTCCAAAAAAAAAAAAAAAGGTGCTTACTGACCTGGACCAAACTTGAAAACAGACAAAAGAGAAAAGGAATGTTTTCGTAATTGAAAGCCTCAAGGAAACTGCAAAGTAGAGATGGTCCACAAAGCATAGATGGTCATTTCTTGGTGCAGGTTGGGGAGCTGAGGTTTTTTTTGCCAAGAGTCTGCAGCCCGAGAAGGCGCATTTCCCATCACCTCCTGAGACCGGTGACATCCGACACCACGTTTACAGAAGCTCAGCCATGTTTTCACACCTGGTTAAGTGTCCGTATTTCCTGGCATCCCAACAAGAAGTGAGTTTTATACATATCTTTTCACTCAAGTGTTTGAACTCTCAGGAGAACCATGCAGCAGCCTCGTTCTAGAGTTGCTCAGCCCAAACGTTGGATTTATTCAGTACCCACAAAGGGTCCTGGTGCCTGCCAAGAAAAACAGGCCAGCAGCTGCATCCTTGCTTTCACAGGGCAGGCTTTAAAATATTAATCTCAAAGTCCCTGCTTTGGGGAAGATAAAGAAACTTTAGCCATATTGGTATTTTTAAGGGTTGGTTAGTGAAATACTTCCTCCCCCTCCCAAATTATCACTTTTATCTTCCACTTTGTTCCACTGGCTATGGTTCTCTCAATTGATTAAAAAGCACCCAAACTTTCTTTTACATAAATTACTTCAATTTTCCTACGGAAATTACAAAGATCCCTTATTTACCAGGAAAAATATCAATGAAAGAATTATTTGAAAGTCACTTTTGGGATAAATTACACTGTTATTTTTATTATTTTATTCACAGTTGGATATTGACGGTGAAAACTGATTACCTCACTGTTGTGATTGGGCAAAATTTTAAAATTTGGGCTTTATTATAAAAAGGCAAGGAGTGTATCCTGAATGGTCTGAGGCTGGTATAAAGTCCCCCTTTTCAGCCTTACTAATGTCCGTCTGCAGGGAGTATGGTCCGGGGAGGCAACAGAGGGTGGGGGGACATTTAAAGAACATGCATGACTTAATCTTCCTATGAAGTATTCGAGGAATCAAAATGTATTTTCTTTATTTTATTCTGAAGGGCGAGGTTTCTTATCTCTTCTGCGAATTCAGTATTTTTCAACCCAAGAAAAGGTCGGAGATGACATGTGAAATTTTAGCAGCCAAGATAAACAATCTTCTATTCTAAACCAAAATATTTTGTGGGACTGGCAAACCTCCTGAACTCACTGGGAGGTTTACTGAGGGAGGGTGGGAGTAGAGAGTTAACCAGGGGTTTCTAACTTGAGGTATTGCCAGCATTTCTTTGTATTAAACAGTTAACAATTCAGGAGCTTTCGGCCAGACAACAGTATTGTTGTTAAACCATACTCACATGCTTGCAAGATTCACTGTGTATCTTTTCCTAGGTTGCTCTTGCACTGTGGTCTCATGCAGAAAGTTGCCAAACAATTACCCTTCGCTCGTGTCCCCTGCAGGTGCTGTTACTTTTGCTGTTGTGCCTTTGATATTTCCTCGCATTCTTTTTCTCCTCTGCCCTTTCACTCCAGAATTGAAAGCTCTAGCAAAAACCAAGAAGTTTCAGCACACGAAGGTCTTCTTTGGGGCACTTCCGTCTCTGTTGTATATAAATAAATAAGTAAGCTGGAGAATCCCAAGGGCATGAGAAATATTCAAAAGAGCAGAGATCTCATTTGCAACCACAGTTCCAGTTCTCTGCAGGAAGACGATGCGGTACTTAGGGAGAATGACGGAAAGACCCAGGAATGGAAATGGACACTTTCTTCAGAAATCTGAGTCTCTGCATTCAAAGGTCAATGGGGAAGGGTTGCCAGTAATTCATATTCCAGGCAAAGAAAGGATTTTGGCTTGTCTCAGTGAACAACTCCAGGTTAAGAAGGGGGAAAGATACCCCAATATTTCTCCATCTGTGTCATCCAGGGCAGAGGTGAGGTCTTTGCAAACTTCAGAGCAGCCTCCCTCCTGTGTTTTCTCTATGAGCTCAGGTCAGAGAATAAGCCCCTCTGACTTGCATATGCGCAGTTTCCCTTCACTGTTTGTGTGTGGAATCGTGGGATGTGTTCTGAGAAGCCATTGTTTGTTCTTATTTCCTTGATTATTTTCCGCTCCACACGAAGCCTTTTCTCTGAGGAGCTCAGGGCCACATGCTGCAATTAAAGGACTTAATTTGAAGCTCAATTATGCCTTGCTGGGTCAGTGATCTGTGAGCCAAATTATCAAGATCCTGCTGATGACCTGACAAGGAGAAAGCCAACCAGGGCGATTGGAACCAGGAAGAGGTGAAGAAAATGTGGAAACACGAAGATGGGTTTGTGAGAGAAAGACTTGCCAGGAGCCAGAGGGTTCACAGCGAGGTCATGGTGTAGTCAGGGGCTGATTAGAAAGTGACTGGAGGAAAGGAGCCCAGAAAGTTTGGGGAAAGCCAATGAAAAGGTGCCATCAAGTTGAAAGGGAGAAGAAAGAGCTATTCAGAGTCAGGCAAAAAACATGTGAAATATTCCAGGTTCTGAGTTCTCACCAATAACACTTCTTTTTTAAACTACCTCTTATTCACAGTGGCCAGGGGACATGAGCAACGGTTATTAATAGAAATACTAATGGATAAACTTATTATCATTGATAATAATGACAATAGTAAAATTGTCCTTATTCAACATCAAGGTGGACTGAGCATGTGTAGTTCAATAAGAACAATATGCAATGGGAAAACTAGAAGGAGCTTTTAGAAATTAATAATAGTAAAAAAATATTTAATAGAGAGGGGAAAAATTAAAAATTATTCAAAAAGTAGAAGAATGAAGATGACTTTTATCCTCATCAAAAGAAAAAAAGAAGAAAAGTACAGTAAGTAATACGTAAGTATTTTACTTACAATCCAGTAAGTAAAATATCTAATTAATAGGAATTCCAGAAAGATAAACAGGAAAAAGAAGGGAGAAAATTATCGAAGATATAATCCAAGAAAAAATTGCAAAACTGAAGGACCTGAGTTTCTACACTGATTCCAAAATACTAAAAACAGAAAAATACAAAGAAAAGCACCCAAGATTCATTAATATGGAATTCCAGAGCAACAGAAATAAAGAAAAAAACCCGAGAAGCTTCTACAGATTAAAAAAACAAAAACAGACACACACACAGGCACACACAAAGGATTGAGTTAGTGGAAACTGGAAAAACAGACCACAATGCCCTTAAAATTGTAAATCAATTGTTTTCTAACCTGAAATTATTGAGCGAATAAAATTAGCAAATGAAAGTGAAGATTTTTCAAAGGCTTATTAAAATCTCAAAACAGTGAGCATCCCTAGGTCTTGTCTATGGAAGCCACTAGAACATTGCTCTAGAAAGACAAAGGAGTAAAGAGAAAGATAGGAGACCAGGAAACTGGATTTGGTATGAAAAGGAGGAGAAAAAAAATGTTCCTGGGTTGATGGTGAAGAGAAGGCACAGAACTGCAGCCATTCATTGAAAACAGAACAGATTAGAGCAAGCGACAGGAGGCTCCAGAAACACGAATCAAAAAAAGGGTCAGGATTTATGACGCATGTGGGCATACTAGCAGGCCTCATCTCTATCAAAGAATGATTGAGTGATGGGGCATCAAAACAAATCAAATCAGCCAACCAAAGTGAGGCAATTGTGAACTGAAAAAAAATTTATATGAAAAAGGAAACGTTGTCACAGTTCACTCTGTGATTCAGCTGGAAACAATAATTGCACAGGGTAGCAAATTTGTTACATAATGTTATGGGAGGATAATGGGTAACAGAGAACTGTGTGTGTGTGTGTGTGTGTGTTTATTGGTATAAGAGAGTTAAATCCTCCCCTATTTTAAAAGAGAATTGATATATCCGGTCTGAATTTAATTATAATATTTCACAACATGAAAGCAAGCATTGAAAGAATCAGCTAAAAAGCTGAAGCTCTTGCCACTGGGCAGCAGGACTTTGGTGGAAAGAGGTGTGGGGAAGGGAATGACTCTCGTTATCCATGATAAACTTTGTAGTACATTTTACTCTGTAAATTATGCACGAATATTGATTTCATAAAAACAGACCATCTAACACTCTGCTATGCATTAGTCGTTCTTTTTCATTAACTTTATGTGAGTCACTATGGTATCTCCTTCCAGGCTGTATTTATGCAATGGTTAGGTAGCTTGAAATTGTATTCTTTAGCATATCAATGTTTCATAAAAGCATAATTCTAGTGAGCATAGTAAAAATGTTTGATGGCAAGGCTGAAGAATTTCAGAAGGGAGGGAAACAATGGGAATATGGTTCCCCCTTCTCTTTCCCCCTTTATTTTCTCTCTCTTTTTAAATTGGAGGATAACTGCTTTACAATATTGTGCTGATTTCTGTGTATAATAACGTGGATCAGCTGTAAGTGTATGTATATCCCTTTCCTCTTGAACCTCCCTCTCACCCCACCCCCATCCCACCCCTCTAGACCATCACAGAGCACCAAGCTGAGCTCCCTATGTTATGCAGCAGCTTCCCATGAGCTATTTTACACATGGTAGAGTATATATGTCAGTGCTCTATGGTTTTAAAGGAAACAAAAATAAAGCAAGGCCTCACTGAAGACTCATCTGACACCACCGGGCCAGGAGGGGTCTGGAGTTGGGGCCCTGAACCAGATCCCAGGACCCGAAATGAAGTGTTTGCCCACGTCACACCATCACTCATCTGGGTCACTGCCAAGCAGAGAGCTAGAAATAAGCACTTCTCTGATTTTGTCATTCAGACTGTTGGGTGAATCTCAGAAAATAATGTGACTTCTTTGAAGTCAGGACCATGAAATTGCCATAGAAATCATTCTATGCCTCAGTGGATGATTTTGAATAATTATGAATAAAATAAGTGAAAAGCAGAGTGCTAATGCTGAGCATGTCTTAAGTGCAGAGTCAGAAGGAATACCTGATTTATTAATATCAGCATACATCTAGAGGGGGGCTGTGCAGGGTCAGAATTAATGCCTTGTTTACTTGCTTATATCACAGATCTTTTTTGAGGCGGGGGATGGTCATTAGTGAGGCTAAATTTTTAAATTTCAGTCGCATGTACTTAATCTGGTTTTTGAGCCAAAAAGGAAGACAATTGCCTTGATATTGCACATATTGATATTTGCTGTCAGGACAGCACGAAGGGGCTGCACATAGAAATCTGCCCTGCCTTTGATTTCATAAGAAAACTTAGCAAGATCCCACAGCTCCAAAGTGTTGGAGGCCAGGCAGTTGCCACATGCCTGCTGCCTCTGTGTCCACCCTCCTAGCACCCAGGGTTATCTCTGTCGAACCAGCCCTGATTTCGATATTGAATTTTTCAGGCTTACCGCCTAAGTAATTACCAGTATCAACTTGTTAACCCCTGGGCTTTGAGCAGGTCTAGACTTGCCCCTCACAACCCATGTCTTCCATTCTGCCTTCTCAGCAGGATGAGAATTTACACAGCAAGGATCGTGTTGTAGAAATCAGATTATAAAACTTTATATACTGTCAGTGCCTTGGACTCTATAAAAATCGGTTTTCATGCCCCTCTTGGGTTTGGCATCAGACTAAGAAAAGCTGAACTCCGGGTCCTGAAGAATCCTCTGTGCCATCTTGACCACAAAGTCCTGTCTGCTGGAAGCTTAGAAGTAGCCACAAGCAGTCTGATTGTGATACCTACCAACATTTGCCTTGAGCAAACCCCTGACTGCTTTCATAATTCACTTTTAAAAGCTACATAGTCCGTGTTAAGTCGATGAAACTAAACGCTGTCAGCTGCTGGCTTTCAAGTCGTTTCTCTGATGGTGACCTAATATTTCTGTGCTCTCACCTCCTTCTCCTGGAGGCATGAGCTTGCAGAATTAAGCTATTAGTTCCACCCAGGACTGTAGTCTAAGGCACACCAAAGACAAATGATGGATGCAGGAGACAGATGTTTCTGAAACTACAGTCAAAAGTTTTACTAGACTATGTCAAACACCCCCTAAAAGGGTTATTATTCTTACTTAAACATTCAGCATTTGGGTTCAGGTGGGGTGTGAGATGGCCTTCCTTGGTGGCTCAACAGTAAAGAATTTGCCTGTAATGCTGGAGCCATAGGAGATGTGGGTTCAGTCCCTGGGCTGGGAGCATCCCCTGGAGGGAATGGCAACCCACTCCAGTATTCTTGCCTGAAGAATCTCATGGATGGAGGATCCTGGTGGGCTACAGCCCATAGAGTCGCAAAGAGTCGGTCATGACTGAAGTGACTTAGCAGGCATGCACACATGGGATATGAGACATAGACAAGTTACCTGCCCACAGAAAACAGAATATTCTGGCTTCCCTCTCCCCCTTGTGTCTTTCTATTTCTGCTTATTACTTCATTTCTCTTTTCTTCTCCTGGGAAGAGAGAATAGCTCAAAACTGGGATGCTTCTGTTGTGAAAGATTTTCTCTCTTTTTTTTCAAGAGTTCACTTATGAGCTCATCTTTTAGATTTGTATTTTAAATTGCTTTTCTTTTAATCTGGATCTTGGCTTCATTCAACAAATGAATTAAACCGTAGCATTTGAATAGTAATTCAATTCACATTTAGGTTTTTTTTCCCCCAAACAAGAATTTAATGCAAAGACACTTCTCCCTACTCCATAAAATCATGTGTTGGTTAAGGCTTCCTTTCACCCAAATTAATTTCTAGATCTTCATAATGGCTTTTACTAGTTTCAACCTCTGAATATTCTTTCCAATGTACTAACAGAGCTTTAAGAGAAAAATTTTCTGAGTAGGGGAGATGGAGATTTCTGAGTTTTCTTTTGAATAAGGGTTCAAATTGTTTGTTCGGGTCAGACAGTGTAGAAGACAAAGTTTTGGGTCAGTCCTTCTTTGATAAATCCTCTTAATCTCGGCCCCTTGCTTTCCCCACAGCAATGTATGAAGGCGTAGTAAAGTTGAGAACATCGAAACCCAGGCATGGGCAGCTGTGGGGAGAAGGTAGTGGCCTGTTAGAAAATGTCTGCAATTACGTTCGGAGAAGGCAATGGCACCCCACTCCAGTACTCTTGCCTGGAAAATCCCATGGACGGAGGAGCCTGGCAGGCTGCAGTCCATGACGTCGCTAAGAGTCGGACACAACTGAGTGCCTTCACTTTCACTTTTCACTTTGATGCATTGGAGAAGGAAATGGCAACCCACTCCAGTGTTCTTGCCTGGAGAATCCCAGGGATGGGGGAGCCTTGTGGGCTGCCGTCTATGGGGTCACACAGAGTCGGACACGACTGAAGCGACTTAGTAGCAGCAGTTACGTTAAACCGAGATTCTCCACAAGGGTTGATGCTTTCAACAACAGCGCTGTTTACAGACCTTCTGGATGAAGGAGGGTTGCTTTCATTTATTAAAAAACGTTTTTATTCTGTATTGGAGTATTGCATATTAGCAAACAATGTTGTGATAGTTTCAGGTGAACAGCGAAGGGACTAGCCATACATACACATGTATCCATTTCTCCCCCAAAGTCCCCCTCCCATCCAGGCTGCCACCTAAATTGAGCAGAGTTCCGTCTGATATACAGTAGGTCCTTGTTGATTATCCATTTAAAATATAGCAGTGTGTGATGGCTTTAAATCCTCCCCAATACAGTTTGTTTTCTATGTGGCTACTGCCAAAGATAAAAAACCTCTGTTATCTAGGGGTGCTTTTCCTCTCACTTATCTCTCACTTCCTCCACGTAGGGAAACCTCACTTATTAGTACAAGTATATTTACTTAAACAGAAGAGAAATGTGTGGTTTTCAAAGATCCACCTTCCTGACCTGTTACCACGAGATGTTTTCGTTAAATCTTCCCACCAGTGTCTGTCCCCATTTTCCAGTTTCGCTGGTTGAGCTGCATCAATACTCCTGAAGACAAAGCTCAGCCTTTCCTCTGTGATAGAGCCGCTCCTCCCTGCTGTGTGCACTCAGATGCTTAGGACATCAAGACTTTCTAATGAAGCCAGAGAGGAGAGTCACACTCCGAGGCCATGGTCATGTGACCAGGACGACAGGATGCGTGTCATCCTATGGCGGGTGAGCACCAGTGTCAGAGAGAGACTGAAACCAACAATTTATTTTTGAGTGAGATCAGCTAAAATGAGCATCTAAAGTAGCCTTAGGTGGAGCAAGAAGGCACACCAGGCAGCCTGGAGAGTTTGGTGCAAAGCATGGAGGGCTGTGTCTTTTCTCCCTGGGTGAAGCTGTGTGCATTTCTGTTACTTTATGTGAGAAAGGAGAGCTGGACCAGCCCATCCTAAACAACGTGGATGTTTCCACCTCATCTTTTTTCCCTGAAGGTGAATTGTGTAGAGTGTAGACAGAAGGGTAAAAGTGGAGGGATAAACAGTGCTCTAAACCCCGAGTGGGAGGAGTGTGGATCTGGAATGGCTCCTGACACCTCTCAGCTTTATTCCCATAGCCCCTGCACTTCTGCTGCTCCTGGTAACTTGTCACCTTCCATTCATCCAACTGTATTGTCCCGGGGTGAAGTCCAACCGTCTTGACAGTACACACAAAGCCCTTTCTGATCTGTCCACTTCAGTTCTCCAGTTTGATCATGCAGCTAAGCTTGAGCTGCTCCCAAGAGCCAAGCACTCCCATCCAGTTCTCAGCTCTCCCTCCAATGAGCTTGTCTCACCTGCAGCCTCCTAGACATCCTTTATCATTTTCCTCCTCCCAGAACCCAGGGTCGGACCACTGCTTCCACTTCTCCAGGGGAAATTTGAGCAGACTATCCTCTTCTTGATATTCTGATTCCAAAAATCCAGAGAGAGACATCCAGGCTTGAGCAGTCTCAAAGGCTCACCTGGAAATTCTGGAAGTTTGGGAGCCAAGTGTGGATACACCTCTCTGGGAATCTTCCTTTCCAAGCTGAACTACAATGTCTTTGATTGTGTGTCTCTGTTAAACATCCACTTCATGAGGGCAGAGACTCAGGCTTAGAAGTGTTCGAAAATAACCACTGAACTAAATCAAAACTGAGGTGGGTTTCTTTATTCCTCTCTGCTCTTGCTAAAACAAAAGCAAACTTCTTTTTGGCTAGTTTTTGTTGTTTTTTTAGAAAAGCATGACTTAAAAAAGAAGACGGTAGGCACATTACAAATCTGCAACAAAAACAAAGGTCTTACTGGTCCTTGGTTGGTGTTTAAATGTGAATGATGCTGGGCTCACACTTACTTAAACTTTTTTTTTTTTTCAAGATTGACTCCAGTGAAATCCCTTTTCTAATTTTTTCAGTCTTTCATAACATGATGTGAAAGATGTCATATTTTCTCAGGAAGAAAACTTACGTACTTTGTTTCCATCCTCCTCCGATGTATCCCTTTTCTCTCTCTCTCTCAGGCACACGCACCTACACAATTCTCCATAGAGTCTGCCAGGATTGAAACACACAAATTGAATCCTGTGGGATTCTCAAATGTGCAGAATGCCATCATCTTCCCCTACTCTCCCACTGTGCAGTTTTCAGCCCACCCTCGCATCTACAAGTCTCCTAAAACTGTTAGTCCCTCAGTTGGGTCTGTTGCAACCCCATGAATGGTAGTCCACCAGACTGCACTGTCCATGGGATTCTCCAGGCAAGAATACTGGAGTGGGTTGCCACGCCTCCTCCAGGGGAACTTCCCAAATCAGGGATCAAACCCTGGTCTCCTGCATTGCAGGCGTATTCTTTACAGTCTGAGCCACCAAGGAAGTCCACAACTCTCCTGAGGTAAATTTATTTCATGGAGGCTGAGAAGAGCAATGCCTGATCCCGACTCTTGATTCTCTGCAGGTCTATAAGACCTGATTTTGTGCTATTAACTGTTATTTTTGTTGATGCGGATGCTGTTATCTGATTTAAACATCGAAGGGATTATTTTATTTTGTTTGTGCCCTGGAGACTTTAGGGGGAAAAAAAGGAAAGAAAAAAGCCAGCACCATTTTGAAAAGGAAAGCATCCAATAATTTAATATACTTTCCCACAGAGCTGAGGAACAGATGTTCCGTCTCCTCCTGGAGTGGGAGGGTGTGGACTCAGAGAGGCTTGGACCCAGAGCATGTTTCATAATCTTAAAAAGTCAAGGGGTTTGAGGAAGGTCCCTAAACATGGGAGGTCTGGTTGGGGTAAATTTTTATTTATGCAGCAACACAAAAGGGAATTTACCACAGCTTTTGGCAGTCACGTATTTTTTGAATTTTTTCACTGAACTCTCAAGATGAGAAAGATTTTTATCACCACAAATTAATAGAATTTTTGAAATTGAGAAAAAAAAAGAGAGAGAGAACCTTTTAGACTTGGCTAAGACAGTTTTACTGAATAAATTGTTATAGTCATTTCCTTAACAGCCTACCCAGAAGAAGGAAAGTCAGGCCATGTGAGAAGTGAAGCCAACTTTGGAGGAAAAATGGTTAACAAAATAGATGGAAAGGAAGGAAAATTCTTTTTATTCTATTTTCTGTGAAATGATTCTGAAGCAGAGAATCACCTGAGGAACCTTTCAAACATACTCTTGCCTTATCACCCCTCCCCCACCCACTCTCTCAGCCTCTCCATAAGGACATATTTATTTCTTAATTTTTATTTTATTTTTTTCCAGGTTTCTCCATTTATTTGGGATATGGAGTATATAATTATCATCATTACAAGTAATGATAAGTTGAATAGCTAAACCAGGGTGCATAGTTCAAACTATTCTGTTGGAACAAACTCCATGAAATGGAATCATTTGGTTAAAGAAAGTTTCAAAGTTCTTGATCTATTGCCAAATTGGAGTCCAAAATAGTATGCATCGATTTATATTGCATGTATTCTTTTTTCAACAATCCTTGAAAATTTTGAGAAGGAAGAGAATATTTCCCCGTAGTCTAATTATTTTATTTTCTTTGACTACTAAATGAAAGTAAACATTTTTTAGTCGGTTGTATGAAAGGACATGTAATTTAGAAAGACTCCTGGGTTAATTCTAATATGGTTATTAGAACCCTGCTCTACCCTCTCCCTCAATTTTAGAACCAGTGCTACAAAAAGAAATTCTTGAAGGGTGTCCGACTGTTTGTGACTCCAGGGACTGTAGTCCGCCAGGCTCCTCTGTCCATGGGATTCTCCAGGCAAGAATATTAGAGTGTGTTGTCATGCCCTCCTCCAGGGGATCTTCCCAACCCAGAAACTGAACCTGGGTCTCCTGCATTGCAGGCAGATTCTTTACCATCAGAGCCACCAGGAAAGCCCTAAATTCTTGAAGAAAGAATATCTGCTTAAGACTGTTTTAGATGGAGGATGACTTGATTTTTCTGATCACCTGTCCTATGGCCACCCTCTGAAATGGCTCCATGGCCCTGGTCCTTCCTGTTTGGACAAATCAGCCTCTGAAGATGAAACCACCATTGGTGATTTTCTGAGACACTTGCTTCAAAGTGGAGTCTCAGCTGCTCTTTTTGTGTGCTGTGGCCATGATTAAATTCCTTCTGTATCATTTATAAAGTTATTCTTTTCTGATCTCTCTTTCACTGAACTAGAAATATCTGCATATCTGAAATCTTCTGCAAGTGAAATAAATCTCCAAAGTTATACAATTTTTAGGGTTGGAAGGAGCACTAGAGAGTGTCTCCCACAATCTTGTAGAAATTCATTTTATAGTATTCTAAGTGGTTGCTGCTTGTATATTTGCAAAAATTAGGCACCTGTGACTTCATGTGGAAATGTATTTTATTTTGGGAGAGTGCGGTGTTGAGCCAAAGAAATGCACTTCTCTTAAGCTTTTCCTGTTGTATGAATCATGCATGGAAAGAGATGGCACATCCTTCTTCAGTAACCTCTGAGCCCAAATCAAGCTGTCAGTCGGCTTAGGAGTGGAATACACTCCCATTTGGTAATCACAGACGTCATGCTGTCTGCTGAATTTGATTTCTCAGCAGATCCACAATGCTCCTGGTAACTGAGCCGTCCTCTTGGTGAGGAGAGCTCCTTGGAGTCTCCTGGGAAGACAGCTTGTAAGGGGACCCCAGCTCTCCCTTGACTGCCATCCTGGTAGCAGGAGAGTCTGGGATACTCAAAAGTGGCATCATTGAAAGTCCTCAACATTCAGTATTTATCAAGTGTCTGCTCTGTGCCAGGCATGTTGCTCACTGCCAAGGATGCAGCAATGAAGTCAGATGTGGTCCCTCCCTGGAGGAATGCAGTCAGATAAGGATGCTAGGCTCCCATCAGCGTGAACAGCATACACAAGCAGGGTGCCAGGGCTACTGGGGCAACACAGAGAAGGGGCACCCAACCCAAAGAGAGGCCTCACTTTCCAGAAACAGAAATGTCTTCAGAACAACGTGGCATAATTGAATCCACTTTACAGATAGTCTTAGCAGAGAGGATTTTGACGTGAGATAAAAAGCTCAGTTATGCAGATTGGAAAGAAAGACCAGTTATCCAGGGTGTAGTCAGGAGTCTCTTGCTGTCTTTGTTTTGGAAATGAGCAAAAGATGTCCATCAATCTTTTGAACTTCCAGGTTTAATCTAATGATCTGCTTTTGCTGTGCCAAGGGAGCTGTGATCATTTGCAGGTAGGATGGTGCAGAATGGAATCTATTCCTCCATTATCATGTAAATCCCATATTTGAATATTCCAGCATCATTGTGCTTTTTTCCACCTAAGTTTCTTTCCTTTCAGATCTGTGGGAGTGAGTAGGTTCTGATATTATCAATTGATTTTTTTTAAATGCAGGCTAATGAATCTAGAGTTTGCTGAGAGCCGCATGCGGAGAGTCTGTGATTATTTGTGAGCTGACGGAAGGTGAGAATCTTAGAGCAGCAACTAATCTTAGAGGCTGCTGACAGGGCAACGCCAGCAGAGGGGCTCCTGGAGGAGACCGAGACAGCAACACACGTGCTCAGAGACAGACCGCTTCCCCGAGTTGGTTTGTGTTTCAAATTGCCCTATTATGGGTTGAGAGATGGCCGAGCCAAGGAAGACTGGGGACTGGAGAATGAATAACTGCTGTTCTCGACAGAAATAATTCCTGGAAGTGGGGGCAGATGAATAGTTAGGTGGAGAAATGGATGACTCAGTGTGTATTTCCCAAAATGGATTGGCGGCCCTATGTCTTTATTAATGTCTAATGGGCTAGTTGTCTTTGTTAGAATTTTATGAGAGAGTGAGTTCAGGTAGGAAAGGGATAAAGACCAAGAGCTCGTTTCAACAACTAAGGGCTCAGACTCTTAAAGTGACCCTTTCTTCTTTGAAGAGGTGCACAGCCTAAATCTGATGTCAAGAGCTTTGGGGAGGTTTTATGAAGCACTTGGCTGATATGGAAACCAGCAGGCGTCTGTGCTGGCCTTGGCGGGACGGACTTCCATCGGGGTTCAAAGAAAGCGCACAGAGAAAGTGTTGGTCTCTGAGACTCTGCTCTAAGACAGGCCGTGTAAACACAAGAATTTCTCAGAAGTCCGGGAAATTTTTGAGGTTAAACTGGGGTGACAGGCAACTTCTAAATCTCAGCAGTGTGAAAAAACAGGATACACGTTCTGTCTGTGCACTTGTCCATTTTCTGCCTTGTCCCGTGTCTGGGACCTAGTCTGATAGAACATCAGCTAAAAAATTGCCAGTCAACTCAACAGAGAGGAAAAAGAATGCGAGTCATACGCAGGCTTTTCAAGCTTGCCCTGGAAGGGAGCATGTCACTCCTATTTCTTTTCTTGCCAGAGCTGATCACAGGTCCATACTTGTCTAGGAGGGCAAGGAATTGCAATCCTACTATGTGCTCAGAAGAAAATCCAGGAAGATGTTCTGGACAGCTCTGATGATGTTCACAGCTACAAACACTGCACACTGCATGCAAGCCAACCCCAGATAGCCGGGTGGGGGATGCAAAACTCCAGGAAAGCCCTTTCTAACTTCCAGTGAGTGTGTGTGTGCATGCAGAAGTGAAGAACTAAGACTGACTATAAACAACCTTATAGAAATATGAATAATACCCACCCCAGCCCCCGTAAATCTCTTATGCATCCAGGTGTTTAACTACAGTAGAACTGCTTCATTGTGTTGGAAAAGACTCTTGAGAGTCCCTTGGACTGCAAGGAGATCCAACCAGTCCATTCTGAAGGAGATCAGCCCTGGGATTTCTTTGGAAGGAATGATGCTAAAGCTGAAACTCCAGTACTTTGGCCACCTCATGTGAAGAGCTGACTCATTGGAAAAAACTCTGATGCTGGGAGGGACTGCGGGCAGGAGGAGAAGGGGACGACAGAGGATGAGATGGCTGGATGGCATCACCGACTCAATGGATGTGAGTTTGAGTGAACTCCGGGAGTTGGTGAAGGACAGGGAGGCCTGGCGTGCTGCGATTCATGGGGTCGCAAAGAGTTGGACACGACTGAGCGACTGAACTGAACTGAACTGAGAGACATGGGTGGACCTAGAGACTGTATACAGGGTGAAGTAAGTAAGAAAGAGAAAAATATTGTATACAAATGCATATGTGTGGAATCTAGAAAAATGGTATAGATGATTTTATTTGCAAAGCAGAGATAGAGACACAGATGTAAAGAACAAACATATGGACACCAAGGGGGAAAGGGAGGAGGTGGGAGGAAATGGAAGACTGTGATCAATATATATACACTATTGATACTATGTATAAAATAGATAACTAATGAGAACCTACTGTATAGCTAAGGGAACTCCACTCAATGCTCCGTGGTGACCTAAAAGGGGAGGAAATCCAAAAAAGAGAGAATATATGTTTATGGACAGCTAATTCACTTTGCTGTACAGTAGAAACTAACACAACATTTAAGCAATTACATTCCAATAAAAATTAATAATAATAATAATAAAGAACCCCTGTCTGCTGAGCTAGAAACAAGCTGGGACAGCTGAGTATGGTTGAACAGCTTCTCTGCCCCGGAGAGGAGAGAGGAATCAAACTGTCTCAAACAGGAGGCCAAAAGCTGGCCATCCGCTCAGGACACCAGCAGGAAGCCTGGTGGTTTGGAGAAGAAAAGAAAGGCTTTTCTGGTAGGGAAGCAGTTCCCACCCTCTGGGTTTCTAATCTTGTGTAATGATTTTATCTGTCACAGAAGAAATTGGGGGTCATGCACATCTTTCTTCCCTTTTCACCCGAAGGATAATCCTTAAAAAGAGGGTGATCTTTTTTGATCATCTTCCCAGCTCTAACCTATCTTTTGCATGATTAGTGCTTTATGGATGTGGCAAACTCTTCTGGAATCCAGGTCAACATGGGAGCTTCTGCCTCCCAGCTTGCGAATCCTCGGGTTCATGTTAATTACAGCTTCCCACCACTCTGTCCTCTTTCTTTCGTTACTCACATGGGTTTTTGGGAATTATGCTGTTTGCAAATCAGGCTAAATCCAAATGCCACACTCACATCTGAATATCCAGATCCAGGCCCATTCTGAATTGCTGGGTGCAATGAGCGGGTAATCAGTGGACAAAGATGGCAGGTCTCCTGGGATGGGAGAGCCACACAATTCAGCTTCCTGTAAAATAATTTCAAGAGCTATATAAACTTCCCTTTGTGCACTGAAATTTCTGGAAGCCAAACGTCTGAGATGTACGAACTGTAAGTTTACGAAGGTTCATAGCCGTTTCCTCAAATTTAAGATTTCACTTCCAGGATGTCAACGTAAGCAGCTTATTTTGTGTAAAATCTGAGATTCATTACGTGGGTGTATGAACAGGGAGAAAAAGAAAGAAAGCACCTAAAAATATAAAAGTATTTTTTGACACATGAGCCTTACACATCTTTTGAATCTGCTGGTCAGATAGTGTTATGTGCAGAGAGCAAAGCTCTACTGTGCTTCATTTTATCCACATAATTCCTCTGTTATAAATGGAATAATTTGTGAAGTCTACTTATATCAAATTTTAATGATTATTCATTAAACATGTTTGAATGAGATTAATGTCAATTTTCAAATATACATGAATCAACCTCACCTGATTCCCCCACTAATTAGAAAAATGTTTCAGAGTTCCTGACTCTAACTTAAGTTGTCCAGACTGATGAAACCTTCAAGACAGTTTTATATGTTCACAAATTTATCAGCAAATTCAGAATTTTTTCTTGATAGTGGACATGCTGAGCTGGGTAGAAGGCACTGCTGTAAGGAGGTCTTTAGGGCTGTGATGGTGAGGTTGGGTGGTGGTTGGTGGGGAGTATGCTGGGTTCCTAGGAAGAGGTCTCGGTCTTGGTGAGCCTGTGACTCTGGACCATGAACTTCAAACATGCTTCTTGGCTCCATAGTCTGTCCCTTGGATGGCACAGGATAGTGGGCTGCAGTTGGGTATTTCCCCTCCTGGTGGTCAGTGGGGTCTGATGAAACCCCAGTAGGTGAGGCTGAGGTTAACTAGTCTCTCCTGAGGGCAGCCCTGGTTAATGGAACAAAGTGTCTGGAATATTTCGTGATGGTTGCTTTTCCCTCCCCAACTGAAGCACTCAGAGAGTTTGCTCTGCTCTTCCTTATGAGAACCAGGTAGATCTCCAGGAGGCAAAAACTCACCCAAGACTAGGAATGTCCTCCTTCGTCCCCTCCACCGTGACTGGGCCTCCCTGGAGTTTTTAACTCTCAGACTTGTCCACACTGAGGCTCCAGGAATTCAGTTCAAGTTCAGTCCATGACAGTTGAAGTTTCCCTGCCCCAGCACTGTTTCCCAGGAGGGTTGTGGCTTGTGGGTTTCTGCTCCAGTAAGTCATGATTTTCTGTATTTGCCTCTCAGTGTCTCCAATTTGGGAAGCAGCAGTTTGTCCTGTGACCTCACCTCTGCTGCTGCTGCTGCTGCTGCTGCTAAGTCACTTCAGTCGCCGTGTCTGACCCTGTGTGACCCCATAGACGGCAGCCTACAAGGCTCCCCTGTCCCTGGGACTCCAGGCAAAAACACAGGAGTGGGTTGCCATTTCCTTCTCCAATACATGAAAGTGAAAAGTGAAAGTGAAGTCGCCCAGTCGTGTCTGACTCTTAGTGACCCCATGGACTGCAGCCTACCAGGTTCCTCTGTCTATGGGAGTTTCCAGGCAAGAGTACTGGAGTGGCTTACCATTGCCTTCTCCAGACCTCGCCTCTAGGCTGGCTCAAATGACCGTTGTTGATTTTCAGTTTGTTAAGGTTTTACTTGCTGTTAGGATGGGGCGATGACTTCTAAGCTCTTTATCAGCTAGACTGGAAACCTCAAGTTTGTCTACGAATTTGAAATCATGTTTATATGCCTGTCTTGCATGGTATGTACGTGCATGCTCAGTCTATTCAGTCATGTCCAACCCTTTGGGACCTCATGGACTGTAGCCTGCCAGTCTCCTCTGTTCATGGGATTTCTCAGGCAAGAATACTGGAGTGGGATGCCATGCCCTCCTCCACGGGATCTTCCTGACTTAGAGACTGAACCAGTGTCTCCTGTGTCTCCTACATTCCAGGCAGATTCTTTACTGCTGAGCCACCAGGGAAGCCAGTCCTGCAAGGTGGACCCATGTTAAAATCCACATCTATAAACAATCACAGCTCTTGATGACTTTTCCCCCATGAGATCCATAGTACTTAGCACTCTGCCCAGCGTCAAACAGTTGTCGAGTCAACGTTTGTTGACAGACCAGCTGGCAGATCGGAAAGGATGGCTTCCCAACAAGAGATTCTGGCCAGAGGAGCAGGTGATGTTGGGAATAGCCATCCAGCAACTGGTGAGTCTGGAGAAGGAAATGGCAACACACTCCATTCTTGCCTGGAAAATCCTATGGACAGAGGAGCCTGGCAGACTACAGTCCATGGGGTCACAAGAGTCAGATACAACTTAGTGACTAAACCAACCAAACCAACTGGTGACTCTAGGAGGGAAGGAAAAGCAGAGAATGGGAAAATGACAGAGAACAATGGACAAAAGGAAAAAAAGAGGAAAAGGAGAGGCAAGATCGAAAAGAATCTAATATCACAGCAAGGTTCCCATCTCCACTGCCGCAGGTGGCCGGGGGGCAACACTGTGCCCCCACCCTCCAGCCTCAGGCCCTCAGGCTCTGAACCCCCAACTGGCACATCATTGTCCTCCACATCCCACTATTCTATTCTCATTTATTCACTTCCCACAGCTAAGATTTTGACATCAGCATTGCTAACAGTGTGGGCGTGGAGTCTTATCAGCTTAACTGAGTTACCTTTGAGAGTGTAAGGGGCACTCTTAATAATTACTTAATTAATATATGGAATTTAGAAAGATGGTAACAATAACCTGGTGTACGAGACAGCAAAAGAGACACTGATGTATAGAACAGTCTTATGGACTCTGTGGGAGAGGGAGAGGGTGGGAAGATCTGGGAGAATGACATTGAAACATGTAAAATATCATGTAAGAAACGAGTTGCCAGTCCAGGTTCGATGCACAATGCTGGATGCTTGGGGCTGGTGCACTGGGACGACCCAGAGGGATGGTATGGGGAGGGAGGAGGGAGGAGGGTTCGGGATGGGGAACACATGTATACCTGTGGCGGATTCATTTTGATATTTGGCAAAACGAATACAATTATGTAAATTTAAAAATAAAAAAAAATTATAAAAAAATAATTACTTAATTATTGCATCAGGGCAACTGGGACTTCCTGGAAATCCCGGGAGGTAAGGTGACCCTGCTAACAGCCCATGCTTCTTGTTGTTCAGTTGCTAAGTCCTGTCCTGCTCTTTGTGACCTTGTGGACTGCAGCATGCCAGGTTCCTCTGTTCTCCACTATCTCCCGGAGTTTGCTCAGACTTATGTCCGTTCGGTCAGTGATGCCATCCAACTATCTCATCCTCTGCTGCCCACAATCTTTCCCAGCATCAGGGTCTTTTCCAATGAGTCGGCTCTTCACATCAGGTGGCCAAAGTACTGGAGCTTCAGCTTCAGCATCAGTCTTTCCAATGAATTGTCAGGGTTGATTTCCTTTAGGATTGACTGGTTTGATCTCCTTGCAGTCCAGGGGGCTCTCAAGAGTCTTCTCCAGCACCACAATTTGAAAGCATCAACTCGTCAGCGCTCAGCCTTCTTTATGGTCCAACTCTCCTATTTATACATGACTACTGGAAAAACCACAGCTTTGAATATATGGACCTTTGTTGGCAAAGTGATGTCTCTACTTTTTAATATGCTGTCTAGGTTTGTCATAGCTTTCCTTCCCATTGTGCCTACCGGTAATTTCCCTTTTTTGGCTGGGAATATAGGTATACCTATTGGTATTCTATTAGGATTGATAAATGTGCATCATATGAAATGAAAAATTTGGATGGTTAAGTCTTTGATTTTTTCCTTCTAGTACTTGAGAACCCATATAAATACTCCACACACATCTTTCTTAACATTCCAGAGTTTGAAACACCCTGTCCCTTCTTCGTTTGCTTTCTTTTTCCCTCCCTCTTTGTGCTACAGTTATACCTGCACCCATCTCTCTACCCCTCTAGATATTAGTGCTATTTGAGGGCAAAATCCACATTTCTTTAAAAAAAAATCTTTAAAGCCATTGGAAGTACTAATGAAAATTGGATTTAGATAAACATAAAAAGTAAAAAGACATATCTAAGGAAATCATGGTTTGGGAATAAGAAATCTTATTTACATTGAACTTAAGGGGTGGAGGGGAGGCATTTTGAAATGCCTTCTTTTCTGATGAACCTTTGAAAGTCAATTTTTGTTAAATGAGTTTACATCTAAATTTTCGTTCTGTTGACTGTTAACGCCAGGATCTTTTATCTATGCTTAATGTCACTAGCTATATCCTGCCATCGATCTAGGGGAAAAACTCCCTATTGCAATCAATGGGGAGTTCTATGTAAAAATCAATGGCAGGATATGGCTTGTAAGAATGGCGGTGGCTATAAGCTTTCGGCTGGGAGGCCTCCATCAATGGTGCTACAGGGTAGCCCTTCTGATCATGTTCAAAAACACCAGTGAAAAACCCTGCTATTCTTTGGAAGGGGGAGAAAATGGCAGGAAGGAAGTGGCACATATTTGTCCTGGATGATCTACATGTTCCCACAGTTTAACTGCAGCTTTGTATTGTCTTTTCAAGATTCTCAAAGAAAAATCCATAGAGAAAGACAAATGCTTGAAAAAAAATCTTTGCTCCTAGAATGGGAAGCAGGCAATATCACCATATGTAATAGCACGCATGAGCCCATATGAGTGGAACCAACTGCCCAGCCCCCTCGTTCGTAGCAGCCCCTGGCTCACCTCTTACCCTCAGCTTCAAAGGCTGGGCTGGCTGATCGAAGACAAGAGAAAGAAGGAATCCAATTTATTTATTTGTTTGGTTGTGCCAGGTCTCAGCTGCAGTGCTCTAGGATCCCCAATCTTCCCTGTGCCATGTGGACTCTTATTGCTGCACGTGGGATCCATCTCCCTGACTAGGGATGGAACACGGGTCCCCAGCCCTGGGAGTGAGGTGTCCTGGCCATTGGGCCACCAGGGAAGTGTGTGTCTTAGCTATTTAAACCAGCTTTTTCATAACAAAACCATGAAACCGGGTCAATTTCTCTCCATCTACAGTTAGTCTCCCTCCCCCGATTCGTATCTTTGAGATGAATAGTATTTCAATGGTCAGGGAGGGGTTGGCTGAAACAGGGCCAAATGTTGGCCATTTATCCTTTTTACATGAGAACAGGCACTAAGAACCCAAAACTTAGACAGCCGTGGACAGAAAGAAGGACCAAATAGCCCCTTTCATTCTAATTTTTCTCCTAATTCTACCATACTCATCCATTCTGCAACAATTTGAATATTTGCTATGTCCTGGCCATCATAGTAGCCACTGAGATTACAGAGAAGCAAGGTCACCATTAACCCCAAGGGGCCCATCACCCACATAGAAGCAAGAAAACCAGGCCAGAAAACGAGGCCAGATTATCCCTTGTGAAACAAGGATGGGAAGAAGCACCTGAGGCAGCCTTTGGAGGAAAGGTCCCAGGGAAGAGTTCCTGGAGGAGCAGAAGCAATTTTCCGTCAAACAAGACTTAGTCGGATATAGAAATGCCATGTTAAACAGCCATTGAAGAGATAGAAGTAGCTAGACAGAGTGACCATGGGGACATGACAGTGAAGGAAATGAAGGGGTCTAGGGTAATTCAGATGCAAACTTTAAGAAAGCCTCAAGGGTGTGAAAAAGCATGGCGTGTCCAAGGAAGGATAAGTAGTTTCCGGGTTTCTGGAACTTAGCATTTGGTGAGAAAGAAGTCTGGATCACATGACGAAAAAGCTGTGAATGAAAGTGGTCCGCCTTGGAATACTTGAATCCTGGGAAGTAAACAGGAGGGAAATGATGAAAGGCCTTGAATGCCCATGGAAAAGCAAAAGGAGTCATGTGACCCAGCTTCCATTGCTCACCTTATTATTGCTTTGGAGATGAATGGGCATTTTTGAGAGGTAATTCAGGAGAAATCTTTTGAAAGAGACTTATGTAGCCAAACACTGTAATTGATTCAATGGGAGGCTGTGCAGGTGAGGATCTTGACGGGCTGGTTTCTGGCTGGGGAAACTGGATGAGGTGTTGTTAAGGCAACCAGTGCCCTGAGGAGGCAGGAGAGGGTGCCAGCCCAAAGCTCCATGCAGGCACCCAGGAAGAGAGTATGCACTGTGATAAATGCATTTCCAGGATGTGAGATGTTCAGGGATTTGTGTCTGGTGGCTAGACTCTGTCATTGACAGGGCTGAGCCAAGAGCTAAGGGTGAGGGGGCAGACGGGAATGCAGATGCTCTAAGTGTGGGGGCCCTTCTCCCCTTGGTTTTGCTAAGAACATGCAGGATGGAAAGGGGAGGAGAAGGATGCTTGGCCCGACTCAGCTGGACCAGGTAGAGGACTGGGGAGGGTCCACACTGACTTTTTCAGGAAGGCACCCCCTCACAGTGGCCCTTAGGCACCTCTCCAAACCTCATTGGATCGCAATGGATGTTTTTCTCACCTTTTCTCCACTGGATGGTGTGATCCCTGAAGGTGGGCACAGTCATCTTTCATCTCTGTTTCCTCCTGCCCCGAATTAGATCCTTAAGGTTTTGCTGAATGATTGACTAGATTAATACGGAGGAATTTAGAGAGACAACAGTAAGATTAGGAGGTGGTTTAGCACTGAGCTGTTCTTTGTGGTTATTAAAAAGGCTGGGTTTTCAGTGATGACTGTGAGCTTCCAAAGTGTCATGGAGGTTAAGTTCAAGTACCCGTGAGGCTTATATCTGTTGTCATCTGCTCAGCATTTTCTGAGGGCTGGAGCGGCACGGGGTGGAGAGGCAGGCTGGGAACCTGAACTCACCATCTTGATGCAAGCAAGTTATATTTACTGAACACATCAGATAAAAATATACACTCACTATATCAAAGCACAGGACTATGCTGCATGTTTTAACCTCCATGAGGAGAATTACTGTGTAAGGTTCTGTCCTTGTTCTCAACTAACTGACAGTCTCTCTGGGCAGCTAACTGAGACCCATGCTGTGAGTGAAAAAGAAGTTTGTACTTCGGTCACCAAGAGTCAGCATGGCGGTCATCAGATTATCCTCCTTTGTCGTTGACTGTATTGACCTTCAGGTGTGGCCATACCCCAGGGTCTATGTGCCAGGGCCTTGAACTGTAAGCCCATAATTTTATTTTTTTAATTTATTAAAAGGATTTTTTAATGTGGACCATTTTTAAAGTCTTTATTGAATTTATTACAATATTGCTTCTGTTTTATGTTTTGGTTTGATGGCCATGAGGCATGTGAGATCTTTGCTCCCCAGCCAGGGATCAAACCCACACCCCCTGCCTTGGAAGGCAAAGTCTTAGCCACTGGACCACCGGAAAAGTCCCCAAACCCATAATTTTAGTGTTTTGATTTTACTCACAGACAATTAAAGAAAATGATAGAAATCTGACAGTGAGCTTCATTTCACTAATACTCTTGGTACTGGGGATGAGAAGTCATGTGAAATAAGAGTAAGAATTAAACATGAGATAAGAATGTGGGGACGGGCTTCCTTGAGGCATGGTGGTAAAGAATCCTCCTGCCAACGCAGGGGACGTGAATTCGTCCCTGGGTTGAGAAGATCCTGTGGAGAAGGAAATGGCAACCCACTCCAGTATTCTTGCCTGGGAAATCCCATGGACAGAGGAGCCTGGCAGGCTACAGTCCATGGGGTTGCAAAAGAGTTGGACACAGCTAAGTGACTAAACAATAACAATACCAACAAGAGTCTGGGGACAGGGTAGACAGTGTAGAGGTTCTAGGCAGGGCCTTTGGGACCCAGCAGATAAGACTCTGTTGTCCTACTTGTGGTCTGAGGTCTCTGGGCTCCTGTTCCTTCCACTGTAAGGCAAGCACACTAACTTTCTCATGGACTTATGGTGAAGCCGAAGGAGGTCATCTTGTGTCTGGCGAGTAGAGAGATGTGTGCTCTGAAGACAGCTACAAATACGTGAGCCTGGATGGAGCCTGATGGAATCTTGGTGAGGCAGCCATGGGCGCAGTTTCACACTTGGGGGAATGTTTCTATCTACTGGGCTGAGAAAATGCATCCTTTGCCGAGTGCTGCTGGACTACTACAGGCCGGAACTGAATGCTTGCACCATTTATAAACTAACCCCTTTCCTTATTTTTAATTTGTTATTAATAAAATATAATGATGACCATGAAGATCTAGTGATGCGAAGTACCCAACCCAAACTAGGGGCAGGCTTTCGTTCAGTACCAGTATATTTTGTGTGTTTAAAGCAATGGTGGCTGTCACTCTTGTGGTCACTATTTATTATTTGATGAGTTCCTTTTTTGGCTGTATTATGTGATTGATGTGAAGAAATGAAGCCTTTATCCTGGTGTGATATTATGTGTGTTCTTTCTTTCTTTTTTTTTTTTTGGCTGCACCACTCAGCTTATGAGATCTCAGGTCTCCTACCAGGGATTGAACCCGGGCCTCAGCCCTGAAAGCACTGAGTCTCAACCACTGGGCCACCAGGGAATTCCCTAATATGTTCTTTCTTTTTTCATTTACGGACCCACTGAATTTTCACTCTGGTCACATTTGACCAGAGTGGTGTGGGAATAACAGCTTTAGGAAGTTTGCTTTTTAAATTGTGTCTTAGTGTCAGATATGAAGAAAAATACAAGTGGGTTTGCAGATTAATTTTATAATAATGATGAGTGTTCTCATCTGGTTAAAATGATTGCGTACATGCTGGCATTTTAAGATACATTTGTGGATTTGATTTTATGCCTAATACGTTGTTTATTAATTTCATTTACTACCGAAATTAGTGGTGTTATGTTTATGTAGGCCGAGAACTCCTCTTCAAACACTGTTTTTGTAAGGCGTGTGTTGGAGGGTTTTTAGAGCAAATTATAACCTAAGGCTGTCTTTGTGATGTTGCCATCTCAAACCCTCGGGGGTGGTACGTAGGGCATACATAAGTACATAAATACATGCTGTCAAACATCCAAATAAAAATATGAAATATTCAACTTAAAAATGAGTATTTTATCTACACAGCCAGATTTTTTGGCTGTCTTTGAATATGGGTGGGAGTGGAGAGTCAAAGAGACAGAGCCTGAGTTGGCTCGATATCTCTCTCTTTTATCTGGATTTGGAAAATTGTCCAGAGCTGCGTCCTGCAAGCAAGTAGCACCCTTGACTAGGGAAGTAACTGCACTCTGATGTGTTCTTCTGCCTGGTAATTTTTCTCTGCTCCGGGGCTCCCAGGAAATTCTCTGTCCTGGAAATTGACTCTTTTGCCTCCAAAGACCAGGAGAACTTCCTGGAGGCACAGACATTCTCACTTGTCTTTTGTGACTGGTTTGGTAGTAAGCTAAGCCTCTGCTGACGTTTCTCTGACAGTGGATACAGGCAAATGTCACTTGCATTTCACACTAAAACTTTTAAATACACACAAATAGATTCTGGATCTCTGATTTCTTTAAGAAAAGGAAGAGTTTGAGTAACAGTTATGAAATCAAAAGATGGTCTAAATTTAAATTTAAATAATCTAGTGAGGGTTTTCTGCAACTTGCTTTTTGTGTGCATTATTTTTTCATACGCTTTTTCCTAAGAGATAATGAGTAGTAAGTAACCCCAATTTATGATGATAAAACTGAGGCTCAGAGAGGTTAAATAATTTGTTCAAGATCACAGAGCTAGAAGATGGTAGAGCCAAGGGTTCGTCTGATTGCAAGTCTGCTTTTATTGCTATTTTCTGGTAGAATCTCAACACATTTGCACATATGACCTCTAGTCGGACTAGAGGTTAATCTACACGTGGTAGTTTGTGGAGTGTTCTTTTATAACCCATGCTCCATGTTGTTTAGAAAAATGAAACCACTGTCCCCTTACTCCCCCTCCCGTAAGGGTCCCAATATGTTCCCTGAAGGAGAACATCCCACCTGCCTGAAAGTCACCTGACTATCAGCCCAGGGAAGATTTTGTCAATCTTTGCTTTCTTCAGATTATGTTGCTAAGAACTGTTTCTCCCTAATATAAAAGGCTATTTTATAGCTCTTTGCAATGACACATAATTCCCCATCCTGCAAAGAATTCTGATCATCCTCTCGAGAACTCAGAGACCTCATCCTTATCTACTTATAATTCATAACTCCCGAGACACATTGGCTTAAAACTGATGTATGAAGTGTATCATTGAAACTATGAGAAAAAATTAATATAACATAAAAGTCTCTTCTCCTTCACATGAGCACTGCAGACAGAAGTTGTTGACTGAGCCAGCCAGCCAAATTTCACAGTGACAAAGGGAATGGCGATGAGTGGGTTGGCATCTAATGAAACGACTTAGCAGCAGCAGCAGCCCTGCTAAGAAAGCAAAATGTGCGTTCCTTTTATGGTGAGTCTACGGCTAAATGGAAACATCTATACCATGTCACTTGAAGGATGACAGGATATCCATACAGCTCCAGGGAACACCACTCAATTGGTTGTGCAGTGCGGAACATGTACAACTGTACACAGCAACCCTGCTTACACCAATATTAACTCCAGCTTAGTTCTCTGAGAGGACCTGAGCTTCTGTTTTTCATGATGAAGATATTGTGCCTTATCATAGAAAATATATTTTTTAGTTTGGCTTCAGCCCCGATTCCTGGGACAGAGGTTTTAAAACCCTTGTAATTTCCTAAGTGATAAGAGCACCAGGATCACCCTTTGTTCTAACGTTTGGTCCTTGACACCAGTTCCTGACACTGAACTCCTAAATCCCTGGGGATTTCCTGGGTGATAGGAATGTTTTTTGTTCCACTGAAGCTATTCAGAGAAGGCAATGGCACCCTACTCCAGTACTCTTCGGAGAAGGCAATGGCATCCCACTCCAGTACTCTTGCCTGGAAAATCCCATGGATGGAGGAGCCTGGTGGGCTACAGTCCATGGGGTCACTAAGAGTCAGACACAACTGAGCAACTTCACTTTCACTTTTCACTTTCATGCATGGGAGAAGGAAATGGCAACCCACTCCAGTGTTCTTGCCTGGAGAATCCCAGGGACAGGGGAGCCTGGTGGGCTGCTGTCTATGGGGTCGCACAGAGTCAGACACGACTGAAGCGACTTAGCAGCAGCAAAGGCTATTCTAGGTAGACTCCTGACTCAGGGGGCAATCATCAAAAAGATCAAATCATGATGAGAGGCTTGGAATTTTTAGCCCTACCCATGTCCTCCAGAGGGGAGAGAGGCTGGAGAGAGAGAGCATATTAATCTGTATGTGATGGAACCTCCACAAAATCCCAAAGGTGTGGAGTTCTGGGAGTATCTAGGCTGATGAACACATCCACGGACCAGGAGGTAATGCAGCCCAAGTCCACGGGTCTGAGGAGTCTGCCCTCAGGGTCCTCCCAGAACTGCCCTGTGAATCCGCTCATCTGGCTATTCTTCTGCATCCTTTACTCTATCCTTTGGTTGTTGTTTAGTCGCTCAGTCGTGTCCGACTCTGTGATCCCTTTCCTGTCCGTGGGATTTCCCAGGCAAGAACACTGGAGTGGGTTGCCATTTCCTTCTCCAGGGGATCTTCCCGCCCCAGGGATCGAACTTG
The DNA here is from genome assembly GCF_027580195.1 of Bos mutus. Taxonomy (NCBI): domain Eukaryota; kingdom Metazoa; phylum Chordata; class Mammalia; order Artiodactyla; family Bovidae; genus Bos; species Bos mutus. The sequence continues at coordinate 7,734,011 of NC_091629.1, forward strand.
CATCTCCTGCATTGGCAGGAGCATTCTTTACTACTGAGCCACCAGGGAAGCCCACTTTATCCTTTAGAGTGGATATATAAGTTCTGTGAATATGAGTTCTGTTTCCCTGAGTTCTGTGACCTACTCTGGCAATTTAATAGAACCTGAGGGGGACATTGTGGGAACCTCTGAATTGTAGCCAAGTCAGATGGAAGTTGCAGCTAATTTGGGGACCTACTCTTTGTGACTGGCATCCCAAGTGGGACTGAGCCCTTAACCTGTGAGATGTGGTGCTACCTACAGGTAAATAGTGTCAGAATTGAGTTAAATTGTAAAGAACCCACCTGCCAATGCAGGAGACACAAGAGATGTGGGTTTGATCCCTGGGTCGGGAAGATCTCCTGGAGGAGGAAATGGCAGTCCACTCCAGTATTCTTGCCTGGAGAACCCCACAGACAGAGGAGCCTGGCAGGCTGTAGTCCATGGGGTGCAAAGAGTCGGACACAAATAAGCCTGGAGCACATATTGAATCAAATTCTAGGACATGCTGCTGGTGTCGCAGAGTTGCCTAGTGTGGGGGAAGCACCCACACACGGTGTCTGGAGTAGTCCTTTCCATGGACTGTATAGTCCATTGAATTCTCCAGGTCAGAATACTGGAGAGAGTAGCCTTTCTCTTCTCCAGGGGATCTTCCCAACCCAGGGATCGAACCCAGGTCACCTGCATTGCAAGTAGATTCTTTACCAGCTGAGCCATGAGGGAAGGCCAAGAATACTGGAGTGGGTAGCTTATCCCTTCTCTAGCAGATCTTCCTGGCCCAGGAATCAAACTGGGGTTGCCTGCTTTGCAAGTGGATTCTTTACCAACTGAGCTACCAGGGAAGCCATGACTACAGCAGAGTTTATTAAACAGTTAGCCATAGCTCACCAGATCACTTCACTGGCTCCTGAGATGCTAATACAATAGCAGATGACAGAGGCAGCCCACACATATTTAGGGGATCCTGCCCTGTCCTCTTCCAAGGGACTCAAGGGATTTTAGCAAAACGTAAAGAGCAAGCCTGAGGAAGAGATGGGCATCTTGGTTTCCTGGAAACTAGTTACAAGGCAGTATAACCTTCTTCAGTTCCATAACAATAATTTGTAGAACATTTTTCTGTTTTTTTAGATTAAGTTAAAATGACAGTACAAATTCAGTTCTTTCCTGTAATAATAAGACTGTTATTTCAAAGTGCAGCCAAGATGGTTAGACTAGTTCCAGAGTCATTGATTGCTATTTCCATTAAAGAAATAGTACAACTAAAATAATTATTTTTCTGTTAAAATGAAAATTGGTTACCTATAAGAAAAGAACTGATCTTTCAACTCTGAAGCCTATTACAAGGGGTTGGTACAAAACACATGTAAAGAACTTGGTCACTGATAGTCTTAAACTGAGCAGAAAGGTATTAGGTAGATAACAAAATTGATCAAAAGACTTTAATTCGTAAGAAAAATATAAAAAATTATTATGAGGTGTTGGAATGGTGTGATTGCAGTATCATTTGGAAGAGGCAAGCCAGCTCCACCAGGCATGCTAAAATTATTTTACCAAAATGATTTTAAAATCTTCCATGTATTTTAAATGGCCTAAGTTTTATTAACTTCATTCACAGATATAATAAAGGCAATACAAACAATGTTAAGAGATGTTATGTGGCAAGAAATGATATAATACAGATAAGGAAAATGAAATTATGGTCTTGTAAGATTCGATCCCTGGTACCTCAGAGAATTGGCACTCGGACTGGTTATCAGGCCTAAGAAAGGATGAAATTGCTCTTAAGGGGTTGTACTGCATGGAAACCAAAATGACATCAAGCTTCCATAATTCAATTCTAGGGAAGGCTGAGTGGGATGGCTTTGTTTCCAATCGGGCGCAAGAGAGTTCTGGTCAGTGTCTTAATTGCTGTTTTAGAGTAATGAAGAGAACTAAAACATTTCTCCTTCTATTTGTCCAAAAAAAGCAAAGTCGAATATAAGTATTTGACAGCTGACACAAGGATGCTTTGTTTGGGAAAAACATCAGAATGTAGGTTATTAAGAGCTGGAATAATACCAAAGGGCTTCAGAGAAAAAGAAAGCACAGGAAATAAATAGGCAGAACTGAGCTGAGACCAGATAGTGCCAAGGTGTGCCAGATACAATGGTCCTTTTCTTCTTCTGGGACGTTTGAGATTCTAATGAGGAGAACAAGTCCATCCGGCTCACAGCACATCTCGGTCTGGAACATGACTGCCAGGGAGAATGTGCAATGGCAGGAAATCTTCCACAAAGAAGTTGCATGGGCAGTGCCTTCCATGTTGCTGAGATTCCCAAGATCCACAGGAAGGTCTGCTTCTGAGCAGGAAAACCTCAGCTCCTATTTGCAACCTCTAATGCTCCCTCGCCCAACGACTCCAGTAGGCTGAAGGGAAGACAGTAAGTCTTGAAGCATGTTTCCCAACGCCTCAGGCATTCTCTCCCCAGTTAAAGACATCTGGAGTGGTTCGATTTTTAGACTGAATTTGACTACACTGTTAAAATGTCAAGCAGATACAGCTCCATTGTGACCTTGGAAACACGGTATCTTCTGAGCCCAGGCTCTAACCCTCTGTCTGGGACTAGAGGGGTTGTGGGGTGAGGGAGGCATGGAGTGGGGAGACTTCTGATCAGCAGCTGTTTCTTGAGCTCAGGCCATGCAGTCGGTTCCGTGGCACAGACAACGTAGAAGTATGATACTTCTTTTCAAGAAGTTTGTCACCGGGTAGAATTAGCCTTGCTTTATTGTTCCGGGAAGCATGTTGCCGGCCAAACAGTTGGAATGTTCATGCCAGAAATGTAACCACAAGATCCACCACCCCTTCAATGGAAAGTATAAATGGATGGTTGATGTCCTAACATTCTTTGAATCCTTAGTCTGAAAACCCTCACCTCACTCTTTTTCATTCATCTGGACTGCTGTACTGTAAACCTAACTCAATTTGAATCAGGGCTCAGCTTTTGAAAAACTTCCCTTTGAACTACACTTCAAATCCTCAGTAGGATGCAATCTTCTCTTTTTCTTCCCAAGATGCTTCCAGAACAGTTTGGAGGTGGTACTGTCCATCAAGGCAGTAAGTACTAAACTCATCTTTGTCTCATAAGATGTGTTGGCAACTGGATAGACTCACAAATAAATGGCAGCTAGGCAGTAGGACTAGAATCTCACCCCTGTGAACACTGGTGTGTCTGATTTGAACACTCATTCCCTTAACAGCGACACATAGTGCTTCTTCTGAGTGGGGTTGGGACTCAAATTTCTCTGGGATGGATTTGAACAGAAAGGAAACTTTGGTACCAAAAAGCAAACGGAAACCCCCAAGAGTCAAACCAACACCTGAAAGTTATTCCACCCGGGCAATTTTCTGTTGCATTAGACACAAGTCTGTGTGATTATATAACAGAAAATTGACTCTGCAAAATAACTGTAATTGTACCATCTGACAAGTAAACTACATGAGAGAATAGCGAATTCCTTTTAAATGAATACCTTGTCAAGGAATGGAGGGAAAAACTATGTCCATATAGCCCCACTTCTGCTTTTTTTTTTTTGCTGACAAATACCCTTTGTCAATATTCTCTGACCAGCTATTCATTTCACAAGGCGTTGCTGTTCTCTTTGTTTGTGTCCTGTTTGCCGTCTGGTACAATTACAGAGTAAATTAAGTTGGTACCACAATATGCATTATGCTCTTCACTCTAGTGGAAGCTGTAGTTAGGTTTATAAGAAATTTCTATTGTAACCCCAAGTTTCAGTCCATTGAAACTTTCCAAAACATTATCCTTTGGGGTTAAATTCTTCCTTGCTTCTCTTTTTAGGCCAGTTTTTTTTTTTTTTCTTTTCTTTTTGGAACATAAGAGAAAGATTGCCTGCAGCTGCTTCTGAGTTATTGGTGAATTAAATCAAAATGGCTATTTCCATTGTAAAATACTTTGTTTTATAATCTCTGCAAAACTCAACAAAGAAAGTTATCTGAACAGAAATCCTCATAACATTCTAAGAGTTATGTAAAAGGCAGATTTATTACTATTTGTTGGTCAGTCTGATTTCCAGGTTAAAAGAAAAAAAAACAATCCTACCTCAGTTAGATAATAAAGCAAATGACTAATTCAGTGAATTCAAACACTTGGCTTATGTTAAAAAGGCAGCATTCTTCTCTTATTGACAAATATTAACCAAGTGCTTACTTTGCACTAAATGCATCTAATTTCTCCAACAATCCCTAGGGGCCAGATACTGTTTTGCAGCTGAAAATACAGAAGCATAGAGTGATATAAATTAGAAAAACAAGATAAAATGAACATTTAGTAGATTAATGGAAATTAATTAATGTTATTCATTCAATGAGTATTTATTGAGCACCTGCTCCGTGCCATTGGCACTGCAAAGGTGAGGAAGACAGACATGGTTCCTGCCCTCGTAGACCTTGTCCTGCGTAGTGTTTTTAATTCTTGGGCTTGTTAAGAGAATTCCATAAAGCAACAGACATCTAAAAAAAAACATTTGATCTGTAGGGGGCCAAATATCTATAAACTGAAAAACATATAATGTATCTCATTCTATGCTTGGTTCTATGGAAGATACAGTTTTACTAGGGCAACTCAGGAAATGGACACCTCATATGACACAGTGAAAGAACAACTAACATTGTGACGGGAGCAGTAATTATAATCTGCACCAAAATTCAGATTCCAAAGATCTTGAAACAGTCATGTTGGAGAGACATGATCGTAATAAGGCTGAGACTGACCTTGGAATCAATGATGTTAATTTTAGAGCTAGCCTTATTGCCGACATAGATAATCTAGTCTTTTCATTTTCAAACTCTACTTCTAGAGGTTCAACATAGACCCTTCCCAAAGTCCCACATGATGGGAAAGAGTGTAGACAGGAAAGGAAAGCAGGGGCAAGATGGAAGAAGGTTCTGTACTCTTTTTCAATAAGAACAATTCTATGATCTTTTTATATATGAATATATAATACTGTTGGAAGAAAGGACACTACTGCAAAAACACAAAAAGAAAAAAAAAAAAAGAGGATGTGATTTTAAAATCACTTATCTGATCTAAATACCTCCCAGACAAATCCTTCTAACTACTCTATCATTTCCTTCTGTTTTAGGTTGACGACAAAAATGAGAATAATTAGATTAGTGAACGGTCAAGACAAGAATTTCAGATGTGATCATAATTAATGCAAATTGTCCTCCTACAGATCTTACTCAAGAATTCATTTCAATATTGAAGAAGCCAAGAGGATCATACAGTTCAAGAGCCAAAGGTTTATTCACGTCATTCACAAGGAATTTCAAATTAGAGATGGATCTGTAAGATAAAACTTCATTTAGGGAAGGCCTGGGAAGAAAGAAACTCCCTACTACAAAGGAGGGTCTCCCACACATGCGAATCACTGGACCCAGGATAATCATCTGTCTTGTTCAAAAACATCAAAGGAAACCAACCAGATCACCTTTCTCCATTTTCCAGAGAAAATCATCCACCCATTCTGGTTCAGAAGCCCCTCTGCTGCCAGATAAAAAGATGTTATCAAACCTGCGTATAAAATAACAAAGACTAAGGGACAATTTATCAAGATTAGGGATGTTCTTTAATCATCCAAACCCAGATGCTTAGAAGAATCCACACTCTTCAAGAGACACCAGCCCTTCTGGCAACAGAGGAAGTAGTACTTTCTGTAGCAGTCTTTGCTGCTCTGGAAATGAGCACTAACTCTCTATCAACTTCATCCATGCTTGCTTACTGTTACCTAGTCCAAGCCCATAGTGCTTGCTACACAACAGGCTGATAAATTGGGAGATGAGGAGTTTGGGCAAGGAATACTGACTTTATTTGAAAATCCAGCAGACAGAGAAAATGGTGGACTAGCGCCACGAATTACTATTTTACCTGAGTTAGAATGTGGGCTTCTTTTATAGTCAAAGATGAGGGGCTGTGAACTTCTTGCAAACTTCTCAGTGCTAGAATCCTTTGTTCTTGCACCTGTCCAGATAGATCTGGTCACATTTCTGTAAACCTCCAAGAAGGCAATAGTTATTCTCTGTTCTGCAATTTTTTGATTTCTATATGAATGGAAAAGTGTTGTACCAGAGCCTCAAGGATGTGCTTTCCTGGTTGTAGGCAACATTCTTTTAGGAAACGTGCAGAGCCAGCATGGCTAAGCTCAGGCAACAGAGCACAGAGTTAGAGCTGAAGGAATACATCCAATATGGAGTCAGGTTTGTTCTTCTCTCTTGGACTACGACTAGCAGAGACCTATTGAGCTAGTTCTGGGCAACGTGCTCTATGTCTGATCTCTACCAACCAAGGCAATCAGGAGTAAGAGATAAGAACCCTTGAGAAGTCTATGTCTTCCTCACTGTCCGTGTTCATGATGCTGAACACATGGTAGAAAGTAAATATTTATTAATGAATCAGTGAACACATAGGAGTATTATAAGACCCAGGAAGTTTGAGACACAAGATGAAGCCTGTGGTGGGGAAGGACAGAACAGATAGGGGAACAGAGGCTCATACAGTGCACTGAAAGCAAGAAACTGGAAGATGAGACAAAGTTCATCTCCTTTGGGCAGTTACACTATACAGTGTGGGGCAGGGGTGGGAGGAGCCTTAACAGGCTTCCCTGGTCTTAGCCAATCCAGGCCAGAGGATTCAGAGGCTGTCTTGATGCAGCAGTTCCCTGAATTACCAAATTGTCCCCAAGATGAAATAAATCCCGTTTGGGGCCACTCAATTAACCTAAACTCTCACTCTAATCTAGTGATGATTTATAAAGTTTTTATCTGGGATACTAAGTCATGTAGTTAAGAGTTATGGGTTAAGAGACTGTACTTGGATTTGGTAAAGCAATATATAAAAAAAAGACTGAGTAACCCTTAGAAGAAATATGGTCTTGAAGTCAGCCAGGTGGAAAGGTGATGGGAATAAAGGTGGACAAGAAGGACACCTTTATAAAACAATCTCTCTCCTATCTTTTGTCACATATTCTGAAAGTTCATACCTAAGTAGTGTGGTGAAGTGGCATGACCACTGGATTTGGCATTCAACCTACCTGATTCCAAATCCTGGATTTGCCACTGATGAGAGGTTGCCATTGGACAAATTCCTTACCTCTCCAAGCCTTCATTTGGAACATCTGAGAATAATTCCTCTTCAGTAGGGTTATTATGAAGTTTAAGCAACAGCATGTGTGAAGCCCCTGACCCATGATAGAAACTCCAGACATATTGATACTGTTGTTATTAATTCATTGCCTTGAATTATGATGAAAATTTGGTCCATAAAGACCAAAGTTAAAGAGAGATCAGTGCTTGAACCTTGGTTGGCACCTTGGCCAGGATTCGTCTTTAGTAACTAGGAAGAAGATGCATCATGGAACCAGGAGTGGGAATGGTGAGCTAAGAAAGACATTGCTCTTTGCTGTTTATGGGTTTCCTCTATTATTTTCCTCCACTTTGCAGGAGCCAGCCCCTTCTCTAGGCAAATTTGCATCCTTCAAGGCAGCAAGTAATTGCACAGATTACATGAGAAGGCACTGCCTCTGGCTCTCAAGCTGCCCTTCCTTCTGCTTGGTGTGTTCCTGTGAAAATATGGCCACCAGGGTTTGTGCACATCTCAGGGGCTGCAGTTCTATTCATGGGAATCTCTGAAACATGACGATCCCCTAGACCCGAATGAACTTCACTTCCATTTCAGCATTTACAAAACTTAATAGAAATTCTTAACAATCTCCTCGTTTTTCTAGGGGAATTAGAGTGTACAAAAGCTCTGCTAATAACATGGGATAAATAAAAATAGAATGGTCATATGTTTCCATTGTGCTAATCACAGGAAAAGCCTGTTTTGCTCTTTATTCCCCTAATGTCAATATCTTATCAAGACTTCCTCTTCTGTAAGTTTGGGATACGAACTCTGTAAACCACCTCAGGAGTCATGCCAGCTCTTTAAGACTGTAAACATGTTCTGAGAGCACGTTTCCCAACAGTGTTACTCTGTAGAAACTCCACTAGATAGGACTCCTGAAATGCTGGTCAGAAAGCTTCTAGAGTTTTCATGTGAGGTAGCTGCCATATCAGATGCGAACTCAGGAATCTTCTATGACTAATTAAATACAGAATGAGTCACAGACTACAGTGATCGAGCTTACACGTTCTACATCAGAAAAAAAAATTCTGTAATGAAATAAATATTACTTTTCTTGCATGGACTCTGTCCAAAGAATTTTGACTCTGGAGAAATGTTTGAAGTACGATCAGATCATTATGCTTAAGGAGAAGCTGAAATCTTATCTCAGGGCCCTAAATGTAATTTATAGCCTTAGCTTATGTAAAAATAATGTAAAATAGGATAATCTTAGAGTACAAATTTTCTGAATAGCTATTAGAGGATGGAATTGGACGGACAATATCTAAGTAATATCTAAGATAAGCCATATCTTTTCTGAGTTTTTGAATTTATAAAAGTAAATGACATTTACAAAATTCCATAGGAATGATATATCACAAACAGCTTATCCTTTAATTAAACTATGGAAATGTTAGAAATGAAGATTACTTTAATTAGGCGGATCTCTGGACATTTTTCAGCTGCTGGTTCGATATTTGCATGTGTACCTTTATCATGCATTGTGTGCCATGCAAGACTATGAATAAATTTATGAATATCTTCATTTTAATAGCTTTTATGTCTGTTTATATTTTCACCTGAGAATTGTTTTACCAAGAATGATTGTGATTAACTGAGACTGGAAGTGAAAAATAGACTATGTGGTTGTCTATATACTTGTATTGTATAAATGTTCATTATTTCATTATAGGCTTACCAAGAGTAACGATGTATCATTTTATAGTGTGGCTTTTTTAAATTTATATTTGTTTGATTTCAGAAATGATCTTTTCCACAAGGCTATTCTTTGAGCAGGTGTTCATTTAAGTGGGCTTCATTGTTTTTTGTTTTTTTTTTGCATAAAATTAAACTGCCAAAGCAATAGACTCTAAAAATGTTTGGCCTCAACATCCTATTTTTAATTATACCTTTTAAATGGGTTTAGATGCAGTTAGCTCACATTTGACCAAAACAAATATTTAAAGAATAAACATTAACTCAAATTCTGAAAGTCCCCATACCAATTTCTACTGGAAAATAAAATCCTCCCAAAGCACAAATAAGATGTTTGTTTGCTTAGTCACTCAGTCGTGCGTGACTCTTTGCAACCCCATGGACTGTAGCCAACCAGGCTCCTCTGTCCATGGAATGTTTCAGGCAAGAATATTGGAGTGGGTTGCCATTTCCTCCTCCAGGGGATTTTCCTGACCCAGGGATCGAACCCACATTCATTGCATCTCCTGCATTGGCAGTAGGATTATTTACCCACTGAGCCATTGGGGAAGAGCCCTTGTGTGTGAATAAAGAAATAACATTTCCTACTATTTGTGGAGAGAAAGAGATTTCTTTTAAAAGTAGTGCCTATTGTCTTCTTATCTGGAGAGCTTACTGATTTGATGTTTTCCTAAATTTATTTTAAAAGGACTTTGAAAAGGATTCTTTGTTTGGTCTTTGAATCAAAATTTTATATTCACAGAGTCTAACTGCAGTGTATCTACAACCATATCACAATGATATCTTTATAACATTTACAGTAAAATAAGAAGTTCAGAATGTTTGATTAATCCTTGAGGACTATCATAATCCATTTTCTGTATGTGCTTCTTGAGCCTGCAAATCCTTTAATCCACTCATCAGACTTGCCTATAAATGTGAAAGTTGGGTCTCAGTGAGGTCTGATTATTCTAGAAGGTAATTGGGTATTTGCCTCTTGACCTGAGAAATACACTTGCTTTTTGTGTTGGGTGACCTGTAGCTCCTTCATCTCAGGCTAGAATGCCTTCCAGGAATTTGATTGACCTGTTTCTGAGAAATGATCCAACTTAAGAGTTGATCTCTATCTCATACTGGTAAGAGACTCTGAGGGTTTATTGCAATGGTGTTTGTCACATTGTAAACATTTCTTTGAACTTCTATGATGAACATGAAGAACAAGCAGGCAGGTAATAGGACTTTGCCAGAATATCTGAAGGAGTGTTCTACTATCATTAGATAGAGCGATGAGGGGATTAGCACCAGACCCTTGCTAAATCACAATGTTACCAAAGTTGCAAAAGCAAGTCAGTCTCATCTGCGCTGAGAAAGAAATGATCATGATGCACTTGGTATGTATTTAGTCTAGAAATCTGTGGTTCACATGAAAAAAAAAGAATATGGAAGGGGCTATTCTTAGCTTTTAGGAAGGAAGTTTCCAGACTATCTCAGTGGTTGCCGCTTATTTTGATTCTCAATTTTTTTTTTAGGCAGGTGTCTGGCCCCTTCTTGCCAGGCAGCTTGGCATTTTGTCTTTTTTTCCCCTTTTTATTAGGAAACACATTTTAACATCTGCAAGTCATTTGTAACCAAGCGATCAGCATCAGGTTTTCATGTATCTTCTGCCATTCTTTAACCCATGACAAATACATTGATTTACCGTGACAAACTTCCAAAAAAGTTTCTCCCTTTGGCAATGATTTATAATAAGTTCAACTAACAAAATGCATTCTTGCTGCTCTCAGCTTGAGAGGGAAAACAAAAAGTTCTTCTCCATCTTTCTGTCCCATGGAATACGGTCCAAGTAGGGACCTAAACTTTGTTAACAGGAATAAATACTAAACAATTTGCCAAATTAGAAAGATCCCTTTTCAATGGTCTTCAGTTAATGGTTTATTATGTTCTTACTTATATCTTTCACTACTTTGTTTAAAAAAAAAACACAAAAAATTGTGGGTTTTTTTTTCATTCTAATAACTTAAAATTTTCCCTTAAGTGTCTAACCAACTTTGTGGTTTGGGACTGAGAATAAACTAATCAAATCAGGGAAAATGGTAGAAACCAGACACTTTTCCAAACAATCCTTTGGGAAGAGCAAGCCAGGAGGTTGAAGCTTTTGCCACACATTTAGGCAATTTTCTTTGAAGTAATGCTCTTCACACAACCTGTATCCAAGTGCATCACGGTTTTCAATGTAGTTCTAGAGTTAAAGACCCAGCAGATGAGAAAAAACATGGAAAATATGCACTATTATATATATGCAGTCCAGTTCAGTTCAGTCGCTTAGTCGTTTCCAACTCTACGACCCCATGGACTGCAGCACTCCAGGCCTCCCTGTCCATCACCAACTCCTGGAGTTTACTCAAACCGTGTCCATTGAGTCGGTGATGCCATCCAGCCATCTCAAGCTCTGTCGTCCTCTTCTCCTCCTGCCTTCAATCTTGCCCAGCATTAAGGTCTTTTCCAATGAGTCAGTCCTTCACATCAGGTAGCCAAAGTACTGGAGTTTCAGCTTCAGCATCAGTCCTTCCAATGAATATTCAGGATTGATTTCCTTTAGGATGGATTGGTTGGATCTCCTTGCAGTCCGAGGGACTCTCAAGAGTCTTCTCCAACAGCACAGTTCAAAAGCATCAATTCTTCCGTGCTCAGCTTTCTTTACAGTCAAACTCTCACATCTATACACAACTATTGGAAAAACCATCACTTTGACTAGATGGACCTTTGTTGCAAAATAATGTCTCTGCTTTTTAATATGCGGTCTAGGTTGGTCATAACTTTTCTTCCAAGGAGCAAGTGTCTTTTAATTTTATGGCTGCAGTCACCATCTGCAGTGATTTTGGAGCCCCCCAAAATAAAGTTTGTCACTATTTTCAGTTTCCCCATCTATTTGCCATGAAGTGATGGGACCAGATGCCATGATCTTTGTTTTCTGAATGTTGAGCTTTAAGCCAATTTTTTCACTCTCCTCTTTCACTTTCATCAAGAGGCTTTTTAGTTCCTCTTCACTTTCTGCTGTAAAGGTCATGTCATCTGCGTATCTGAGGTTATTGATATTTCTCCCGGCAATCTTGATTTCAGCTTGTGCTTCATCCAGCCCAGCATTTCTCATGATGGTCTCTGCATATAAGTTAAATAAGCAGGGTGACAATATACAGCCTTGATGTATTCCTTTCCTGATTTGGAACCAGTCTGTTGTTCCATGTCCAGTTCTAACTGTTGCTTGCTGACCTGCATACAGATTTCTCAAGAGGGAGGTCAGGTGGTCTGGTATTCCCATCTCTTGAAAAATTTTCCACAGTTTGTGGTGATCCACACAATCAAAAGCTTTGGCATTTTAGGAATCAGCAAACTAAGATGGACTGGAATGGGTGAATTTAACTCAGATGACCATTATATCTAGTACTATGGGCAAGAATCCCTTAGAAGAAGTGGAGTAGCCATCACAGTCAACAAAAGAGTCCAAAATGCAGTACTTGAATGCAATCTCAAAAATGACAGAATGATCTCTGTTTGTTTCCAAGGCAAACCATTCAAATATCACAGTAATCCAAGTCTATGCCCTGACCAGTAATGCTGAAGAAGCTGAAGTTGAACGGTTCTATGAAGACTTACAAGACCTTCTAGAACTAACACCCAAAAAAGATGTCATTTTTACTATAGGGGACTGGAATGCAAAAGTGGGAAGTCAAGAAATACCTGGAGTAACAGGGAAATTTGGCCTTGGAGTACAGAATGAAGCAGGGCAAAGGCTAATAGAGTTTTGCCAAGAGAACACACTGATCATAGTAAACACCCTCTTCCAACAATGTAAGAGAAGACTCTACACATGGGCATCACCAGATGGTCAATAACAAAATCAGATTGATTATATTCTTTGCAGCCAAAGATGGAGAAGCTCTATACTATATGTACAGAATAGATAACTAATAAAGACCCACTTATAGCACAAGGAACCCTATTCAGTACTCTGTATTCACCTATATGGGAAAGAATCTGAAAAAGAATGGATATATGTATGTGAAAGTGAAAGTGTTAGTTTCTCAGTCCTGTCCAACACTTTGCGACCCCATGGACTGTAGCCATGGCCCGCAAGGCTCCTCTGTCCATGGAATTTTTCAGGCAAGAATGCTGGAGTGAATAGCCATTCCCTTCTCCAGGGGTCTTCCAGACCCATGGGTTAAACTCAGGTCTCCTGCACTTCAGACAGATTCTTAACTATCTGAGCCACCGTATGTATGACTGATTTGCTCTGCTGTACATCTAAAATTTACTCAACACTGGAAATCAACTATACTCCAGTAAAAAAAAAATTTTTAATGGAAAATAGGTAACAGAGAAGGAAAACACCGACAAGTAAATAATTATAGCTGAAGCTGAGCAAAAAAGGCAACAAAAGAACTGTGAAGTTAGTTGCAGGGGAGCAAACTAAGAAAGTTCAAGTATCAGAGGTGATACGTCTTTTTATACAGGGTTTTGAAAAGGCCAAGCATTAATTGGTGAGAAAAACAAAAAAGGGAGACACTTAAATCAGAGATGAAGTTTGGTCAAAATAAATCAATGGTTAATGTCCAGAATAATGAGAAGGATTCATCAAACTTTGAATGTGAGGAGGGAGGGGACCTCGTGTTGGGTGGGATGGTGAGACGTCTAAGCTGTCACATGGGAACCAGGTGGCCCAAACCTGGAGGCAACAGGAAGCTGGGGATCTACATGGGGATTGTGATGGGAATGTAAAACAGAGGCCCCAGTTCGTAGTCATATTATATACCTAAGTTGCACCTCTGATGTGCCCCCAAAGACTTTGCTTTTTGCTGAACAATTTCATCCATTGCTCTCAGGACCTCTAAAGTGGATTAATGTTCTTAACTTCCTTCATCTCCCTTTTCCATTTGGCTTCAGACAGAGGAAAATTAAGCCAGGGCAGTAAAAGGCGGGGATTCCAAGTGCAGATTATGAGTATCTTTTGAAGCTGCCCATGATAAAGAACATATTTAGGCCTACAACTAGCCAGTTTCATCTCTTGAATGTTTGCATACATTATAAGTGAATTTTCCCTGTGATTAATATCTCACCTCAATTTTCTTGGTCATCCCAACTACAAATAAACTACAAATAAACAGAGTCCCACTGCTGATAGTAACTTTAGAGGTCTTTACTGGAGGATTGTAAATACACTATTTTTCAAGTGCCCTGAACTAAACTGGAATTTTGCAAATATTTACATTGAGAAACTGTCATTTTTAACTACCTAAGAATATGATGGCTAAAAGCATAATCTTGTGCATGAAAAGCCCCAAACTCATGAATTAAATTATAAAAATGTTTTCTCCCCTCTCTCTATGTCAATACATATATAAATATCTATATATATGTAAACCAAGTTTTTTCTCCAGTTGATTGGACCACACCAGTAGTATAAAAAATTCCAGCCAAGAAATAGTCACAGCGTTTTTGTTAATAATTCCAAATGTTCTTGCCCAGGGGAGGGAAGAATGCGTTCCAGCCGTAAATCTTTCTACTGTACAGTGAAGCTGAAATTGTTCCTTTTGTCATGATAGTACCAAATGCAAGGAGTCTGATTTCATCCATCTTGACAAAATAAAGGTGCTACATCTACTTCTTTTATGTTTTTTGAAGTAATCTATTTCAGTGGGTCAGTGCTATCTATAGGGGTGTGAAAAAAGCCATGCAGTGGTGCCATGATTTCTAATGGTTTCACATACTGTTGAAAAACGTGTGGACCACCCCCCACCCCCAAGCTCTTAGAATGAACAAGGGCTCTGTGGATATGTCACTGACATTTATTGCTTCTCTGTGGTCTCTAAAAGAGAGGAAGTGTGAGGATTAGAGAGGATTTGTAAACTATATATTACAGGAATCCACTTGGAATCTCCTATCTAAACTGGATAGAACTAATGCAACATTTTTCTATGGGTCAGATTTTTGTACATTAAACCTTATACATCAAGAATTATTCTGACCGTCTCTGGTATCTCAGTTCATTTCCAGTGTCTCTGTTTAGGTACAAAGAAAGATAGCAGGTGGTGTTCACACGTAGTGTGTGAAAATTTCTGCAACCAAAACAGTCAAGACTCACCTTATGTCCATTCCATCAAATGATCGTTAATCGAATTTTCCTCTTATCTGTGCCAGAATTTGCTGATCTTTGCTTATGGTTCTGGCCAAACCGAAACCTGGATTGTTGTGCCACCCAGACTCATCAGAGGTCAAAGCTAAATTCCAATTCTTGCCACTGGTTGTTGATTGAATAAGTAGGCATGAACTCACCCCAGCCAAGACACTAGGAGATGAAGAGGGGAGGAGAGCATAGGAGGAAAAGTAAAAGCGGAAATGATTATGAAACTTCCTTTCAGTGTTAATCATCCACACCTTGCCATTTTTGGAAAGTACAGGTTTATTTTGTTAGCCGCTCTCAGTGTGTGTTTATGTGATGTTTCCTTGTGAATAGATTCAAGTTGTGAATTTTTGGTAATAATACTACAAAAATGAAGCCATCTCCTCCTTAGTGCATCACATAGGGAGACGTGCAGCTGTGGTGCCATGCCTGGCGATGTTAACTTGGGTTACTTGGCCATGGAGATGGCTGCCAGGTCTCTACTTGTTGTTTCCTAGGGGTCTTAATTACCGAATGTAAAATTTAAAGATATAACCAAGGAAATTGACACCAAACAGGATTGAAACTTCACATGAAAATAATAAAATTGTTGCATACTGGTTCCATTTCTCTTTAATTCTTTAGTGCAAATACTGATCTAAGGTTATAATAAAAACATTCTGATCTTCCATGGTTACTTTATAATGACTTTTCAAACATTTGCTTAAACAAAATGTACAGTTTGTATTGTCATTTTATTTGAGAAAAATGATGAGTTGGAAGGAATTGTTCCAAGGAGTGTGATGTTTAAGTTTATTCAACTGTGGTTTCCTTTGGCCAGATTGTACTCACGCATGCTTAGGTAATACTGTGTGTCCCACCACCTGAGGGAGTTTCCCAGTGGAGGAACGAAGCAGGTATTTTAAATCATTCCAAGATTTCTAGGGATGGAAAGCACTCAAGAGGTCTGAAGCCTGTTGCCATATTTTAGGTAAGGATTATATGGCACCCCACTCCAGTACTCTTGTCTGGAAAATCCCATGGACGGAGGAGCTGGTAGGCTGCAGTCCATGGGGTCGCAAAGAGTCGGACACGACTGAGCGACTTCACTTTCACTTTTCACTTTCATGCATTGGAGAAGGAAATGGCAACCCACTCCAGTGTTCTTGCCTGGAGAATCCCAGGGACGGGGGAGCCTGGTGGGCTGCCGTCTATGGGGTTGCACAGAGTCGGACACGACTGAAGCGACTTAGCAGCAGCATACTCAAATTATCTGAGCAAGATCCCAGCTTATCCTTAAAATAAAAAGTGTAGAGCAATCTAGAATTACTCACCATCCCTTTGCTGCTCAGCTCTTGTTGCTGACCAGATAAACGAGAACTAGATTCCTTCTTCAAACTTCTCTCTGGCCAAGGGCAGCCGCGGGCAGGGACACAGAGCTGGACATGGCCTTGGCAACTTACTGATGGGGGAAAGATTCTCTGAAACACATCTTTTCTCTAGGGAGGCATTTGCTGAGACCATCCAGGGGATTCTAGAGCTCAGGCAATATAGAGAAGTATTTGATTTTATAATCTGAGTTCTATCTCTCCTCATGGGCATATTGGCCCTTGCCTGTTGATCTGGGTATTCTTGGTGGACTGGTCAAGTGAAGACCTGAATGTCCTTGACCTGCTATTTGTGAATACTGACTGGTGGTCTGAAATAGATTTCTGTATTTTGTGGGGGAAGGAAAAGAGAAAGTATTGAATATCTACTCTGTACCAGGAACAGTCATCTCATTGAATTCTTAACCCAAGCCTGTAAAGTAGATTTCTTAAATTCCTCCATTCATCCATTAATTGAAGTGTTTAGTGAGTGCTTACTATGTGCCGGGCATTGTGAAAAGTGCTGGAACTCAGTGTTCCTTGCCTTCTAGGACCTTTGAATACTGTGTATATCTTCATTTATATGACATGAATCAATTTTTAATTTAACTTGGTGATTAAAAATGGCAACCCACTCCAGTATTCTTGCCTGAAGAATCCCATGGATGGAAAAGCCTGGTGGGCTATAGTCCACGGGGTCGCAAAGAATCAGACATGACTGAGCGACTTCACTTTCACTTACTTTAAAATATTTTTGTAATAATTAATATATAGGAAGATAATAAAAATGTGTAGCAAGTAGGGTGGAACAAGAAGAGCGAATGATCTGTTTTCTCCACATTTTTATATGATGAAGGAAGGGAATGTGAACAAAAGAACAAAAATTCACTTCCCTGATTTATTTTTAAAATTTTACTCATTTTCTGAAACAAAATACATTTCACATATATAGCAACTTAACTGCTCACAGTAGGCCTGGCAGTCACCTCTGTTACCTGATAATCCTTGGCTTCTGAGATTTTCCCTTAATCATACTCCAATGAACTTTATTTCAAGAGCAGCCTATCTGTTTCACAGGACTGATCTCCTTCCAGACTTCAGATGGGAAATGTCAGCCCTCCTGTCAACATCCCTAAGGTTTAAATTCCTGGGATACCAGAGATACTCAGAGAGAGCAGTCCGGAGTCGGCTGTGGGCACACACCACTCTCCCCAACACCACTCTCCCCAACGCCACTGGTGAGAGCCGAGGAGAGGTCTTTTCAATTGTTTTTTTAATAGCAAAATAGGCCAATAAAAAGATTCTACAAACCTGGAACCACTGATCAGGGGAGATTCTTTGGAACACATCATTTCTATATAGGGAGGCATTTGCTGAGACCATCCAGGGGGAAGGGGGCGGTTCTAGAGCTGAGGCAATGGTGGGCAGTATCTGGTTTTATAATCTGAGTTCCACCTTTCCTCATGGGTATATTGGGCCTTGTCTACTGACCTGGATATTCTTGGTGGACCAGTTGAGTAATGATCTGAACGTCCTTGACCTGCTATTTGTGAAACTGAATGATGGTTTCCTTGCTGAAAAGTTTAGTGGGCATATATAAAACAGAAAGAAGTAAGGTTGATAATTCATTTGATAATTTTTTATTGATAACTTATCAACATTGTAAAATATTTATAGAAACAGTCATTTGACTGTTTTTCAATCCAAAAGCTTAAGGAAGACCTCTCTGTGGTCACAGATGGGAGGGACTGGCTGGGCATCCTGGGCTTCTTTATCAAAAGGACATCAAATTTACTCCTAGGACGCAGTTACCTGAGTGGGGGTGTTTTGAGATGGACTAAGCTCCAAAGAACATTTCCAAAGAAGCGTGTCCTTCAGCCTGGCCTATGGGGCAGCTAGCATACAAGCCTGACTTTCATATCAAATGAACTTCCCCGTCATTAGGTTTGAACGTGTGAACTTGCCCTGTGATTTCGCATGCCTGAGCACCCCACAGCTGACTCAGAAGAAATTCTCGAGTTTGTTTGCTGTGTCTGAAGAATTATCCCCATTCTGGCCAGCAAGCAGATGCTTTGATCTGATGACAGGACTTACTGTAATTGGTGGAGCGCTAAAATTAAGCCTGGCAGCCACCTACAGGGGCAGCAGGATATGTCTTGTGGACCAAGGAGCTGCCCAGAGACACACTGACAGGCAGGAAGCAGGTGAAGCGGAACATGGACAAAGATGCCATCTCAGAATAGATATGAAAAATGGGCAAGATGAGCTTGTGAAGGATTCGGAGGCAGGAGAATGGCGGTGATCTGAGGGTGTGGTATTATGAGAAGGCTCAGAGAGGAGGGAATTGTTTTCCCAGGAGACTGAGATCTGAAGAGACTGCTGAAGAGATAGTGTATTTGTCACAGCGAGAATAATCAGAACGTTGGCATTTGGACTCTGGTGACAGGGATGAAAATGAGATTGTGTGAAAAATGCATCAGAGTCAACAGGCAGGGGCTTGGCTGTGGCAGGAGGGATGAAACGGAGTGGAGACAATTTGCTGCAGAAAGTGAGATGGCCATAATTGTCTCGATCCGAGTAGACACCCGTTGTGGGAGCGTGGGGTACTCAGCACAAAGCAGGGTGAGCTCTGAGCACCTGGCCAGGCTCCTGGGGGGAACAGTGGGGCACGGTGTGGAGATCACTGCCCAAAGGGAGACAGTGATGCTGGGGTGTGTATGGCCATTGACCCCCACACCAGGCTCAGTTTTTCTTGTATACCTTAACGTGGCTCAGCGTGACCTCCTTACTCTATTCAGCTATTACGTGTGACCCAGACGAACCACGGGTGAGGAGGCTTGTACTCAGCGCCATATTTCAGCACAGCTCTATTAACTAAAAATAGAGCGTGAGCTGTGGTTTACCCGAGGCCAGCCCATGTGAGAGTCCTGGATTCCTATTTATCAACAGGCTGTGCCTCGGTGCATCGCAAACAATTCAGATCCAATTCTGATGGCGTGTCAGCCAAAAAATGCCCATCTCACATGGGACCATTGGTAAGTGTAGTACCCATCATTCTTTCAGCCCCCAGGCAAGGACACTGAAGAACTCCGAAAGCATCATGTCACTGCCCCCAGGAGGCTCTCACAAGGTGGGGAGGGGAACTAGTTTGGTCCCCTCTACTCTCTGCAGGGGTGAAGACACAGGCTCAGTGCTTCGCCCAGGATCAAGCAAGAATGACGGCTTGCCTCCCTCCCACCTATCACAAAACTGGGCTTTCTCAGCCCTAATTTTATTTTCTGTATGAATAACCTGCTTTGAAACCTGTACCCTGAGACCGCCTGCTCAACCCAGGAGCTTCTAACAGGCACTAAATGGGAATAGAACCTTTTGCAAGGGGGTAGGAACATCACTTCTTAGCAGAAAATAAATCCTTAATGGGAAATGCAGCCTGAGGCCACTGGGGTCTGGGGAAGAAAGGGTCCCTGGGGGCTGCTAGGATTAGTACACAGACACCTTTCTTCAAAAATGTTTAAAAGATCACACAGAGCTCTCAGAGCTGGCAGCCATGAGGAGAGCCTGGGGTTCTGATTTTATGAGCTACCTTCAAGATCATTTGAGAGTCAATTAAAAAAAACCCTGCCATAGGACAGGGCACGTTCGTGGAGTAAGGAGAGAAAAGTGGAAAGCCTATCACCAGACAGCCATGTGAAGGTGGAATGTGTGAGAGAAAAGATGGCCGAGTGCCAGTGCTTAAAAGAACAAATGATGCCTTAAGCCACAGAAGCCTAGGGCAGAGCTGATGGGTTATGGAAAGGCCAAGTTGCTAGTAAGGGCTGTGGTCAAAATTGGGTTCAGTTTTGCAGTAACACAGTAACTAAATGCTGTGGTCCTTTCTGAGCATAAACTTTACCTACATTCAAAGACCAGATCATTATCCCCAAATCTTGTTAGAAAAAAGTGCTGCCTGATGAGAAAGGAAGATAGCATTTCCAGCATTCTAAATTAGCTTTCAAATATTGTTTAGGCTTCTCTCTGTAAATAGCTTCCTTTCAGCCTTCCTAGCTTCTGCCCTGCCTACAATTCTAGACGAACAACAGATGCCGAGACCTGTCTAAAGGGACTACATGTTTGACTTATCTCAGAAGGCCTGTCAATGACACTCAGGGGCAAAGCTACTTGTTTGAGGTGACAGTAGCTCATTTTTTCTAGAAAAATAGATCCATAGGTTAAAAAATTTTTTTAAAAAGAAAGAAAACAACATCGTCTAATACAGCTGGTATTTCCAGTCCTCATTTTCTCCCTGGGGAGAAAATCTCTTGTTGATTATTGCAAAAATATGCCAGAGATAACAGAAATCCTGCGTGTATTTAGTTCCCAGAGAGGAACCTTGAAGCGGTTCCTAAGTTTTTGTGTGTTTTTGGTCCCTTTTGTTGCTGTTGTTTTAGTCTGTTTATGACAAACAGGGATTCTATCACCTCGAAATGCCAAGAGTGGAAGAAAAGTGAAAACTTGGAGTTTTCCAAGAAAGTGAAAACTTCTAGTTTTCCACACTTGGACTTGGCGTATGATACCGCACAGATGTGGGTCATTCGCATTAACTTCTGATTTTACACCTCTGTCCCCGCCCCCACTGGGATAAATGCTCTTCTGCAGAAAGGCAGGGCTATAAGAACTCCAGGCTGACTTGGTCCAAGTGTGTTTACTCAGATCTCAAGAAGGTAAGGACACAGCTGCCTGGGTTTATATCTCGATGACCCTGGACAACTTAGTCTTCCTGTACCTGGGTGTCTCCATCCATAAAACAGGGGTAATATGAGTACCCACCTCCTGTGGCTGTTGTTGGGAGAGTTCATGGGTTGCTGCTGCTAAGTCGCATTACTCGTGTCCGACTCTGTGCGACCCCATAGATGGCAGCCCACCAGTCTCCCCTGTCCCTGGGATTCTCCAGGCAAGAACACTGGAGTGGGTTGCCATTTCCTTCTCCAATGCACGAAAGTGAAAAGTGAAAGTGAAGTCGCTCAGTCGTGTCCGACTCTTAGCGACCCCGTGGACTGCAGCTACCAGGCTCTTCTGTCCATGGGATTTTCCAGGCAAGAGTACTGGAGTGGGGTGCCATTGCCTTCTCCGGTTCATGAGTTAACAATGCACTAATGTCGAGGTCAGAGATGGCTGCTATCACTGCCATCATTTTAAGTAAATTAGTGTCTCACTTAACTTTCCTATTTATGGCATCTCTTCCTGTAGCTTTCTGGAGCTCTGAGCACCTTTTTGGGCTACGGCTCTTTTTATTTTCCTTGGGAGTGAGTACAGAATGTAAGTGCTGCTGTGGAAATAAAAGAGAACTTCAGAGCCTAAAAACAGCTGCTTGTTTAATATGTAGCATCAACTGTTTCAACAAATAATCACAGTTCCCCCATCCAGGCCAAACTTTGCTCTTCACTACTGTGAATGAGGATTTCACAGATAAACCCTGGCTAAATCGGAACGTGGCTATTTCCATAAACACACTTGGCCCCACTCGTATGTAAAGATGGCCTCTGAGTGCTGCAAGAGCGTCTACGTAAACTTTCTAGAGCAAGTGGACCACAGCCACTGTGAGAGCATCTGTGTCCTCCCATCTCAGGCCTCATGCAGGCGTTGTGGGAACCACAGTTCATTCTTTTTTGGCCTCGAAACAGCTTTATGTAGAGTGGATTATAACGGCCCAGGTCCTGAAAGTCAACACAGTCAAGTCAGAGTGCTGGGGACCGGAGCATCCTTGGAGGCAGTTCTGGGAGTGTCTGGAAAGTAGAGGGCTTGCTCTGGCCTCTCAGGGCCCTGGATCAGCTTCTTCGGCTCTCCTTCTGTGCTGCTTGGTGCCCCACCTGACGGCCACCCAGCAAGGGCCAAGGTTCTGCATCTGCTCTGATCTCATTTTCCGTCTAAACAGATTTCCTTTCTTGCCCACCTTCTTTGGACTCTGCACTTGGCAAAGAATAACCTGATAGACTCAATCTAGTTGCCATGAACTGCCTGAGCACGTGTGTGTGTGTGTCTTTTTCTCTGTGTCCGTATGCGTGTGGGTGTGTCCATGTATGCATGTGTGTGTGTGTGTATGCATAGAAGCACAAGCGCAGGCTTGCAGAAGATGTTAGTGGCTGAGCTTGTTAAACTCCCAGATTCAGTTTAAATTTTAGCAAACGTTGGTGATGCACTAATGCCAAAAGCAGAGCCCTGGGAAGGAGCACGGAGTCCAGACCAGTAGGGAAAGTTGTCCAGGAAAGTCGTTTCCTCTCTCAGGTCCTGCTATGAGTAGCCTGAATATTATGTTGGCTTTGAAAATAATATTAGAGATAAAATGATACAGAGGCCAAATCCAAAGGTCCTGATGCTTCACGACTAGCGATTTAAAATGTTTAATGTTTATTGTTGGAAGAGGACTTTAAAATGGCAGGGAGACACATAATGACAGAGTTTTGAAAGCTTTCCGTCTTGCTTTGTACGTTAACATTACTGAAGAAGATCCTGGTGGCCACAGTGACTGAGCTGTCTCGCCACTCAGACTCCCGGGGCATCCTGCTAGGGGGGTAGCTTGAAAGATACTAGGTCTTCTGCCAGCGTCTCCATCTCTGGTTAAGAACCGACCCACACCAAAACCAGAGGGTGTTGAGTCCTAGTTCTGCCACTCACCAGCCGAGGGGCTTTGGATAGGTTAGTGAACTTTTCTTAGTTTCCTAAATTTATAAGACAGGGGCAACACTGCCTAATTCACAGTGTCACTGAGATGGGTTGACATAGCACAGGTAAATGGCCAGATGCATTGCAGGCTTACCTACAATGTTAATGTCACTTTCCAAATTTCCTTGTGGCAGAAATGAGGCTTTGATTTAATCCAGTTTTACTCCAGATCAGCACTGACAGAATATTATCAATGATGGCTGATTGACAAAGTTAATCCTCAACAAACTCCATTTATCATCCCTGCTTTTCCTGGAAAGTCAGAGAGGGCAGGATTCACAGTATCAGGGTAGATGTGAGCTTTCAGGCCATCAAGTTGTAACAAATTATGTCCAACACAAGTATGGTAATTTTGTGACAACTGTTACTCTGCAGGAAGTTGAGATGAGATGACCAAATATATAATTTTCGTGTTTCAACTTTTCTGTACCACCTTATTATCTTTAAATAGAAAATAATGTACAAACAAAAAGATTAGGTGCTCTTTTTTTGTTTCCTCTCTTTATCTGTGAGGTCTCTTCAAAATCTTTCAGTCTTCAAGCTGTCTACAAGGTGCTGCTTTCAAATATTAAGGGCCAAAGTTTCAATTGGACTTCTTTCTCTTGACTCCTGTTATTTACAGGTGCTGATTCTAAATGCAAAAGTTCCAATTTACTAGTATAATTACTTAATTTATATGCATAAAGGTGGGTGCCACTCACAAAAATTAATGCAGCCCAAAATACCACAGGTAAGGCCGATTCAACTGTAATTCTCACTTAACGTATTTAGATTGGATGGGGAACTCCACTGGCTAGATTATTTTAGTTTTGCCACATCTCCTACTGGGCTTCCCCAGTGTCTCAGAGGTAAAAAATCTGCCTGCCAATGCAGGAGACTCAGGTTCAATCCCTGGATCAGAAAGATCCCTTGGAGGAGGAAATGGCAACCCACTCCAGTATTCTTGCCTAGAGAATCCCATGGACAGAGAAGCCTGCTGCGCTACAGTCCATAGGGTTGCAAAGAGTCAGACATGACTGAGCAGCTTAGCACATCTCCTAATTTTGCATTGGTGCCATAACGGGGTTCCATCTGAGTGCCCAGGAAGGAATCCAGATTGGATCTTGGTGGGGAGCTTCAGTGGGTTCTTCAGGAAGGTGATATAATGGAACTGGAATTTTTGTAAGATAAATCCGTTCACCTGTGTAGGTTGATTGGCGGATCTATGGAGACATAGGAGAAGACCATCACCAGTGAGGCCAGGTGGGCTGGGAACCATGACCTGGGGTGTGGGAAACACATCTGATGGGTGCAGGGTGGATAAAGAAGGCTGGTGATGGCTTAATATTCTCACCGACTGAGATGACTCAGAGTCTCAAGTTGCTCAAGGAAATAATAAATGTCTTTGACTGGGGAAGGTGATTTGGGAATTCCTGCTAGGAAATAGATAGCAAGCTTGCTACGGACATGGTCTTTGATGGCAGGGACCTCATCTCCATTCCCATGATCTCTGTAGTATTTATACAGTGTTATGACCTAAGTACATAGATGCTCAATTAAAAACTCTGATGGATAATTGACTGAGTGACTTGTGAACATTTGAATAATATGACACATTATTACGACATATTGTCATAAGACAAAGCAGGCCCAGGATGGCTGTTCTACTGAAGTTTACACAACTGACAATTTTTCACTGGATAAGATGTCCAGTTAATAGAAGATATGCTAAAACAGCTTGTTCCAGAAATCTGGTAGATTTTTACCTCTCTGGCTTCCTCGATCTGCCATCTGCATGTGTTAGGTTGCAGGCTTTCCCTCACCATGCTGTTAGGCAAACAGCAAAAGTAGAACTCAGGGTCCCTAAACCTGGTTTGGTACAACTGTGTTAGGAGGCAGGGGGGAATCCGTGTCATCTGGGAGCCACGTGGATTGAAAGCTGTAAAGTCACACTCATGAAGCCCCATTAAAGCAGAAGCGTTGTGTCCCCTGAACGCCATTCAGCATCTGGACTGTAGATGTTGGTGCCCAGTGATGACAGGAGCCCTGGCAGCTCACCAGATGACAAGCAAGTGGACGCCATAAGCCCCAAAGTTATGCAACACTCGTATCTGCGCTGAGTTCACATCTATTAAAAGCTGCCTGATACTAGAGTAAGCTCTGTCTTTGGACCTGGGAATCTTTTTCAAACTTTTAAAACAACTTGCCATTTAGGAAGGCAAGAGTCCAAAGACTGGGGCTTGAAATGACCATGAAGTTTGGGTTTACTTTTTCAGTTGCCTGCAAAGAGGAATTTTTTATTTCTTCCCTCTCCTTTCTCTCGTCTCCCTCTTTCTTTCTTTTTTTTTTTCCTTTTGGTTCACCACCATGTGGGCCTACTGCCGCTCATTTATTCAACAATCTGTATAATTTTAACATTGAATGATTAATGATTTCCCTGCCAAATTTAAGGAGACAATTGCACTCAAACCCCTCTGATATCAATGGCGTATTTAAAAGTCTAATTTAACAGTAACATACTTGGCATTTTGATTCCTTTTGATTTGCCTTATCTTTTTTCATCAACTTAGGAGATTTTCAGCTACCGTCTTTTTGGATCCTTTTTGACTCTCAGGGTATTTGAGTGCCCTGGGCTCCTTCATTCTTTTTTTTTTTTAAGATTTTATAAAATTGAAGTATAGCGGATTTACAATGTTATGTTAGTTTCAGGTGTACAGAAAAGTGATTCAGTTATATATGTGTGTGTGTGTGTGTGTATGTATAAAATTCTTCATTTATACATACACACATAAATTTATTTTTTCAGAATCTTTTCCCTTATAGGTCATTATAAAATATTAAGCATAGTTCCCTGTGCTATACAGTAGGTCCCTGTTGCTTTTCTATTTTATATAAAACAGTGTGTATCTGTTAACTCCCCAGTGGCTTCCAGGTGGTGCTGGTCGAAAAGAACCCGCCTTCCAATTCAGGAGATGCAGGTTCAGTCCCTGGGTCAGGAAGATCCCCTGGAGCAGGACACGGCAACTCACTCCAGTATTCTCGCCTGGAGAATCCCCACGGACGTAGGAGCCTGGAGGGCTGCAGTCCAGTGGGTCGCAAGGAGTTGGACATGACTGAAGCGACTTAGCATGCACGCACACATGTTACTCCCCAAATCCCAGCTTATCCCTCTGACCCCCTTTCCACTTTGGTAGCTATAAGTTTCTTGTCTCTGTTTGTGAGTCTATTTCTGTTTTGTAAGTTCAGTTGCATCGTTTTTTTTTATTTCACATATAAGTGACATCATATGATATTTGTCTTTCTCTGTCTGCCTTACTTTAGTTAGTGAGATAATCTCTAGGTCCATCCATCTTGCTGCAAAAGGAATTATTTCATTCTTTTTCACAGCTGAGTCCCTGGGCTCCTTCAGAAGGGAACATGGTAGGGAGAAGGTCAGAACATGCCCTTTCTGCTCTGGCAAGACAAAGATGTTCGCATGACTGGCGTTGCTGAAAGCAGGCTCCTCAACTGGCCTGTTTATCTTCACGGGTCACGTTTGAGGAATTCTTTCTATCCTAGTCTCCTGATAGGGAAAGTGAATTCCAAACCCGAGGCCAATACTTTGAAAGGTTATGGGAAAAATAAATACTTTAGTGTCTGCAAATAATCCCTTCTTGCTACAAGAAAAATATATCTATTAATAAAAAAAATTGTTGGGCAAATATTTCTTCAAAGAAAGGCAATAAAAATGACAAGGTGCTTTACACAAAGGCCTCCAGCCCATGGTAAATGTCCTGGGTTGCTACAAATGCTGTGTTAACCCCAGAGTAAAGTGCTTGTCGGACATGAGACCATCAGTTGTGGCTCTGGGATTCAGGGCTTGAGTGGAGGGGTTTCCAGAGAATCAAGCCAAACCAGAAATGAGTTTTTCTCAGTGCGTTTGCCTGATGCCTAACTCCTTTACTTCTGGAAGGTCCGAATGAGGATGGAATGGAATAAAACCATTGGAGGATCCTGGTTGCACCTAATGCTATGCTATGCTAAGTCACTTCAGTCGTGTCCGACTCTGTGCGACCCGATAGACCGCAGCCCACCAGGCTCCCCCGTCCCTGGGATTCTCCAGGCAAGAGCACTGGAGTGGGTTGCCATTTCTTTCTCCAATGCATGAAAGTGAAAAGTGAAAGTGAAGTCGCTCAGTTGTATCCAACTCTTAGCGACCCCATGGACTGTAGCCTACCAGGCTCCTCAGTCCATGGGATTTTCCAGGCAAGAGTACTGGAGTGGGGTGCCATTGCCTTCTAGTAGGTAAACAAAATTCAGGGTTGTCAGTACCTCTGGCATCTTTTTAGGTTCCAACAACCAGAAAGCTTATTTAAAGATCTATAAGTGAGAAAATATAAGATGTTAAACATCTTCTCTCTCTCTTTTTTTTGTATTTGGACCATTTTTAGTCTTTATTGAATTTCTTACAGTATCGCTTCTGTTTCATGTTTTGATTTTTTGGCTCCAAGGCATGTGGGATCTTAGTTCCCCAGCCAGGATTGAACCTGCACCCCATGCACTAGAAGAAAGTCTTAATCACTGGACAGCCAGGGAAATCCCTTAAATATCTACTCTTCATTTAAAAAATTTTTTTTCCTTTTAACCCCCACCCATCTCCTGCTAAATATTTCAAAGACAGTATCAAGGGATTAATAGACTGGAATTTCAAAGTCCATAGGTCTAGAAGTATCTAGAAAGACTTAGGGTAGTTTGAGACAACTGGGTTAGCACTTCTTAAAAAATAATACAGTTAGGAATCCAGTAAATGTCTTCAGGAGATTCTGAATGATAAAGACAAATTTCAACTGTAAACCTAAGAATTTTAAATACATATTTATTTTCTAATATAATATGTTTATGGTAGAAATGGGAAATACAGAAGAATATAAAGCACCTTTCAATAGAACTATTCATAATCCTACCACCTTTAAATACTTTGGGAGTCTGGCAGGGAAACACACACCTATACACACAAAGGAACGATACATTCATACATACTCACTAGAGGAACAATATTGGCCGTGGGATCAGTGGAGACATCTCTTCCCAGGTTTTATCCCTAGAATGAATCTGAATGCCATGAGAAGTATCTGTTATGTTAAGGCCCTTTTCCTGCCACGGTGTGGGCTCAGTCAAGTGCTGGGCTCTGAAAATGGATATGGAGGATACTGTGGCCATCTCTCCTTGCAAAGAATGCACATCCAGAATCCATCAGCTTCCAGTTCAAACCACAGAGAGACTGACTTGCTGAGGCAAAGCCGAGCTACCTGCACAGTGCAGATGCCTCCCGTGAGTGATCCAAGGTTGATCATAATTATCAAACACCCGCACATTCGTTATACAGATGTGTCAACTGCTTCATTCCCAAACACATCCTTTCCCTTGTCCATGTGTTGCCAATAAACCCGGATTCTGCACTGGCTGCCATTTCAGAGCTGCTATTTGAGGGCAGCCTGGGGAACCCACAGGGGCTGGACAGGGACTCCCCGAAGCCCTGAGAATGATGCAATAATTGAAAACAGGGAGGCTATGTGTCTTTATGACCCAGAGGAAAACAGATGTTTGCACAAAGTGACCGATGACCCTGGGTCACTGCCCTGCTTTAAACTTTAAGCTAACCTAAGGTAAGATAACCATGTTTTTAACTTTGAAAATCCAAAGAAAACCAACTCCTCTTTGTTGTAAGGATACATTACAGGCACCAACTTTATAAGTGAGCATATTACTTAAATCGGTACTTAGGTACTGACTCAATTAAATTCACAGGTGGTAAAATCTGAATGTGCTGTAGACAGAGCAATTTATCTATAGATGCTCACGTTTTGCCGAAAATAGAATACAGCGTCTTCTACAGATGCTCTTCCCACGTTAGTTCTTATTTTTTCTAAAGATTAATTGCTTCATGTAGTAGACATTCGTTATCCTTCTCCCTCATACAGAGAGGAAGGACATTTGAGGGGGGTGCAGTTCACTTAGCTCTCCAGAGGCGGCTGGTGAACTGAAGGGGAGAGGCAGCTGTCTTCACAAAGCTGACATCTCCTGCCAGCACCTCAATGGCCACCATTGTTCTCTCTGCCCATGAGGAGCTCATTGTGGATGGATGGGCCTTCCTCCAGGGTCCATAATGAACTCTGGGCAGGTGGAGGTAACAATCAGCCTTGGATGGAACCCATTGCTGCCAAGCTCACAGAGGCTTGAGTCTGCCAACTGGTATGATACCCATGATAAATTAAAACTGTCCATTAGGATGGTCCACCCCTCGCCAAAGGAAACTGGCCCCAAATCAGCAGCTCCTGGCACAGATGACTCTGAAAAGCTGACCTGGGATCCATATTTGGATTGCAAAAATGCTCATCATCTTTGACCTAGTCAGTCTTCTAGTAGGCCTTATTCTAAGAAAATGATCTATTTATCCAGCTATCTACACACAAACACATATGCAATTGTCCACTGAGGTAACCCTTTATAATAACTAAAAATTAGAAACTCTAAGTGGCATACAATGAAGTAATATTAATTTGGGGTACTGTTGCTGCTGCTAAGTTGCTTCAGTCATGTCCGACTCTGTGTGACCCCATAGACGGCAGCCCACCAGTCTCCCCCATCCTTGGGATTCTCCAGGCAAGAACACTGGAATGGGTTGCCATTTCCTTCTCCAATGCATGAAAGTGAAAAGTGAAAGTGAAGTCGCTCAGTTGTGTCTGACTTTTAGTGACCCCATGGTCTGCAGCCTACCAGGCTCCTCCGTCCATGGGATTTTCCAGGCAAGAGTACTGGAGTGGGGTGCCATTGCCTTCTCCGAATTTGGGGTACACACACACACACAAACCTTTAAAAAATATGCCATTCCAGGTAATCTTCCTGTAGAACATCACGCAGAATCCTTTTACTCATCATCATTGAATCAAAGAGTTGCTGTGGACCTTGAGGGATCTTCTGACTTTCTGTCTTTCAGTAAGTGAATGACCAAGTCACCCAGGAGAGATCAGGCTTACACTTTCTTTTTAAAGGACCCAATAATGATACCAAGTGTTGGCAAGTGTGGAAGGAAATGTGTTCTCTATACATTGCTGCCTGTAAGTTGATACTTTCACCATTGTCTGCAAAAAAAATTAAGAATAGCTGAAATATCTATAATAAGGGAATAAACTCTTTAGATCCATATCATGGAATACTTTGCAAAAGGTGGCTCAGTATATACTGACATGGGAAGATAAGCAAAACGAATATTTTTGAAATGAAAAATATAGAATAACATGTGTAGTAAGATAGTATCTATCATCATGTGTGAATAGAATACTCCCTACAAGAATATGTACTGGGTATGTGCATGTGTGCGCATGTAAGAAAAAGATCTGGAAAAGGACAGAGAAGATTACCTATTTGCATAACACATATTCTGAAACAGAAATCAGGTCTGGGGAAGAGCATTGTCTGGGAGAAGCTCAGCTTTATTTGCAATGTTTATAATTTGTATAACTAGTGTTTATTACTTATGTATTTTATTCATGTATTTATTACTTTACTCTTGATATTACACTATTGCTTCATTGTAGGATTTACATATTATATACATTTATTAAATATTATTTTTATTTATTTTTTTAATATTTATTTATTTATTTTTAATTGATTGATGATTGCTTTACAATATTGGTTTGATTTCTGTCATATGTTAAAATGAATTAACCACAGATGGACACAAATCCCCTCTTTCTTAAATCTCTTTCCCACTTCCCGCCCATTCCTACCCCTTATTTTTAAAGAAGTAGAAGAAAATCTCCTGAGAGCAAGATAGTTGGTGGTCATGCGTGCATGCATCATGTATGCTAAGTCACTTGAGTTGTGTATGACTCTTTGCTACCCTATGGACTAGCCAGTGTAGCCTGCTAGGCTTCTCTCTCTGTGGGGATTCTTTAGGCAAGAATACTGGTTGGGTTGCCACACTCTTTTCCAGGGGATCTTCCTGACCCAGGGATTGAAACTGCGTCTCTAAAGTTTCCTGCATTGGCAGGTGGATTCTTCACCACTAGCATCACCTGGGAAGCCCCGTGTTGTCCTAGAGATCGCCAAATGTGGTATGCCATTTAAGCATCTCATGTCCTGGAGCACAGACCTTCTTCCTTCTGCTAAGTTGAGATCTTCCCCTTTTTGATAGAGCTGATGCTTATTTTTCTGGGTTTCCCTTCCTGTTGGGCATTTTTGAAAATTCAGAGAATGCAGTCGGTGCTTTCTGCCTGTTGCAAGGCCTCCAGCTGGCTTGCCTTCAACCAAGCCAGCTTCCCCTTCCCCCTGGAGGGGCACAGTTCTCAGCTCCACTCTCAGGGCTGCTGGACAGTCGCTCTTCTTGCTGACTGCTTGCTTGAACACCAGCACAGACACCTGTGCGGTCTTAGCCTCAGGACTCCTGGACCAGGTCTGTCCACGTCTTGTCAACGGCACACAGGAAAGGTCCCTGTTGGTTGAGAGGAAAACATTAAGATTTATTTTTCCTTTAGAAGGTGATTGACCCCAGGAAAGAGTGCTCCTTTGGAACATGAGCTGTCAGACTATGCTGTGGACGATTAGTTCTCTGCGGCTCATTGCATATCAATACATAAGTGCAAATTCAGAGATTCAACAACTCAAGCCAAACATAGTTATCTACACACGGTGGGGAAAAATGTTCACAGAAGATTATGTGAACTGTCGATTCAAGTTCTTCTTAACACATGAAAACAGCTGTCTTACTTTCCTCACAAGTCAGCAGCCTGTAGAATTCTATTACCTGAGTCAAATTTAACACAATTTTCTTTTTTTAAAGTGATGAGCTTTATGATGAGAGACAAATAGAAAATTCCATCTTTGGTTGGTGGTAAGAGGTCAAGGGCAGCAGATTGAATCTATGGGAAATTGTACAACCATTCACAGAGAAGGTGGGGTGCCCCAGTCTTTAATTTCACTCCTTGGGCCTATTAGATTTCTCACATCAAATAATGATGTTGGTCTCACCCCATCCTTGCCAACTGAACCCCAGCGTGATGTGAAAGTGAAAGCCAGCACTGACAAGTTCTAGAAGCTTTCCCTTCTTCAGTAGTTTCTGAATATTTTTTAAATGTCTTTCATAGGTGGTTTCCATCTACACAAATTGATGAAAAGCATATGTTGAACAGAACACAGCATCAGAGAATGCAGATCTTGTGAATAAAGCATCAATCATTTGGTCCTCCTGCCTCTGAAATTCTGGATGGACTTCTAGCCCATCGGCCCATCTACCAGCCTCTTGAGTCCCCACAGGAGCTCTACCCCCTGAGTGGGTGGCTGGGTGTAGTGAGCAGGGCCACTTGCAGCCTGGGATCTGCCATCATCCCTTCTCTTTCAAGTCCCGACAGAGGGATTCCTAAATGAAATTGGCTCCTTCTCTCTCATGCCTGGTGGCTCAGCTGGTAAAGAATCTGCCTGCAATGCAGAAGACTTGGGTTCGATCCCTGGGTTGGGAAGATCCCCTGGAGAAGCAAACAGCTATTCACGTCAGTATTTTGGACTGGAGAATTCCACAGACTGTGAAGTCCATGGGTCACAAAGAGTCGGACATGACTGAGTGACTTTCACTTTCAGTCGCATGCCTTCCTCCATCCCAAGGGAGTCTTGAGAAGACACATGGCCACCTCTTCCCAAGTCAGGGTCATCTGAACACTGAAGGACTCCTTCTGCCTGTGAGTTTTTCAGGGTCGTAGAGTTACTTACAAGTAAATTCCTCCCCCTATCAGTTGGAAATATCCTGCTGTCTATGTCTTTCAAGATACTGCACTATAAACATGCAGCCAATTGTAGATTTGATGTGGCAGGAACAGTCTGTTAGGTCCAAGCTCTGGACCTTGGCTGTGTGTGGGCTGTCCTATTCACAGAGCAGGCAAACAGAAGGGGTTTGTGGCTTCTCCTCCCTTCTTCAAGCTGGGCCACTGCTCCTGCCACACCTCCACTGTCTGAGCTGCCGCAATGGCCTCTGTCTAGGTCTCTAGGATTCTCCTCTCTTGTTATGTCTCCCATGTCTTTCCTCCATTCCCTTGTGCTGCCTACTGAATAATATTAAAACTATATGTAAATATCCAGTTCATTTTATCCCCCACCCTTGCCACATCCACATTTCTGCTCTCTATGTCTGCATCTCTATTCCTGCCTGCAAATAGGTTCCCTGCTCATTTTCCTAGATTCTACCTATTTATATTAATATATGATATTTGTTTTTCTCTTTCTGACATTTCATTCTGTATGACAGTCTCTAGGTCCATCCATGTCTCTACAAATGACCCAATTCCATTCCTTTTAATACCTGAGTAATACATATAGCTGATTCACTTAACTGTACAGCAGAAATCAACACAATATTGTAAACCAACTATACTCTAATGAAAAAGCATTATACTTGATTTTAGTATACAGAGGCCCTTGAGTATGACATGACTTGCCATCTATTGTGGGCTGAACTGTGTGCCACAGTGAGATTCAAATCCTATTTTTGATACCTGTGAATGTGACCCTTTTTGGAAACAGGATCTTTGCAGATAAAATTAGTTCAAATGAAGCCGCCGACAGAGTTCCATCTAGTCAAAGCTATGTTTTTTCTAGTAGTCATGTATGGATGTGAGAGGTGGAGCATAAAGAAAGCTGACTGCTAAAGAATTGATGCTTTTGAACTGTGATGTTGGAGAAGACTCTTGAGAGTCCCTTGGACTGCAAGGAGATCCAACAAGTCCATTCTAAAGGAAATCGGTCCTGAATATTCATTGGAAGGACTGATGCTGAAGCTGAAGCTCCATTACTTTGGCCACCTGATGCGAAGATCTGACTCACTGGAAAAGACCCTGATGCTGGGAAAGATTGAAGGCAGGAGGAGAAGGGGACGACAGAGGATGAGATGGCTGGATGGTATCACTGATTCGGTACATGTGAATTTGATTAAGTTCTGGGAGTTGGTGATGGACAGAAAAGCCTGGCGTGCTGCAGTCCATGGGGTTACAAAGAGTCAGACATGATGGAGAAACTGAACTGAACTGAACTGAGGTCATCCTGAATAGTAGGGTAGGTCACTAATCGAACACGACTCATATGAAGATGGAAAAAAAGACAGGGACATTCACGCAGACAGAGGAAAGCTGTGTGACTACAGAAACATGTGATACAACCACAAGGCCAGGGAGCTAGCAGAGCTCAGAGAGGAGCATGGAACAGACTCTTCCTCAGAGCCTCCAGAAGAGTCAGCACCTTGATTTGGACTTCTGATTTCCAGAACCACGAAACAATACATTCCTGATGTTTTACATCACCCAGTGTGTGGTAGTTTCTACAAGCAGCCCTAGGAAACTAACATATCACCTCACCTCCCTCCCTGTCAGTGAATGCAGGGGAATTAGCGGGTGTGCGCGTCATAAGACCGGGAGCCCCAGAGGAAAGACGTCCTCAGAGGAAGCCTATCCCTGGTCAGGTTACCTAGGAGTGGACTCACTGCCACCCCAGCTGGAGGAAACCCTCACAATAGATAAACTGCTCGTGGCTCTACTGTGGGCACTAGACCAAGCCCATGGTCAAACATGGCTTTAATCTTGGAGGTCAGACTCTAGCTGCAAGGGAGCTATAGGAGATGTGAATACATTTCCTTTAGTTTCTTCATTTTGCTCTCTTTATCCATAGCTACTTTCTCTGACTTCAGTTCAAGGACATGCTGTGAAGTTTAAGTCTTTTCAAGTGGCACTGAGGATGTAACAGAGAAGAACAAATCTGAGAAGAACAGACTTCCATATTGAGTGTATTCCTTTAGCTCTAACGCTGTGCTGTGTTGTCTGAGCTTAGCCATGCTGACTGTGTACCTTTTGTAAAAGAATGGTGCCTGTACCCTGAAATACATAGTAGAGCCCATTCTCAAGGCTCTGCCCTTTACAGGTATAACATTTTCCCATTCGCATAGACATAAAAAGTTGCAGAACAGAGAATAGCAATTGTCTTGTTGCAGGTTTACAGAAACATTGTGACCAGACCTACTTGGACAGCTGTAAGAACAAAGGATTCCAGCATCAAGAGGTTTGCAATAACCAGCCACAAGCCCTCCCTTTTAGTATAAAAGAAGTCTGAATTCTACCTCTGGTAAGATTGTTCTCGGGGGCACTAGTCCACCATCTTCTCTGTCTGCTGACTTTCCAAATAGCAGTACTACTTCTTTCCTCAACACCCTATCTCTTGATTTATCAGCCTGTCGTGAGATCAGCGGTATGAGCTTGAACTTGGCAGCAAGGAGGCATCTATAGACTTACATAGATGGAAAGAGCTAATGTACAATTGAATGAATGAATAAGTGAAGAGAAGTCTTTCAAACCCTAAATTACCATGCTGAAGCTTCTCAACCTGGTTTCTTTTGCAGGGTGAAAGAGCAGGAGAGAAGATACTCGGGTGGGTGGTGCTTCCCTAGAGAGCAGGCATGCCCTCTGGGATCTGAGAGAAACAGCATTGCTCCCTCACTCAGCAAGAACAGCTGGTCCATCTTCCCTTGCTTGGTTAGGCAGAAATTCTTTTCAGAAATCATGAAGGGTTTGTCTTTATTAAATTATGGATATTCTTCACATTTGCATTTTTTTAACTCAAGGCTATATCCATGGGATTTGTGAGACTAATTGGAAACAAAATTTCTGATATTTAATCCAGTCAGCCTTTCCCCACATGTTTGCTTCTTCAGAGGGACTAGAGCTTTCTCCAGCTTGTGGACAGTGCAAACTGCAACTTCACTTTAAAATCAGAACTAAATATGGGGTTCCAATTGGCTCGGTCAGCCCCAGACAAAACTGAGTACCCTGCCTTTGCATCCACCTCTTTAAGACTGTTCCTTAGCTATTTCTGAACAATGTGGAAACAACTGCCAGCATGTATACACGCAGGCACGTATTCCACATGCACAGACACACACACAGAGGTGTGCACAAGCCACCGTGCTGGTTTTCTATAAGGAAATCATTTACTCCCCTTCACGGAATGAGGCTTAATCCAGACGTGAACAAGCTGAACCCCATTTCAGCACCAGGCAGCAGGCGAGGCCGCACAACTGAGCAGCCCGAATGTTCACTGTTGCATTTGTTGTTGATTTAGAAAACAAACAAATGTGTATTGACGTAAAGCGATCTAAAAATTCAATTCAGGCATACTGACTTTTTCACACTTAGGCATCAGAGAGTAGCTGAGAAATGAGAGATTCAACCAATGATGGATGTGTGCCAGCCCCTGGTTGTAAAGCGCATTTGAAGGCTTCTCGTCTTAAGCATCTATCACAGTATTTAGCACAAAATGAGTGCTCTGGTGGGTGCTTTGATGTCTTAAGGGGAGTGGATGAGCACAAATGCTTGTTTTTTTTTTTTTTTTCCTTCTTCAACCCCTTCACTCTATCAGGATATACACAGAGGGATCTCTACAAGAAATCCATCCTCTCTACCTCTGTGCTTCACCAGACCCCCTCAGAGACAAAAGTATAGCCCATAATTCAGGGTAAATTGGAAATGGTGAGAAATCTGAGAAGCCTCTGTTTGGTGCAGATTTCCCAAATACAAATGATGCTCCTTATTTAAAACACTTTTTTTTTATGTGTACCATTTTAAAAGTCTTTATTGAATTTGTTACAATATTGCTTCTGTTTTAGGTTTTGGTTTACTGGCTGTTGAGGCATGTGGGATTTTAGTTCCCCAACCAGGGATCCACCCCACGGCCCCTGCTTTGGAAGGCAAAATCTTAACCACTGGACTGCGAGGGAAGTCTTGATGATCCTTTCTGATAGATGAATTATCCGGGGAATTCCCAACCTTTGGGTAACTACCACACTTTGTCGCTGGTGTTCTGCAGTCCTTGTCTTCTAAAAGCATATATTTTAGACCCCTGAGCTAGGGTGTCAGGAAAATAAAAATTATTGTTGTCTCTTGAGGTAGTTTATAAAAGGGTGTGAGTTTCTGTCGCATTCACTGTAATCGTCCCCTCCCAGGACCACGTCCAGGTAGCCAAGCGCTGTTGTCTTTTAGCGCAGGGAGACCTTTGTTGTCTCTGTCTTGTCGCTCAGCGATGTTCGACTCTTTATGATCCCATGGACTCTAGCCCGCCAGGCTCCTCCGTCCATGTGATTCTCCAGGCAAGAATGCTGGAGTGGTTTGCCATTTCCTTCTCCAGGGGATCTTCCTGACCCAGGACTCGAACCCATGTCTCCTATGTCCCCTGCATGGCAGGCAGATTCTTTACCACTGAGCCACCAAGAGCTGCCATTCTGTAAAATGCGGTATCATTTGACACAGTGTTTCTTTACACATTGAAGAGAAAGCATGGTCCCCAAATTATAAGCAAACCTTATTTTGTGCACTGAGTACACGGAGTAATTACAGATTCTGAAGAGACAGGGATTGTGGATTGAAGCTGTCTCAGGCTGGGCTTTCTTTTTGTGGAAGTGTTTTAATTATGTCTTTGATGGCTTTGAATTCACAAGAAACTGAAAAGGCAATACACTGATACTCTTCTTGGGGTGTATTGGCTGACTGTATTTGTTTTGTTAAGTGATACAAGGAAATGGGGAAAAGGCTAAAATTCTTGAAGGAGATGCTTATCTCCCTCTGAAACTGGCAGGTTTCTAACCTCAGGATGAACCCTGATGGGTAGCATTTTATATTGTTTATGGAGAGGGGCACAGTCCCCTTTTTCAGTTTTCAGGGTCTAAAAGATGGACTTCTCACTTTGGTCTTCTCACAAATATCGATTGCAGTCATCTTGCGTAGCTTCAGTAAGTCTAAGCGATAAAATAAAACAAGGAGGTTGGTACTGTTGGCATTTTCATAATGAGAAATAGTTGAAAAGCATAATCTTTTACCCAGACTTGAACTTTTAGAAAGAAGCTTAGAAGAAGTTTTTTAAAAGTTTAGAAGGATATCATATTCCTTTAAAGGTTATAAACATGTTCCTTATTTCTTGAGCCATATGGATTGCATGATTAAACGAACTGAGAAAACATATAACATTGCCTACAAAATTATTTTTATTGTATTTGATGCATTAAAAAAGAAAGGATGTTTTTAAATGGAGGCTGGTGATGACTTCCTTCTGGAGTCTCCCGTTAGTGTGTTTATCAAATGCCAGCCAACCAAGGCAATCTATGAATCAGTCATGTTGGTGGGAAAAAGTGAATCAAACCAATTACTTGGCCCTATATAGCTAAAAGGATTGGTTAAATGCCTATTTTTTTTTTTTTTTTGCTGGCCAATAGGTTAGTATGATATCTTGTAGTTATCATCTAAATTAGTTTTGCCAGCAGAGTAGACAAAAGATTGAAAAGACTATCTGATTAGCTCCTTTGCTTTTTTGATGTTTAGTATTACTATATTTTACTTGCTCTTCTCTTTGTTGTAAACAATGTGATTCTCCCAAACTTCGGAGGGATGGACTACCTCCTGACACTCTCCAGTAGTCTCATCCATGACAAGAGAACAGAGGAAAAAGTGAAATTATTCCTCTTTACAGATTCATGGAATCTGTTTTTACTTGCAGTAGAATCATCTAACACCTGCTAGACTTTCTCACGAGATTTGGTATTAGTTTACATAAAAGTGAAATTCAAGGGTGTATGGAAATACTGCTCTGTTCCATTCTTAGCACTGTGACATGGGGCCCAGTTTGGTGACAGTGTCCTGAGGGTGCTGATGTCACCCTGCTGGGTGTCTAGTTGCGTGACGACGGGGAATCCTCCTGGGGAAGGTCTCGGCCTGAGTATGTATTGAGGCACGTGGAAGAACATGATTAAGGGCACTGTAGCAACTGTCTCTCTAATATCTTTCACCCAAACCCCCAAGGACTCAGACAGCAGCCCTAGGAAGAGGAAGTAATGACAAAGACCTCAATGTCACAGACAAGCGCTGTTTCCCTGAGAGCCCTGTGTCATATGCGAGGAGCCACGGCATCCTGGCTGGCATGAGAGCACAGCACCAGTGCAGATGGAGGGAGTGCTCTCCCTTCCAGCTTGTTGCCGGGACATGACATAGCTCCAGCAAGGGCCTTTGCCCCAGTAGCCACACAGGTATTTCTGGGTTGGTGCATTTCCATAAGCATTGCAGGCTCTGGTGCCACCTTGGAAGTATCATGGTGGCCCTGGACACTGAAAGAGTTAGTGGAAGGATCAGGCTGCTGGCATCACTGTGACAAGTTGAGTGTCAGTAGCAACTAGAGGCATCTCAGCAAGAAGCCAGATCAAAGGGCCATGGAAGGGGCCACCGAGGACCTAAGAGGCCTCAGGCACAAAGGAGTAACCTCCAGGGTCCCCTGGGATGGAGCGTGCGGATTAGAGGGACAGGCCATTCTGCCCGTGTGTGGCCAGAGGTGAGTGAGACAGAGAAGTACCATTTTGTCACAATGCAAAGGACCTTACTGCTGTTCTTAGGCTGGAGTGGTCTCACCAAACACTGGCCATGTTTCAACAGCTCAGACTAAGTTGCTTGGAAAGGCTATGGATTTCTCATATCCCAACCTCTGGGAGAGAACCTCTTGAAAATCGGAAGAGAAATGCTTTTAGTGCAGAGTTGCTGTCAAAACTGTGTTATCTTGTCAACCAGGATGTCAATTAAACTGGGCTTGAAGAAGCATGTTTGAAGCCCCTCATCAAGTATGGGCTCTCGGAATTTCAGGCGGCAATCCTCCACATAGAGTGCACGCAGCGTTTTCTGTCATAATGTGAGAATGGGAATCATATGCTCTGCCTTCCTGAGGGGGAGAAAAATATTCTCTAATGTTTTCCAGAAATGACACTGTTTCTCATTATCTGGTGTATTTTGTGTCTGTCGTTCAGCTCGGAACGTTGGATTCGCATCACAGTGGTTGCTTCCAGGGGCTGCGCAGGGCTACAAGCGTTTTCCTCGTCTACGAGTTAGTCAAGTATATATCCATTCCTCTTGAGAAAACAAGACTGAATTCCTCTTCCCTGTCTCTCCCCCTTACCCTCTGCCACCTCATTTATGCTACGACAAGTGTGTTAGCTCTATCTTGAAAACATATCCCCAGAAATACAAAATCGACATCAAAATAATGGACACGGCTAAGGCATCACGAGAATTTTCTTTGCCATGATTTTCTGTTTAGACACAGTTCTTGAAGGGATTTTCACAAAATATAATTCTGTATGTTTCAAGGCAGAAGGGGGCCATATGGTCTATACAAACCCATCCACCTGTCTGTCTAATGTTTATACCATGGAACTTTCTTCATCCTTGTCCGGCTCTTCTTCGAATACACTCACAACGCATGTTGCATTGTTGCCGTAGGTGGACAGCTCTGCACGATAATTATTCTCTGTGTAAAGAAGGTGGGTACCTTTTTTTATT
Organism: Bos mutus; assembly: GCF_027580195.1. NCBI lineage: Eukaryota > Metazoa > Chordata > Mammalia > Artiodactyla > Bovidae > Bos > Bos mutus. The sequence continues at coordinate 7,774,467 of NC_091629.1, forward strand.
CTTCCTAAAAGCTGAAGGGGAAAAGGCTGACCATGCCAAACCAGAATCGTATACTAGCAGGTGGGCATTTAATTGGAAAATGAAAGCAACCTAACACTAATTTGCAGGCTTGTTCAGATTTCATGAGTAATTGCCATGGAGAAGGTAACTTGGGGGCAGGCTCGGAGGAGCTGAACAACAGACACATCTAAATATGGCTGTGGCATTTGTAACATACGCTCTTCGCCTAGAGGTGTGAGCAAAAGAGAAGGGTTGTTCCCGGAGGTAAACTCTGAATCAGGAGATAAAGGATATCTTTCAAAGGGAAGTAGAAGCAAAGGGGGCTGCAGGTCATTGCTAGAGTCAGACGTCCTCTCTGAGGGGCTGGGTGCTGTATCACAGTGGTGTTGGATTGATGGAGGTGCTGTTGCCTGAGGCTGAATCTCTCCTGCCAAAGCCAAGAGAAAGCTTGTGCCTGCAATCTTGAGGGGAGAGTCTGCATCTTACCATCAAATAGCCTATGCAAGACCTATGAACATGGCTTACACCTAACACATGCTCAACAAACAGGTTTGGTGGAAATATGGAAGTTGCGGGGGCTTGCCTGATAGCTCAGTTGGTAAAGAATCCACCTGCAATGCAGAAGACCTTGGTTCAATTCCTGAGTCGGGAAGATCCACTGGAGAAGGGAAAGGCTACCCACTCCAGTATTCAGCCCTGGAAAATTCCATGGACTCTGTAGTCCATGGGGTCACAAAGAGTTGGACGCAACTGAGCGACTTTCACTTTCACTTTCGTAGAAGTTGTGGGCTTTCAAGGTTGTCTTGAAGGCGATGTCCAGATGGAAACTTTTGAGGGACCTGTTGTTCTAATCCAGCACTGGATGCCTTGATGAATGGTAAACAATGCCTTCACTTTTGAATTCACTTCCCCCTACGTCTCTATCCTCTTTACTATTGACCTTTCACCCCAGTTTGTGTTTCTTTTAAATTGAAGTATAGTTGATTTACAGTATCGTGTTAGTTTCAAGGTGTACACCAAAGCGATTCAGTCATATATATATGAATATATATATTCTTTTTCAGATTCCTTTCCCTTATAGGTTATTACTAAATTTGAGTATAATTCTTTGTGCTATACATTAGGTACTTGATATTTATTTTATACTTCGTAGTGTGTATGTTAATCCCCCTAATTTATACCCCACTCCACTTTTCTCCTTTGCTAACCATGAGTTTGCTTTCTATGTCTGTGTGTCTATTTCTGATTTATAAATAAGCTCATTTGTATCTTTTTTTTCAGATTCCACATATAAGCAATATCATATGATATTTGTCTTTTTCAGTCTTACTTCAGAGAAGGCGATGACACCCTACTCCAGTACTCTTGCCTGGAAAATCCCATGGATGGAGGAGCCTGGTGGGCTGCAGTCCATGGGGTCGCACAGAGTCGGACACGACTGAAGCGACTTTGCTGCAGCAGCAGCAGCAGTCTTACTTACTTCACTTAGTATGATAATCTCTAGGTCCATCCAAGTTGCTGCAAATGGTATTATTTCATTCTTTTTTGATGGCTGGGTAATATTCCATTGTATATGTTTAACCACATCTTCTTTATCTATTCATCTGTCAATGAACACTTAGGTTGCTTCCATGTCTTGGCTATTGTAAACAGTGCTGCTTGGAACATTGGGATGCATGTATCTTTTTGAATTAGCTTTTTCTCTGGATATATGCCTAGAGTGGGATTACTGGATCACATGACAGTCCATGGGCTCACAAAGAGTTGGACACGACTGAACAACCGAACAACAACACGCGGTAACTCTATGGAGAACAGTGTGGAGGCTCCTTCCACACCAGTTTGAATCCTGGATATTTGAGTGCTCTCACCCAAAATGAAACTTCATCTTTGACTTGTTCTTGCGGTAACCATGAACCAGAAAGAGTTTTACTGAATTCTTGGCCAAAAGCTGCCTCCTGTATAAGACAACTTAAAAAATAAGCTCGAAGATCTGGGATGATAGCCCTGGGATGGGACTCCTTTAGAAAAAATATCTACTTGAACACAGTTTGGACCAGAAGCCCACAACTTAGGGGCTCACATGTTCAGATGGCCTAGAGGCCTGTCTTACATCCACAGACATGTCCCTGGGGATGGAGAGACGGAGTTTGTAACTGACTGAGCCCTAAACACAACTGCTGTGTTTGGCTGGTGTTACAACCTCAAATTCTGTCATATAGGGTCAGAGGCTCCTGACTAAGTCACAGCCGAGAGAGGGGACATAGCAGCCTCAAGGAGAGTTTCTCTTTCATGAGTCAGGAAGTTGGTCACTAAGACCCACAGAATGTGTGTAGACTGAGGAAATTCACTTTAATGGGAGTATGTAAGTCATATGGGGAAGCATTTGGAAGAATCACAATTTTACTCCTGGCTCCCCAAGTCCCTAAAGAAAAGAAATTAAGGCAAGGTTTCTTTACCATTTGTGAATTGTGAAATAAACGCATCTCCATGGGGTGGTGGGTGTGTGTACATATTAATATCCCAGGGGTGTGGGCAGTATTGACACTGATGATTTTCTGAGTTATTTGCGATTCCTCTCCAACGCATTTATCTGAAATCGGCGCGCTGCAGATCTTTAAGGCTGCCAGATTCCTTTGGAAAGGAACTGTTTCTTCCCATTACCTTTCAAATCAGCTCTCCTGGGTTTAGCCAAGTGCTGTATTCCAGCGTGGAAAGGAGAGGAAGAGGAAGTCTGTCTCTTGGAGAGGAGGAGCGGGGAGGCCAGGAGAGTAACTGCAGCCACATTAGAGAGGAAATGTGCCTGATGACTTCGCTGGGGCCCTTGTATCCCCACCATTTACCAACAATTTGCTAAATGCCTTCATTAAACTGCATCTTCTTCTGCTCCCATTGTTCTACGGAACTGAAACAAGCCAGCATAGCATTGTCATCTGTGTCAATAACGGTCACAAAATGGCTTTTCCTCCTTCTGCAGCAGACTGCCTGTAAAACATAAAAGAGTGTAGTGATGCACCCGAGCAAATTACCCTCCCAAGCTCATTTAAATAACGTTTTCCCCTCATATATGCAAAATTCAGATGAATATTTACAACATCCAGGAATAGGTACCACAGGAAGAAAAAAAAGAACGACGACACACTACCAACCCACCCCAAACCGCAAGTGCAATCATTCTCAAAATGCTCCCCAAACAAATTGTTCTGGCTGCTGTTGCCCGGCAACAATCCCACGGCGGTGTTCAGCCCAAGCACATGTAAAGCGGGCGTGCTCTCTGCTCAGAGCGTGTACAGTCAGGATAGCAGCAGAGATGGAAAGTGAGATGTGAGGGGGGTCAAAGTCAGGGTCAGAAGTGCAGATGGCCGTGACCCTAAAATCAATTTGAAGCACTATTTGTGGCATTTTTTCCCCTGTGTTCCAGTGCTTGATGTTCGTCTTGCAATGAACCAGCTAATCAGACTTCGGGAACCATGGGACCTTGGGGTTTTCGTAGTGTCAGGTCAATTTCTACCCATCAGTGTATTGCCCCTCAGTGAGGCAGACCATTACCTTGACTTTGGAGAATCTCAAAGCTGTAAAGATCTGAGTGGAGAGAGGAGGACCCAGCAGAGCTCATCCAGGGCTTTGGCTGGAACCAGAGCAACCCGCTCATGGAGGGCAGCCCCTTTAGACAAAGTCTGCCCTGTGTGCAAGGCATTTTCCCTAAGGCATTCTTCCAAAGGTACAAGAATATGCTTTTATTCTTCTTTCTAACAGATGCACATGTACAGGAGAAAAAGGGAGGGATCTTGTAAAATAAGCTATCACCATATGGCACTAATCATTAGTCTTAGGAGAGATATGGATGTATGTAGGGGTGGGCTATAGAGGACTCAGGCCAAATCAGGCTTCTACCTAAAGATTGGGGTGATTCCAAATATCGTTGGACCTTTCATTTTATTTCTAGATATTTCTTAGGTGGTATGATAGAGTTAAATAATAGATGACTTTAGAGTTGAGATTTTCCCTTTCTTATCATTATTAATTTCTGATAAAATTAAGGCATTTTATTCAGTATAAATCATTTGGGGAAGCAATTAATTCATAACTCTTCAATCTAAGACTGATCTGAGCAAAATATTGACAGTTCATCTGAAAACTACCACATAAATATTTCCCCAATACCTCTTTGGCTAGGAAGACTCTCCTGCTCAAAGTTCTTTAGTGAATCTTCATTCCTTAGAATAACATTTAAAACCCCTACTTTAGTATCTTTTCAGCATCACCTGGACTTATCTTGCTAAACCTGATCTCCTACATTTTTCCTTTGGTGAAACTGGGTTCCATTAACCCCAGGTGCAGGCTGACAGAGCAGAGACAGCATAGCAAGAAGTCCAGGATCTAAGTTCTGGTCTTGGCTCCCTCCTAACTGGCTGTATGAGTAACAAGTGCTTTAATTTTCCTTGGTCTTTGTTTCCTTAACAGCTGCTGCTGCTGCTGCTGCTAAGTCACTTCAGTCGTGTCCGACTCTGTGCAACCCCATAGATGGCAGCCCACCAGGCTCCCCTGTCCCTGGGATTCTCCAGGCAAGAATACTGGAGCAGGTTGCCATTTCCTTCTCCAATGAATGAAAGTGAAAATGAAGTCGCTCAGTTGTGTCCGAGTCCTAGCGACCCCATGGACTGCAGCCTACCAGGCTCCTCCTTCCATGGGATTTTCCAGGCAAGAGTTCTGGAGTGGGGTGCCATTGTCTTCTCCACCTTATAAGAGCACTGCAGGCATAAGGTCACAGGGTCTGAAGACCCCACACACTCAGACCCTTACTCCCCCAGAACATTTGTCACTGCTGTCTACACTTTCATTGTACATAGGTCCTTTTTTTGTCTTTCATGATACCACTCCCTCTTTGTTTTTCTTCCTTCTTTTCTTTGTATTTCTCATGAAATGCTTCCCCTGTTCCACTCTGGAATATTGCAGGTACCTGTCTTTAGCAAGCCCCTCCTTCAGTTTCCTGAATGGGCTAAACTCTGACCACGACTTCCTTTAATGCTCCCACCCTGACATCTGCTGCCTCCATCTCCAGCCCAGAAGGCCCCTGAGTTCCAGTTCCATGTTTCTACCTCTATCAGACTCCACATGGGGGAGAGTCTGCAGCCCTCCCAACATTTCCATTCCCAAGGAACTTATCTTCCTCCTTAAGTCAGTTTCTCCTTGACTTTGCACATAATACTCAAATTTGAAGACTTTCTTCTTTCCTTCCCTTTTTCAATCATCCTAACCTCAAAAATCAAGTCCATTTTCAGAAAGAACTTATTATACCTTATTTCTTTTATAAAGTGCCTCATATTCTCATCTCTTACTCTGCAGGTAAGTTATTAGAAGGACTTACTTTAAAATTTTTATTCTATATTGGAGTCTAGTTGATTAACAATGTTGTGTTACTTTCAGGTGTACAGCAATGCATTTCAGTTATGCATATACATGCACGTATTTTGTATTGTTTGCGATTATTTGCAAATGAATATGATAAGGCTGTATATTGTCACCCTGTTTATTTAACTTAAATGCAGAGTACATCATGCAAAATGCTGGGCTGGATAAGTCACATGCTGGAGTCTCAGATATGCTGATGATACCATTCTTATGGCAGAAAGTGAAGAGGAACTAAAGAGTCTCTTGATGAGGGTGAAAGAGGAGAGTGAAAAAGCTAGCATAAAACTCAACATTAAAAAAAGCTAAGATCATGGCATCAGGTCCCATCACTTCATAGCAAATAGAAGGGGAAAAAGTAGAAGCAGTGACAGATTTCCTTTTCTTGGGCTCCAAAATCACTGCAGGTGGTGACTGCAGCCATGAAGTTAGATGATGCTTGCTTCTTGGAAGGAGAGCTATGACAAACCTAGATAGCATATTAAAAAGCAAAGACATCACTTTGCCAACAAAGATAATTATAGACAAAGCTATGGTTTTTCCAGTAGTCATGTATGGATGTGAGAGTTGGACCATAAAAAGGCTGAGGGCTGAGGAACTGATGCTTTCAAATTGTGGTGCTGGAGAAGACTCTTGAGAGTCCCTTGGATAGCAAGGAGATCAAACCAGTCAATCCTAAAGGAAATCAACCCTGAATATTCATTGGAAAGACTGATGCTATAGCTGAAGCTCCAATACTTTGGCCACCTGATGTGAAGTGCTGATTCACTGAAAAAGACCCTGATGCTGGGAAAGATAGAAGGCAAAAGGGGAAGAGGGCAGCAGAGGATGAAATGTTTAGATAGCATTACCAACTCAATCGGCATGAGTTTGAGCAAACTCCAGGATATAGTGAAGGACAGGAAAGTCTGGCGTGATGCAGACCATGGGGTTGCAAAGAGTCAGATAAGACTTAACAACTGAAAAACAACAAATTTGCCAGACACTAGTCTTCAGAAAGCATTTCTCTCTGTATTGATTATTGCTAATAATCTTCTTATTAATGCCAAATTTGTCTCTTTGTTTTTCCTAGTGCAACTTTTATCCAGCTGGAGAGAAGAGAGAACTTTTAACCCTTATTCCTTTATGTTTGTGATAAGAAATGGGATTGACATAATTTTTTTCTTTTACTGCAAGTCTTCCTCCCTTATTTGTTTTTTCATATTTAAAGAAATAAAGCAAGATGTCAACTGACATTATAGCAAATGTTGTCATGACAAGCATTTATAGTGAACAAATTCTAGTTTTGTTTGTGCTTCCACAACATGTCCGTTTTAATTAATCTTGCAAGAGAAACTCATTTTGTTCTCAAAGCAACAATATGAAAAGACAGGTTCCAAATGCCTTGGAATGGTTTTGGAAAGTTTGTGGGGGAGATTTGTTATTAAGATGAACTGGTTACTTAAGAGCTGTTATAATTCAAGATTCTGCTTCAGATGTCTAATATTTTCTGCAGAGACTCAAGCAAAGATTATTGCTGCATTTCTGTGGTCAGTGGAAAAGCCCAGTGTGAAACCCAAAACTAGGAATAAATGAATCTTTTTAAAAAACAAGATTTGGGTTGGGATAAATATCCTACAGTAGGCAGGAAACGTCATAGAACTTCCCTAACCTGCTCTCAGAAGACTTTCAGAACTTCCTCATGTTGCAAATACCAAGAGGACGGATTTTCTGGGGATATTTCTGTGCTTCACTTAGGACTCTGACAAAAAGAAAAAGTGCAAAAGAAAAATTGTTCATCAGTTTCCTTTGGGCCAGGACAGAGTCTGGACTGAAGTTTAGGGTATGCTGTTTATTTAGCACTTAAATTTATAGAACTAAATCATAGTCCTCAATGAAAATTATAATTAGAGGAACCTACTGAAATGAAAATAGTTGCTTATCATTTTAAGAATTAACCATTTCTCTAAATGCTTTTAGCATGGTGAGAAATTATTTTTTAAGGAAAGCATTTACTTACTGGGTCAGTGAGCCCTGAAGCAAATTACTAATACTATTAGATTTTGATAGCCAATGTCGTTTTCTGGAGGCATAATTTGTTCTCATATGGTAAAATTTGGGAAGTCATGGGTTTTATAAAACAATTTTCATTGGACTATAGTTGCTTTACAATGTTATGTTAGTTTCTGCTGTACAGCAAATTGAATCAGCTATATGTATACATATATCCCTCTGTTTTGGATTTTCTTCCCATTTAGGTCACCACAGAGCACCGAGTAGAGTTCTCTGTGCAATACACAGTCGGTTCTCATTAGTTATCTGTTTTATATATATAGTGTTAGATATATGTCAATCCCTATCTCCCAATTCATCCCATGCTCCTTACCCCCTTGGTATTCATACATTTGTTCTCTACATCTGTGTTTCTCTCTCTGCTTTGCAAGTAAATTCATTTGTACCATTTTCTAAATTCCACATCTAAGCAATTTTATATGATACTAATACCTGTTTTTCTCTTTCTGACTTATTTCACTCTGTGTGACAGTCTCTAGGTCTATCCACATCTCTGTTAATGGCATGATTTCATTCCTTTTTATGACTGAGTAATACTTCATCGTATGTATGTACCACATCTTTATCCACTCCTCTGTTGATGAACACTTAGGTTGTTTCTATGCCCTGGCTACTATAAATAAAGCTACAAGGAGTACTGGGGTGCATGTGTCTTTTCAAATTATGCTTTCTCTGGATATATAGCCAGGAGTGATGTTGCTGGGTCATATGGTAGCTCCATTCTTAGTTTTTTAAGTAACCTCCATACTTCCTCTACACTGTTCTCCACAGTAAACTGTACCGATTTACTACATCAGCCTTAACTTTTAATTGAAGAAGATCCAATTGGTCAAATACATTCAGTCATCACTCTCAAAATTACCTTTTAGTCTCTGACACCTCACGCTAAGAAAATTTACTGGAAGGATTCAAAGGACATATTGGAAGACATTGAATAGAAGATGTGATGGAAACAGATTTAGCCAAAAAACACACTGCATTCTGATTTCTTGGGCTTTTGATATGTATGAACTTGGTTCAGGAAAACCAGACCTCGGAACTAAATTTTTTAAGCAAAATATATGTAACTTTGCTTTCACTGTGTTAAATAAGTAAAACTGATAAATGCCTCACACGCTTCTCTGGGCTGACAGGGCTAGGGAACTGAATCCAAAGCTGCGGCAGGGGATGAGGGTCTGAGGAAACCAGACCCATGGTGGGCTGTGAAGTCACAAGTGCTGTTCCTGCGTGGACCACTTCCTCATACTGACACTGAGATGGGCTGGACCCACCCACCCCCAAGGGCCAACAAAGAGCTTGGTCTGCATCTTCCAAAATAAAAAACTCAAATCAAGTAATCTTCCCGATTTTGTCAGTGTATGGCTCCAGGAGATCTCTCCTGCCAATGAGATGTTGCATTTGATCATGACTGCCTCAACCAGTCCTTGGGCAGGTCTAGCCACCATGGCGTGGAAGGCCTTGGCCAAGCCCCAGGTAATCCCATGTTGCAGGTGGGGTTTAACTGTCCTGTGACAGCCACCAGGGTCACTCATCCCTCAAAATGCATCAGATATGAAGTTCTATATAAGATGTTCCTTGTTAAATGTCCTTTCATATAGCAAAGCCATCAGTGCTATGATATGCCAAGCCACCACACAAAGTTACTGTGACATGCACCTGTAAAATGGAATGCTACTTCATAAAGTCCCAGACCAAAGGAACAACAAAAAAAGAAACCCTTAAATTTTACCTAGGTATCTGGCCAACCGCCTCCATCACAATTATCTTCTCTTGACTGTTGGCATAGAGCCCATGGTTCCCCTGGCAACAGAGCTCTCCTCCTCACTCCCAGTCTCCCAGTCGACTCCATGCTATGTTTTCCATGTCATTTAGTCCCCTCCTTCACTTTGAGTCACTTTGTTTCACTCTGTTGTACTACAAAAAATGTTTCTTTCTATATTCAGCTTTGCATATTTGCTTTCTTTCCAGTTTCAGCTCACTTAGTTCTGGCTATGCTGATTCTTAGAGTCATCTAGTCGCACTTCTGAAGTGCTGAAATTTCGTTTGGTTGCACTTAGTAGAAACCACCTCTGAGGAAATCAAGAGAAGGAATTCATTGAAAGGATAGAATAGAATTCCAGGAAAAAATGAAGAAATAAAACTTCAGAAGGGAAGAAAGAAGGGCAGCTCTAGTGACTTCAGGGACCAAACAGCATAAACTTCCTCTCTTGAGTATCAAAGCCAACAGTATTCAGCTGCAAGGACTCCTACCCAGGAGACTCTTGATGGGAAATTCTGACTTCCCACAGAGAAGATCTGATAGAGCCAGTTTAGCTTTGGTTACCCAACGGTCCAGTCCTGCATGAAGGGCTTAGAGCCAAGAGGATGGGTGTTTTGTAGAGACATATCTGCCTTCTCTGGAGAAAGATCTGGACATTGGAAAGAAGAATCCTTGTGAACTAAGAAGATGTCCCAAGCATAATAAGTTCTCTGTAGAGTGAGATCTCAGTCACACTTTTTTGGTATCTCCTTTTTTGGTATCACAGTGTAGTATCACTGTGTATGTGAGTGCTCACTCTTGTCTGACTCTTTACGACCCTGTGGACTGTAGCCTGCCAGGCTCTTCTATCCATGGGATTTTCCAGGCAAAAATACTGGAGTCGGTTGCCATTTCCTTCTCCAGGAAATCTTCCTGACCCAGGGATCGAACCTGTATCTCCTGCATTGGCAGGCAGATTCTTTACCCCTGAGCCACTGGGGAAGCCCCTTCTGTGTAGTATACACGTTAAAAAATATGTTATTTTCCCTGAGCCAGACTGTTAAGCCCTTGGTTGGGGAAATGGGCTGTGTCCTTGCTCGAGTCCCAATTAACTGGCAAGCTTCCAGTGAAGGCTTGACTGGCCGAGTCAGCTAACATGATGCCAGTTCTTGAAGGGTAGGTTTCACATGGCTGATGTTCCTTTCTAAACCTGACACTTAATAAACAGCCACCACAACAAGATACCTTCGGAGGTGGGGGGAGCGGGGGAGTGGAGGGAGGGGGAGGGAGGAGGAATGGGGACTTAGTGTTTAATGGGCACAGAGTTCCCTTTTAGGAAAGTGAAGAATTCAGGAGATGGATGATGGTGAGAGTTTCACAACAATGTGAATGTACTTAGTGACACTGAAATATACAGTTAAAAATGGTTCAAGGAGTATATTTTATATTATGTGACTTTTCCCTCAAATTTTTTTAAAGTAAATAAAAAATAAAGATAAATTAGACATGACCTCTGTTGTTAAGACAGATAATCTAATAGATTTTTCTGTATGATTAATTTTTAGGAGGGAATTGAATCAACAAATACTTTTTAAAAAATCATGACCGAACACATTTGGAGGGTTCTCAGGTGCTGGGCGGGTCTCCCCAGGTAGCTCAGTGGTAAAGAAGCCAGCCTTCCAATGCGGGATACACAGGAGATGTGGGTTCAATTCTTGAATCAGGAAAATGTCCTGGAGAAGGCAATGGCAACCCACTCCAGTATACCTGCCTGGGAAAATCTGGTGGGCAGAGGAGCCTGGTGGGCTACAGCCCATGGGGTCAAAAAGAGTCGGACACGACTGAGCACCCACACGCACATACACAGAAGCTGGGCAGTTTCTAGTTGGGTTATCATGCGGGTTCCACTTCAGGCAAATGTTCAGGGCATTGCCACCAGGGACAGGGTTCCAATGGACTGTTTTTTCCAGTTTCCACCCTTAACATAGTATTTTTGTTATCATTCACCAAACCTGCCATTTGGAGCCCATATCTATATCTATAGATATGTATATCTCTATCTATCTATCTATGGGTTTCCCTAATGGCTCAGATGGTAAAGGATCTGCCTGCAATTCAGGAGACCCAGGTTTGATTTCTGGGTTAGGAAGATCCCCTGGAGAAGGAAATGGCAACCCATTCCAGTATTCTTGCCTAGAGAATCCCATGGACTGAGAAATCTGGCGGGCTACAGTCCACAGGATTGCAAAGAGTCAGACATGATGGGATTCTCCAGGCAAGAATACTGAAGCAGGTTGCCATGCCTTCCTCCTGGGATCTTCCCTACCCAGGGATCAAATCCATGTCTCTTTCGTCTAACCTGCATTGGCAGGTGGGTTCTTTATCACTAGTTCCACCTAGGAAGCCTATAGATAAAATAGTCAAAAAGGGGTTTTCTCCCCCCTCTAACTATCTAAGATAATGGTTGGAAGACTATGTGTATTTCTCCACTTTGTTATTTGTATTTTCACACTGTATTTATTCGGGCTATTTTAGAGTTGTTATGCTGCTTCTGTATTATGTATATAAGTACACTTCTATGACTCAGAGATCTTACTGAGTTTACATGAAAACTGTTGAAGTAGAAAGAGACTCCAGAGTAAGCCAGATTTGGGTTGAAAGCCTGGTTTCATAGCTTAATAGCTCTCTGAACTTGGGTCAAGCTACTGTCGGATCCTTGGTTGTTTCATCTACACAGTGGGATAATACCTAGTTCACACGCTTGTGGGAAATAAATGAGATAATTTGTGTGAAAGTGAAAGTTACTTAGTCATGTCTGACTCTTTGCGACCCCATGGACTATACAGTCCATGGAATTCTCCAGGCCAGAATACTGGAGTGGGTAGCTGTTCCCTTTTCCAGAGGATCTTCCCAACCCAGGGATTGAACCCAGGTCTCCAGTATTGCAGGCAGATTCTTTACCACCTGAACCACAAGGGAAGCCCAATTTGTGTGGAGGGGCCTGACAAATAGAGGAAAATCAGTGTGCATTTTCTCACCTCCCACAAAGTGAAACCACGAGCTTTCTTCCCGGGGCCTGCTTCCTACCACAATAGCTGCCTTCTGTGATTCCTAGCCTGCAACGACCAGCAGCCCAAGGTGGGGTTGCCAGGTGGGCTTCTGTTACTCCCAGGACAGCCCAGCTTGATTTCTGAGGGTGTATTGCCACAGGCAGCCAAACTCTGACCATCCCAAACAAAAGGCTAAAACTGCAGAACAATCTCCATCACTGCTGGCACAATTTTGCATGTTCTATAGAGGCTTACTGTTACTAAACTCAGGTCCGGCTTTTTGCTGCTCAAAAATCAACACAAAGAGAGGCAAGTGTTTGTAGCAAGGGAAGTTGCTTTTGATCAGAAAGCTGGCAATATCAGGAGGAGGAAGACTCATGTCCCCCAAAACCAGCTCCGAAGACTCTGCTCAGCCATGACAGTTGTTAAGGAGAAACAGGGATGTACGCACAGTTACTCGTTGAGATAGGGGGTCAGCATCTTCAGCATCCCCCACTGTGTGCAAGCTTGTCGGCTTCTCGTGATCTATCTTCAGATGTGATCTTGTTCACACAGTTCACACAGTTTGTTCATGAGATAACTGAAAAGGAAGCAGGGAAGAGATCTGGGCCTCTGTTAAACACTTATTCTTCATTTCTACTTCTTTGATCTACGGGTATAGCTAACAGGTTAGGCAAGGAATTGTGCTATCAAAGATTAGAAAAATGTGCTAGGGCCAGAGCTTGGGAGTGCCTTATTTAAAAGTTAGTTACAATGTACCTTGGCTAAATTGACAAGAAAAGAGGTTTCTGGCTGAGGGCAGTTTCCTGCAAAAAAAAAAAAAAACAACAGTATTCATTATTGTGTATTTTGTTTCAATATGGAGATAAAGATGCTAATATAAAAAACTGGCACAGTCTTCCCAGGTGGAGCTAGCGGTGAAGAACCCACCTGTCAATGCAGGAGATGTTAAGAGATGAGGGTTCCCCTGGGTTGGGAAGATGCCCTGGAGGAGGGCATGGCAACCCACTCCAGTACTCTTGCCTGGAGAATCCCCATGGAAACAGGAGCCTGGTGGGCCACAGTCAATGGGTTCACAAAGAGTCGGACACGACTCTAACGACTTAGCATCCAATCAGTTGATGGCTCACCTAGTGGGTTTTGCTTCTTGAAACAAGTGGAAGAATGAACATATTGGCCTTGGGATGCCATTCAGCTCAAAGTTGGTGGTGATCATAAATGGCTTTAATAAATGAAAGAGCTATTTTGGCAGCACCCATTGAGGCAAATAAAGATTAAGGTCCTTGCCAACATCACAGAGTATATTAGATCCTCTACTTTAATTGCGTCTTATGAATGGAAAGGAAGCAGGAAATGGAATTTTAATTTGTACATCTAAGTTATGTTATTGAAGGAGAAGGTCTTTGTGACCTTACGGATTTGAGGGAAAAAAAAAAAACTTTATAGGGCATAGCCGAAACTAGCATAAAAGTTATGTCTCATGGCTGACATTGCTGCTGTTTGATGCTTGCTGCTAAATTGTAGAAAAGCAGGACATGAATCCCTGATTGATTTTTCTGGACGTGTATTTGCAACAAACGAGGCTGAGTCTGGCTGGAACCATGTGATGTTCAGAAACAGGAGAAACACAGTTTGTGTCCCGTCCCCCCATCGAGTTCTAGGGCTGGTAGTGGCTTTAATTGTTTTTATATCTCTTGCTTGATAATCAGACACAAGCTACACATTTCTGTGGACAGACTAATATATTCTATGTCAAGACCTGCAACATGAATGAAGAAAGCCCTGGAATGGCACTGGCATTCATTTTCAGAAAAGCAGGGAGAAGGCACGAAGAGCAAGGCTGGGATGCAGGCTGGGGCAACTGCTTCACTTTGGCCCTGTTATCATTTCCACAGCCCCTTGTTTCTTGCCACACCCTCAAATGCTTTCTTTGATGACAGAGACTCATCTTCATTTGACTCTGGGTGTTCATGACTTACTCTGTGAATGGCCTCAGCTCATCAGTCCCCCTGAACCACAGCTGTGGTGCAGTCACATCTCTGCCTTTGCTCACATAATTCTCAGACCATCTTGGCTACCCGAAGATAAGCAGCTTGATTTGAGTTATCAGGCAATCTAATCTTCTCTGCTTGCATCCCTAATTTCCCAAAATGAGTTCATTCCTCACAGTATATAAATAGATATTTGATATATATCTGACATGTGCCTGAAAAATCCGATACACACAGCCACATGAGAAGCCACATGGCACAATGAAAAAAAAAAAAGCATTAAGCGAAAGAGAAAGACAAAGGACAGAGGACTTGGCTTCTAACTAATTATGTGATCTTGAATAAATAAATAAGGTATTCTCGTCGAACTTCTCGTTTCTCATCATTGGAATTCACTAACAAGATATTATAAAAATCAAATGAGATAATCTATAAAAGTGTTTGGAAACGATTAAGATTTGTATAAATGGGAGGCAATATTTTACTACATACTTTAACCCCAGCACATTGATAGTCATTAGGAAAGATCAAGAAATGAAAAGAGGTGGATGAACCTAGAGCCTGTTACACAGAGTGAAGTAAATCAGAAAGAGAAAAACGAATATCATACATTAATGGATATATATGGACTCTAGAGATTGGTATCGATGAACCTAGTTGCAGGAAGGGACAGAGACGCAGATACACAGAACGGACTAATCTCCTCCCCCACAGTGGGGGAAGGAAAGAGTGGGATGAACGGAGAAAGCAGCATCAACATATAAACACTACCATGTGTGAAATAGATAGTTGGGGAAAAGTTACTACATAAAACAGGGGGCCCAGCTTGATGCTCTGTGATGACCTAGAGGGCTGGGTTGGGAGATGGGAGGGAGGTGATATACGGATAATTACGGCTGATTTGCATTGCTGTAAGGCAGAGGCCAACACAACATTGTAAAGCAATTTTCCTCCAATTAAAAAATAAATTAAAAAACTCAGCTAATAAATAAATGAAATGCACATGACCTGCCTTTGTGGAATTTACAACCTACTCAGGAAGATCACACACATACACGTGTAAAATAATTAGTCTCATAAGTCATTATAAACTGTATATATACATATATATATATAATATAATGTAGACAGATGGCATACCACATGATAATAGTTTTAAACAATTGAAATACTATGCATATAAAATTAGTGCACAAGCATCATGCTATTATTAATAATGAGTATAATCATCATCTTTACCACTTTCTCATCATGCAGATTACTTTAGGGATGGTCTCTGTCCTTCTTTACATCCTAGTTTAGGTTTGAGATGAGTTTACATTTACATATGCTATTTATTTAGTGCCTTTCTACGTCTCATTTACCAATATATCCCAACACCTAAGACAATATCTCAATAAATGCCATTGAATGAATGGATGAATCAGTTAATCAAGGCAGGAGAAAAGAAGCCATTTTCCATTTGGATCCACACATGGTATTTTCTAATTCTGGACAAAGAATAAAAACAGTGGAAAAAAGACTGACCTGTGAACACATGTGTGCACACATGCACACACACTCACATACATTAGCTTAATCTTATGGAAACACATCAGAAATGAAGAGAGCAAGCATGAGGCTGGTGGACAGACTGAAAAAGTCGCCCAGACAGCTCTGTCCATCTCTCCCATCCACTGAGAACTGCGATCTAACATTTTTAGGGCTCTATCTCTCTAACATGGGGTTCCAACTAAATGGGAACCTTTCTTGGACAGTCTACTGCCTTTTTTTCTAATCCTTTCAGCTGTTTAGAACCTCATGCTATTAAAACATTTCCTTAATGTTAGTGTGTGAATTCAAGTCTGATTGGATAATCAATTCTTGGATAATACTCTGAGCATAGTTGGAGGTACATAAAGCAAGCTCTTAACCCATTGATGTTTACCTATTGCGGGTAATGATCTGTTCAGATGGAGCTGTTTTCCATGAAGATAAACTACTCTAATCAGTTTCAGTGTAATAGTTAACCCCTCAGGCCAGAGCATATGGTTGTCATTGTGCAGCTGTGCTGATAGAATAGCTTGGCCCTTCCGAGTGTTTGTTCCATTTTTATATAATTGCTGACCACCCATTATCTGTAGAGGATAATCATTTTTCTTCTTTCCTTCTCAGTTTCTAAGGAACAAAAGCTTCCCTCCCTTTCTTATTGTAAACAGTTTGAGAAAAAGCAAAAGGTGAAGTAAATAAGAATGCCTCATTGTCCCATGCCTACCCCAGAGCTGAGCTCCCTACCCTGGACTGTTTTCAAGTATTTCTGCAAAAAAACAAAAGGCATTTTCCTAAACCAAGATGTTTCACATGGAAGCCAAACAAATCCTAGCCTTCACGGATAAGGCGCTGTAAAATGGCTCACATCTCCAAATGAGAAGAGACATGGTTGGAAATTACAATACTCTTCTTATTTTAACTGGAAATACCAGCAGATGTCACAAGAAACGTATAGAACTAGGCACAGGCAAATACAGAATGCTTTGGGGGTGTGTAGTAGAGAAGAGGGAGCGTCCACCTTGGACTGTGGAGGAGGGCGACAGTGGACCAGGAGTTCAGCAAGGAGTTTGGCCGAGTCTGAACAGTATTAATCATCTTGGAAATTTAAACATTTCCGGTCAGGCACTTTTAGCATACTATCCATAATTATATTTATTTCACAACAGGTTGATCCCAGACATCTTTTCAAATGTGCTCACCAATGAATCTGCACGTTGTTGTAGGTTCCCTCTTTGAGTTTCGGAGGGAAACAAGAGACAGGCAGCAAAATTGGGACAGGGAGACGGTGTCCATCGGCAGTTCCCCCTGCAGAGTTCTCCTAACCCTGTGCCGGCTTGTTAATTTCTTGCTCTTGCCTGTCTGTCAAAAGAATGGAGACGGTATTTGACAGCCCACACATTTTTTTAAGCTGAATTTTTATACATTTCCCTGATTTCCAAAAATATGACCACTGTTATTCTGGCAGAGGTGTTTTTCTCCCCGAGAATGGGAGTAACAGAGTACATGTTCTCTCACTCGTGTGCTACACTGAATCGTGCTATCAGGAGATATCGAGAAGAAAATCACAAACTGTCTTTCCTTAAGTGATATTCATCCTTCCCAAATACAGGTCGTCCCCGGTGGCTCAGGCGGTAAGGCATCTGCCTGCAATGTGGGAGACCTGGGTTTGATCCCTGGGTTGGGTAGATCTCCTGGAGAAGGGAATGGCAACTCACTCCAGTATTCTGGCCTGGAGAATCCCATGGACAGAGGAGCTTGGAGAGCTATAGTCCATAGGGTCGCAAAGAGTCAGACACAACTGAGCAACTACCACACACACACAAATCTTTCCCAAATAGTTGACTGGTGGGGCTGCGATAGGAATAAAAGGGTTTCTAAACTCACGAGTTTTGTTTCTAAGGATGAAAGAGCCCTGAAACCCTGGCTGACATTCAAGTTGGAGGTACTGTGAATCTGTGGAAAAATAAGATTTTACACACTGACACCACCAATAAGAGTTCTGAAAGGCGTGTTTGTCATGAAAGAGTTCCATTTGGAACAGCCCAGACTGTGGACTAAAACGGTCTCCATGTGGCAGAGAATGTTTGTGAATGAAGTGCCTTTCAATGAGGAGAAATCAATTTTAACAGCTCATTTATTGATGAAACCAAGTCTAGTCTCAGCAGTTAGAGAGCTTTCTTGGAACAAGGACTCGAGGATTCATCTGTCTCACCTGAACGGATCAAAGAAAAAGCTTCTCATAAAAGATGTTTATGGTCCCTCTGCTCCTGGAGTTTGGATGAGCTAGCATTTGATAATGAGTTACTAGGGAATTGGGGCGACTAGAATGCCTACTAACATTTCCCATTCCTGTTGGACTCTGTGGAGTTAAGATTATTCAAATACACTTAAAGATGAGCCCTCCAATGGCCGAATCGTGGATTCATTTAATGTCTTAATTCCACTAAGCTTCCTTAGCACTACCCTTTGCTTTGGGCTATGCTGGCTCATTTCCTGTTCCAACACGGTGCCTGTCATTTCTCCACCTCTAAGTCTGAACTTACACACAGCCAGGTGGGGTCAGAATCCTTTCTTTCTTCAGCTGTCCACTGCAGGTCAGGTCATGATGTTCCTGTAAGACACATGCAAACCAGAAGATCTAAGGTAGATCTCTTGAAAATATAGGCACAACCACTTTGGTGACATTATGGTGACTGCTAACTTCTAGGAGGTCCTGAAAAAACCGTACTTGGACTTCATATCACTAAGTGGGAGCCTCTTTGGGTTTGAGAGGTAATATATACAATGTCTGCATGCCCCACTCTAATCCATTTATTAATACAAGGTGAATTACAAGACTGGGGAGAAGCTACAGAAAAATGTTCATTTCTGGTCAGTGCAAGCTGAGGATGAGCCATTTGTTCAATTCTCCTGGCCTAGCAGCATTCTGGTGCTTTCAGTTCAGTTCAGTTGCTCAGTTGTGTCCATCTCTTTGCGACCCCATGAATTGCAGCACGCCAGGCCTCCCTGTCCATCACCAACTCCCGGAATTCACTCAAACTCACGTCCATCAAGTCAGTGATGCCATCCAGCCATCTCATCCTCTGTTGTCCCCTCCTCCTCCTGCCCCCAATCCCTCCCAGCATCAGAGTCTTTTCCAATGCGTCAACTCATCACATGAGGTGGCCAAAATATTGGAGTTTCTGCTTTAGCATCAGTCCTTCCAAAGAACACTCAGACTGATCTCCTTTAGAATGGACTGGTTGGATCTCCTTGCAGTCCAAGGGACTCTCAAGAGTCTTCTCCAACACCACAGTTCAAAAGCATCAATTCTTCAGTGCTCAGCTTTCTTCACAGTCCAACTCTCACATCCATACATGACCACTGGAAAAACCATAGCCTTGACTAGACGGACCTTTGTTGACAAAGTAAGGTCTCTGTTTTTGAATATGCTATCTAGGTTGGTCATAACTTTCCTTCCAAGGAGTAAGCGTCTTTTAATTTCATGGCTGCAATCACCATCTGCAGTGATTTTGGAGCCCAAAAAAGTAGTCTGACACTGTTTCCACTGTTTCCCCATCTATTTCCCATGAAGTGATGAGACCAGATGCCATGATCTTCGTTTTCTGAATGTTGAGCTTTAAGCCAACTTTTTCCCTCTCCTCTTTCACTTTCATCAAGAGGCTTTTTAGTTCCTCTTCACTTTCTGCCATAAGGGTGGTGTCATCTGCATATCTGAGGTGATTGATATTTCTCCCAGCAATCTTGATTCCAGCTTGTGCTTCTTCCAGCCCAGCGTTTCTCATGATGTACTCTGCATAGAAGTTAAATAAGCAGGATGACAGTATACAGCCTTGACATACTCCTTTTCCTATTTGGAACCATCTGTTGTTCCATGTCCAGTTCTAATTGTTGCTTCCTGACCTGCATACAGGTTTCTCAAGAGGCAGGTCAGGTGGTGTGGTATTCCCATCTCTTTCAGAATTTCCCACAGTTTATTGTGATCCACAAAGTCAAAGGCTTTGGCATAGTCAATAAAGCAGAAATAGATGTTTTTCTGGAACTCTCTTGCTTTTTCGATGATGCAGCAGATGTTGGCAATTTGATCTCTGGTTCCTCTGCCTTTTCTAAAACCAGCTTGAACATCAGGAAGTTCACAGTTCACATATTGCTGGTGCTTTAAGCGTCTTAAAAAATAAAAATGCCCACATGAGACACCAAATGAAACACGAAAGCATCTAATGGGATATCACCAGAATTGGGGAGCAAAACATATTTTGGAGAACATATTCTTCTTTTGAAAGAAAGCTTTTCTATACCCGGCTTTGGTATCACAAACTCCAAGCCACCATGTGACTCACGTTGCCCATGATGGAGTAAGGATTATCTGATTGCTGTTGCCAGAAAATCAGACATCCCCAGCAGGCCTTCATCACATGGAAGCAATGTCCGTGAGGCAGGAATCAGCAGGTTGTGAGGGTACAAGTCAGTTATGTAAGCACATGGCTCACATTCCCAGGGTAACTGCCCCCCTCATCTGCCACACCCTCCTTAATCTGCCCTGCAAACCCCTAGGAGGTCCCATGAAAAGATGGCTACAGAGGCATCATTTTTAAGCCTG
Organism: Bos mutus; assembly: GCF_027580195.1. NCBI lineage: Eukaryota > Metazoa > Chordata > Mammalia > Artiodactyla > Bovidae > Bos > Bos mutus. The sequence goes on from NC_091629.1 coordinate 7,794,837, forward strand.
GTTTCCAGATGGCTCTGCTAAGTGCAAGTGTGCTGGGCCCACTGGGAAGGGACTGCTGTGTTATTACAGCTGCATTTATCACAGGTGGTCCTGAGGGGAGGGGAGAAAGGACATTTTTCCAGCACAAATAACTGAATAGAAATATCTCAAAGCCACACTGTCAGAAAGGAGAGAGAGCCTGAGATCAGAATCTGTACCAGCTTATGCTCTGGGGATAGTTAATGATGTGGCTCTATAGTTGGATACATGGAGGAAGGATACTGAAGGACTTGCCAGACGATGAGGGAGGGAGGGCGTCATGTGGATGGACCTACTGGAATGGGTCCAGACTGAGATATTCTTGATGCACACAAATGCTCACCAAAAGGATTCTGTGACAGAAATACGTCTTGGCTGTTAGATTTTCAAGATGAGTTATCTCTATGGATGAGGGCTTCCCAGGTGGCTCAAAGGTAGGGAATCTGCCTGCCAAGGCAGGAGATGTGTCTTTGATCTCTGGGTCGGAAAGATTCCCTGGAGAAGAAAATGGCAACCAACTCCAGTATTCTTGTCTGGCAAGTCCCATAAGCAGAGGAGCCTGACGGGCTACAGGCCCTGGGTTCACGAAGAGTCAGACTCAACTGAGCAACTAAACAACAATCCTTGTGGATATTAGCCAACCTCATTGTCCAGCTATTTTAGACTCTTCCATGGGTGTATGACCGAAGTGACCATGGTGTCAGAGGTGAGACTCAGCATAGCTTCAACAGCTTGGATGTTTTGTCAGTAGAGTTTATCTGATACTGCCCTCCCTAAGAGACTTATTAGCATCAGTAGGTAGCCTTGAAACCCTGATAGAGTATATTCCTAGGGTGAGGGTATGGGTAGACAGTAGCAATCCAGTGGCAGCCTTTCCATCTTGGCAAGAAAATATCACTAAGGTCTAATGCACAGTGTTGCTTCTGATCCAGGAATTCACCTATATACAAAATAAAAGCCTGGTGTTCCTTGCAGTCTCTAATATGTACCCTTATTGCTGCAGGCACCTGGGTTTGTAGGATGAAATGTCATCTCCTTGGAGAGATTTCACTGACTACCCAAGTAACTGACTCCCCAATAAGATACCCAAGTATCTTATTCCTTTGTTTTATCTTCATCCCCTTATGTATTTCTCTCCAGTTTTAAACATCAGTTTCCCATTAGAAATTAAACTAGATGCAATTGAACTAGTTCATTTGTTCATTACCATGTCTGTAGCACCTAGAACAGTCCTAGGAGCAAAGCCAATGTTTAATAAATATTTGTTTAACGAGTATATGAATAAATTATTTATTAGAATGCATAGTTAAGACCCAAGACATATTGGATTAACCATTAAGAACTTAAGGCCCAAATTACTTAATAAACAGGTAAGGATACAATTTTCATTTTAATTGGCTGATTTGGTTCCTGGTCAGGAATCTTATAGAAATTTTAATGCTTGGGAAGAAATTCAAGGATAAATCAAATCTACATTCATTCTCTGAGAGTCCATTACTTGCAAGCCATTATGCTAGATCGTAGGGAACACACTATGGATGTAACATGACCCTATACTCAAGGAGTTTTAAATTGGGAAACACAGAAAATAATAAATAACAGACAGAAGTAGGACACTTGAGGAACTCCGTGTTTTTATATATGTGTGTGTGTGTGTGTTTGTATGTGTGTGTGTTTGAGTGTGTGTGTGCACACATGCATGCATGCACATGAAGAGGAAGTAGCCATTTATTCAGCTGTGCTGGGGAAATCAGAAAGGTTTTGCGGCAGTAGTAACCTAAGAGCTGGGCTTCCCCAGTGGGCCAGCGGTAAAGAATCCATCCGCCTGCCAATGCAGGAGATGCAGGTTCAATCCCTGGTTCTGGAAGATCCCTTGGACAAGGAAATGGCAACCCACTCCAGTATTCTTGCCTGGGAAATCCATGGACAGAGGAGTCTGGTACGCTATAATCCATGGGGTTGCAAAAGAGTCGGATACAACTTAGCGACTAAAAAACAAGAACAACCTATGAGCTGCTGCTGCTAAGTCGCTTCAGTCGTGTCCGACTATGTGCGACCCCATAGACGGAAGCCCACCAGGCTCCCCCATCCCTGGGATTCTCCAGGCAAGAACCCTGGAGTGGGTTGCCATTTCTTTCTCCAATGCATGAAAGTGAAAATTGAAAGTGAAGTCACTCAGTCGTGTCCGACTCTTCCTGACCCCATGGAATGAGCTAGGACTTGAAAAATCAGCAGGAGTTCAACAGGCAAATCTGGAGGAAAAGGTCCAGGCTTGGAGAACAAGGGATCCAGAAATCACAGAGGGCTTAATGGAGGTTTGGGTGGATCCTTCCAAGATGCTGGATGTCATATTCAGGTGGTGGCCTTAACTGTGTAGCAGTGTGGAGAGATCAACAAAGGTTTGTGAGAAAAAGTCTAACACCTTCTGATCTGTGATTTTGGCCACTCGTTGAAGGACAGATTAGCGAGGGAAGAGACTGGAGACAAGGACACCAATCAGGAGCTTCATCTGCTTGTCCAGGGGTGATAAGAAGCTAGTGGGCTTGAAACAGGCCCACAGCAGAGGGGATTAAGTGAATGGGGTGGATGCAGAGATATTAAGAGAGGATTTGTAACAGGATTTGACCAGGTGTTTTATGTTGATGGGTTGAGAGGAAGCATAACCTAAAATAACTTCTGTAGTTCCTGTCTGGGTGATTTGGAGGATGGAGGTGATGTCAAGTGATGGGAAGACCGAATAAATCAGGGAGATTTTGGAAGAGAAATTTGGCTCTGTCCAGTCTGAAGATCAATTGCATATATCTATCTTCATATGCCAAACTTGCATTTGAAGATCAATGGCGTATCTATCTTCATATGCCAAGTTGGCATTTGAACATTTGGGACAAAAGCTCAGGATGGAAGTCCAGTACAGTGATGTAGTTTTGAAGTGATATTTAAATATTGCAAAGAAGTTAAAGAGAGTAGACTGTCAACACTTAAACAACAAATAGGAAATGCCAAGGTAGATAAAGAAAATGTTTTCCCCAAACAGCATGCCAAAGTAGAAATATGTATCACTGAGGCTCCCAGTCCTGTTTTCCACCTTTTCCCCCATGATTCTTCATCCTTTTTTTTTTTTTAATCAATTTTCTTTCTTTTTTCAAATTTATTTTATCTTATTTTACGGGCTATGCTGGGTCTTCACCACAGTGTCCAAGCATCTCTGATTGCAGTGTGTGGCCTTCTCTCTAGCTGTGCTGTGCAGGTTCTGGAGCATAAGGGCTTAGTAGTTGTGGCACGCAGGCTCTCTAGTTGTGGGGTGTGCACTTCTTTGGTTGTGGCACTCGGGCTTAGCTGCCCTGAGGTATATGGAATCTTAGTTCCCCGATCAGGGATTGAACCCTGCACTGAAAGGTGGATTCTTTACCACTGGACTACCAAGGAAGTCTCCCTCTTTTTTCCTTTCCCTTTCAATTATAGCTGTCTCATCTTTCCTATGCGGAGAAAAGAAACTCACCATGAAAACTTGAAATTACAGCTTTGATTAATGTAGTTTTCTACTCAAAAACCATTCATGACTCACGGTTTCTCCTACATCAATGTCCTGACTCTGTAGCGTTTGGACTTTCCCCCGTTGTGGCCACCCTCTTACCTTACACCCAGGACGGTCAGATACGCCTAAGCTGCTTGTCCATTTTCCGACCTCGGGATCTCTGCTCCAGCTGTTCCCTGAAACCAGCATTTCCTTCTTTTCCTTCTCCACATACACGTCAAGGCTTTGAAACCTGCCCAGGTTTTTCCCACTCAAAATTCTCTCACTTTATGGACTCCCTCCACTCCGCTCGTCACCTTTGCCTCAGTGTGCTTTGCTGTTTCCACGCCTTAGTCCCTCAGTAGCCTGCAGCTGTAGAAGATTGCAACTTAGTCCCTTTGTGCTTTCTACTGGCTTTTTTGAGACTCTGAGCACAGCAGTGATTAGATGGATGTTTTGAAATGAGAGAGGAGAGAAAAATAATTGCAGCAAAGCCCATTCCTGCTCTGTGCGTTCCCTTTCTTAGCCTGACTGATTTGATGCGATGATAGGAGACATCATTGAACTCTCATAAACAGGTGTAAAGGTCTCTGGTATTGCCTCATTCTCTGGGCTGATTACTTTCAGAGAGAGAAAGAAAGAAAGAAACCCACAAAACGTATGAGGTCTGGGACTGGAGGGGACTTCATTATTTTTAATGTCTCAGTAAAACATCTTTTTTCTCTCTCTCTACATTTACCAGACTAATCCCAATAATGTCTTTTAAACAATTAATTCTAGTTTCAAAAGCATTCTACTCTGCAGTTTGTCCAGAATTAAGTGACCATTAGAAGGCATTAGCTTAGAAATGAGTGCCCTAATTACTTCTGAAAGTTAGCCATAAAAGACAGGAAAAAAAGTCCAGATTTCAGAGACATCAGCATCCTTGCAGTGCTGGTTGCTTCCTGTGGACCTTTCTGTCCTCCCACCACGCAAAGTGTCGGGCAGAGGAAAGCACCAGAGCGTTTTGGCACCTGCTGATTTAATTCTGTATTAGCAAACATTTATCTTTCTCTGATTCTGGAAAATAAAATGTATGGAAAGATATTAAGATGTGGACCGTTTTTCTCTAGATGAACTTTCGGGAATGCCAGGAAGCGTGATGGTATCGATGTGTACAGATGATGTGTGTCCAATTCTGCAGCCATGGAGTTTGTTACCACTTAAGAGCAACGCATATATATGGAATCTAGAAAAACGGTACCGATGAACCTATTTGCAGGGCAGGAAGAGAGACACTGACATAGAGAATGGACTTGTGGGCACAATGGGGGAAGAAGGGGGGCAGCGATTTGAGAGAGTAGCTTTGACTTATATACACTTCTGTGTGTAAAATTATATAGTGAGTGGGAAGCTGTTGCATAACACAGGGAGCTCAGCTCAGTGCTCTGTGATGACCAAGACAGGTGGGGTGGGAGGGTGGGGGGGGAGTTATAGAGGGAGGGGATATATGTATACATATGGCTGATTCACAATGTTGTACAGCAGAAACTAACACAACATGCAAAGCAATTATATTATAATTTTAAACAGCTTAAAAAGAGAATGTCATAGGCACAGTAGTTCCCTGTGGTAAGTGTGCTTGTTTCAGCAGCAACATCAGTTTACTGTATGGGTTTAGACTTCACAGCTGTTTGCAGAGGCCTGGTGGATATTCTGTCTTACATCTTGGTGTAGGAGAGGTGCTAAGTTTCTAGCACAGTCTCTTTTAAAAGTGGGGGTGGTTTTCACCATGAAGCCTGGTCAAGAATCCACCTGCTAATGCAGGAGACTCGAGTTCCATCCCTGGGTCAGGAAGGTCCCCTGGAGAAGGAAATGGGAACCCACTCCAGTGTTCTTGCCTGGAAAATCCCATGGACAGAGGAGCCTGGACAGCTACAATCCATGGCATTGCAAAGAGCTGGACATGACTGAGCGACTAAATACACACACACACACACACACACACACAGGGAGCTGTGGCAGCTGTACTTGCATGGCTCAGGAGTTCTCCCGCTGGGTAGGTCCATGCATCGTATGTGTGACCAGTCAGCTCACGTTGGCTGGGAGTGTTGGCAGTGCTCACAGCCTTGACATCCACTTCATAGGTGATTACTTTCAGCTTGCATGTCTGCCCATGGAAAGCAGGTGTTCTCAAAGAGGGTTCTTGTTCTGTGGGAGTGGAAGCTTCTTGTATTTACTGCTTCTCCCTTTCCCTCTGCTGGAGTGTAAGGTCTTCACTGCTGTAACCCTTGCGTGCTGAGTTGCTAAGTCACGTCTGACTCTCTTGTGACCCCATGGCCCACCAGGCTTCTCTGTCCATGGGATTTCTCAGGCGAGAATACTGGAGTGGGTTGCCATTTCTTCCTCCAGGGGATCTCTTCAACCCAGGGATCAAAACCGCATCTACTGCATTGGCAGACAGATTTCTTTACCACTGAGCCACCAGGGAAGCCCATAGTAATACTTAGGGGACCAGGATAGGATTATGAGGGCTTCCCCGGTGGCTCAGTGGGTAAAAAATCCTCCAGCAATGCAGGAGACCCAGGTTCGAGCCCCGAATCAGGGAGATCCACTGGAGGAGGGCATGACTACCCACTCCAGTATTCTTGCCTGGAGAATCCCATGGACAGAGGAGCCTTGTGGGCTACAGTCCATAGGGTTGCAAAGAGTTGTACATGACTGAAGCGACTGAGCAGAGCACAGCACAGCACAAGAGATTATGAATGCTTTAGGAAGGCAGAGTAGTTCTTGAGCTCATTTAGTTTTCTTTGTAGAGGTTATAAGGTTTAGGAACAGAAAGAATCAAATGGGTGATTTTTTTCCCTTAGCTTTGGCTCCAAAATAGAGCAGCCTCAGTCAGGTTCATCTGACTTTTCCATGACTCCTCACTGATTAGGGGCCCTTTGAAAGAACCCTTGAATGAATTCACAGGCCAGTCTGCTCTGGGTTTTTCCTTTACCCTCCCCGAGTGGAAAGTAGGAAGTTGAAATGAGGAAGCAGTCTAGGTAAGTGGGGCCCCCTGGGGGCTCTGGCAGTGCACCTTCCTTGCTGTGAGAGGTTAGACACCTTCCTTACCTGTAAAACCCATCTCACACTCTCAGTGGGAAGATGGCGTGAGCTAGCATGGCTGGGGTATTTGACACAGTGCCGAGTGTATAAGTCAACAAATGTTGGCTGTCATCAAACTGACACCAACAACAGCTATGGGAAGTTTGTGGTCCAGCTACCCAGAGCTTCACCAAGGACAGATGTCCGTCCAAAGAAAGGAGTACAGAGGGGCAGCATCGCTGTCTCCATATCGCTGTTTCGTCAGGAATCTGGACTTTTATCAAACAAAAGCATATTAGCTTCAGAGCCTCACTGTAGTCAGACGCTAGGGACTGTACCTGCTGGCCTAATGAAGGCTTTGATGTGGCTTGTCCAGGTTGTATAGGTACCCTACCTTTAATCATACTGAAACCAATGACAGATAGCAACTCACAAGGCTTCCTTTCATCTCAGAGTATTCTTCCAGCATGATTTCAGAAGTAAATATCTAGGCATATTATTTCTGCCTTTATCCCAAATTAGAATCAGGTGAGAGGATGCTATTTTGTGGCCTTTGCCACAAGAAGATGAGCTTCCCTGGGTTGGGGAGTGGGTGGGAGGGGGGCGGAATATATGTTCTTCTTCAAAATTTATGTATTTCTCTGAACCCCAGTGTTTTATGAAAGAACTCAGGGCTAGGAAATCTGAAAGTTGTGGAAACTACATATGGGCTTTGCATCCTGGAAACTGGTTCCCACTCGTTCCAGAAAGGTCGTCAAAGGCAAGCAGGCTATGAATTCATCATGCATTCATCATTTAGCTGCACCAGGGGTTTTCTATTCCTTGCCTTATCTGTCATTGAAAAAAAAAATTCACAAGACCTACATTATTCCATTTATTTCATGGTTATAAATAATCAAGTACAATTTGCAACTCTGTGGTTTGTAATGCATTCAGATGGGCTGAGGATGTGATGGAAAAGAACAGGCTTGGTTTGTGCAGGAGGTTTGCTGAGGTCTGACTTCCCTGGGGAGTTTCCTGTCTTTGCAGAGAAGGGCTCAGTTATGTTGGAGGGACTTCTCCGGAAGCCAGGGCAAGGAAGGCCTCTGCTCCCAAAGCATGTCTCAGGGAGCACCCCTGGGTGATACTCTGCAGAGCTGCAGGCTGGGAGAAGAAGGATCATGATTTCCAACATGGAAATCTTTTGAGTCATCTTGGCTGGAGATTTCTTTGGATCTCCAAATCCTTCCATGCAAAAAAGAAAAAGAGGGTGAGAATTCGAAACTGAAGATTGTTGCTGTGAATTGCTAGTGACAACAATATGGTCACGGTCTGTTTTTCACAGTTCGGTTCACACTTATTTCAGGGCTGGGGGGAGGGGGGAAATGTGTTCTTGAAATAAATCGGAACTCATTCAGAGATTGTGAGCAGGAGATCTTAATGGAGATTTTTTTTTTCTTCCTTTCGAAATCATGAGCTTTATTCAGAGTCCAGCCTCCCTGCCTGCCTGCTGAAGATCCTCCAGTGAACTAGAGGCGGATGCTTATTCTCTCTGGCTTTTCCAAGATCAACTTCCAAACAGCGTCCCACCTGCCCTGTTGGCTGGAGCGCCCAATTCTGATAGAGTCATCGCACACTCCGGCTGTCTCCTCTGGTGACAGAGCCATGCCTAGGGAGATTTCTGAGCCTGTGGCAGTGTGTTCCTGAGGCCCCATCCCTGGCATCAGGCTGCTCTGCTCTTGGCATCCTGCCCCTGCTGTGATCCCATGGGCTTTTTCAGATGGTGTTCACATAAGCAGGTGAGCCATCCAAGGGAACTGCTACCCTTGTTAAAGCATCAGTAAAGTTTAAGGTCCCCACACCTGACCTCTATCGGGGTGTAGATACAGCTGCTAAATCTTTCCTTTGATAGGTACTGGCTACCCTCTCTGGTCAGACAAACAAGGTCAAGATAAGAGCTGGTCTTCTGAGTCCCGCTGACCTTGCTCCAGAGGAGAAGAGAGCCTTGGCTGCTGTATCCTTTATTCGGCCACAATCCTTGAACTGGTTAATCTCCTTATCCATTATGCTTTGATTAGACACCATGAGTGTCCTGTCCCAAGAGACGTGGGGCCAGTAGAGTCTACCTCAAACCTCTCTGCACCAATATCTGAAGGACTGATCTCCACCTATACTGGGAAGATCAGGCTCAGTCATCTTCAGAAATTCCTCCTCTCTGCTTCTTTTTGTCCCTTGCCTCAATCTGGGTCTTGAAATCCAGCACTGTCATCACCTAACCCAAATGCCCCAGGGCTCACCAGCTTGTGGAGACAGAGAAGTAATGGAAATATGGTATTGAAATATTCTTGCCCTCCTCCTTGTGAAGCCAATCTCTCTTCCACCTCCCTCACCTGACACTCCCTCTGCACCTGTCCATCCAGCCCTGCTGGCAGGAGCCTGACTGAAGAGGTGTGATGTCCTAGACTGCCACTTTTCAGATCTACCTCGTACCAGGAATGGTGGGCTCTAAGCTCCCTTCAGCTTCCGTCACTAACTTCCCTGCAGAGGACTCCAAGCCCTGCGCCACCCCCCTTCCCCAGCCCCGGGAAGTGTGCCTTGGGGCGGAATTAACCGCCCTGTTCTTAGGTTCTTGTTTAGTCACTCAGTCATGACCAGCTCTCTGTGACCCCGTGGACTATAGCCTGCCAGGCTCCTCTGTCCATGGAATTCTCCAGGCAAGAATCCTGGAGTGGGTTGCCGTTTCCTACTCCATGTTCTCAGGTGGTTCTATTCAAATTAATAAAACAGCAAGACATTAACAAAAACATCTCTCCTTCCATTTAAAAGCACAGCACCCTCCTGCAGGTTGACTTATATTCATGGATACTGACTGGTCAGCAGTCCTCCTGTTCTGGAATCCGTCAAAATAGAAGCCCCATGGGCTTGGCTAGGACTCTATAACAGACAACGCCCACAGCACAGGGCAGAGATCACCTGACTCCTTAAAAATACTCAATCAGCCCGGTCCTTTCTCTGGGCGTCTGTTATGAACTGAACTGAAAGCATTAGTGTTAGTGGCTCAGTCATGTCCGGCTCTTTGTGACGCCATGAACTGTAGCCCTCCAGGCTCCTCTGTCCATGGGATTCTCCAGGCAAAAATACTGGAGTGGGTTACCATTCCTTTCTCTAGGGGATCTCCCCTACCCAGGGATCGAACCCGGCTCTCCTGCATTACAGGCAGATTCTTTACTGTCTGAGCCACCAGGGAAGCCCCTAAAATCCAGGTTTGAAGACCTAACCCCTAAAGTGACTGTCCTCAGAGATGGGCCCATTGAGGGGATAATTAAGGCTCGGTGAGGTTGTAAGGGTGGGGCCCTGATCGAATAGGACTGGTGTCCTCATGAGGAGAGGAAGAGATGCCAGAGATCGCTCTCCTATTTGCACACAAGCTATGTGGGTGGAGAGGGCAGCTATCATCAAGCCAGGAGGAGAGGTCTCATCAGACCCCAACCCTGCCAACACCTTGACCTTGAACTCCAAGTGTCCAGAGCCATGAGAAAGTAGGTCTGTGCTGTGTAAGCCTCCGTGCTATGGTGTCTTGAGAGGGACCCTCAAGCCTTGCTGCTCATATGGTGACGGACGGGTGGGGGGTGGCGGCAGGCTGGGCCCCCTGGCAAGGGTGAGCACCTCCTCATGACAGGCTTGTGGCTCCAGGACTCCAGAACCATAACCCCGTGCTCACCTTGTTGTCCTCTGACTCGTCCCTCTCAGATGGCTTTCATGCATGACGTTTCGTTTGAGTCTCATAATACCTTTATGATCCTTTGCAGGCGTCAGAGTGTTTTATTGCTATTTTACAGCTGGTGAAACTGAGGTATTAAACAGGCTGTGCAATTTACGTAATGTGTCTGAAATTGCTCTGAGAGCTGGTGCTCCAGGCTTGCCTCAACCTGATTCAGTATTCTCACTATGCAGGGCATCTCCAAGTGGGCGAGGCCGAGGGACCTCTGCTAGGCTGGGGACAATTTCAGTTCTTTTGTTTCGTAGTTTTCAGCGTCTGTAGGATGGCCAAGGGCCCCGGTTCCCAGCCGTGGAGTAGCTGGGGAGAAGCTGTGAGGGAACCCAGTGGGGGCCTTTTTATGAGACAGACGACAAGCTGGGAACTACAAAAACTGACAACCACGATGCTGAAAGACAAGCTTGGGGCCACCAAGGGGAGGCTGGTCTGAGAAGCAAGAGCAAGCTAAGCATCGGGCGTGAGCTGGGGATGTCTTGCTTAAGTGTATGTTAAATATACTTAATATATTTAGTATACACTTGATGAAACTAAAACCCACCCACTGAGAGAGAGATGCCTCATGTTCTTCACTTCTTGAGGTTGGTAACTCTACAGCTAAGGCCCCCTCTTCTTCTAAGTTGGCCACTAGCATCCTCACCCCTCAACTAGAAGGCAAGCTTCTTGACACTAGAATCTCCTGGGGCTTGTGTGCTAATGGGTCTCCTGTACTAAGAATAAAGGAGCAGCTATTTTTAATTGACTGGGCTTCCCAAGTGACTCAATGGTAAAGAATCCACCTGCCAATTCAGGAAATGTGAGTTCAGTCCCTGGGTGAGGAAGATCCCCTGGATATGGAAAGGCAACCCACTACAGTATTCTTGCCTGGAGAATCCCATGAACCGAGGAGCATGGTAGACTACAGTCCTTGGGGTCACAAAAGGGTCGGGCAGAACTTGGCAACTAAACAACATTGTTAATTGATTATCTATCAGCCACTACACTTTCTTCCTTGCCAACACAATCCTTAATTTTCACTGCTTCAGAAAAGCCAGTCCTCAGCCTGGCCCAGAGGGTGCACTTTAATCATTTTAAGTCAATCGTAGGTTTTCCTATTCTTGTTGCTAGTGGTTGGTTTAGAAATGGACCTGTCTAGGCTTTTGTGACTGTTATCCTTGCCCTTGAAAAGGGCAACCATCTGGATCTGTGGCAACCATCTTGGCATCATGAGGGGACCCAACTCGAGAACACAAGCTAAGATCCACTCCTTTAGCTCCCAGGCAGAATGGGAAGGAGAGACACTCTGGGACTTGAACAACATTGTCAAGCTACTACCAATTAACCAAACTTGGAACCAGCCCACCTTCAGACTTCTTATGTGAGATAAGGTGTATCTGTGGTTGCTTAAGCCACTCCTAACTAGGTCTTGATCTTCCTTAACTGAAAACATCCAGACCCAAGAAGCATGCCATAAAGGTTTGTTCACTTGCTGACAGATGAAACCTGCTTTAATTCACGTCATATTGGTGAACTAAAGCTCTAAATGTTGACCAGTAGAGGAAGTAAATTCTGATATAAAAAATATTATTTAAGCAATCAGGAACGCATTTTTTCTGTTGTTTCAGGTCTTGACTTTGGTGGTGAGGCTGATGGATGAGGAGATTCTAAACCTTGGGAAAATCATATTAAGAGAAAATTTCAAAAAACTTTTTATTTTCACTTTTTAGTTGAATTATAGATTTAAATTGGCCAGTGTGCAAAACCCTGCACTTACTAAGGTGACTCTGGAAGGTGAGTTTACCCTGGCTGGTCTTGAGGCAGGGTGTGGACTCGAGTGCCATTTTGTGACGGGGGGGCTGCTCCCCTGGTCGCCTCCAGGGTCGCCACCCATGGAACTCCGTGGCAGGTACCACTCATGTGGACACTTTCCATCAGGTACCTTTGGGACCACGTGCAGCCTAGAGAATCAGCCCATTTTTATTCTCTTTCCATACCGCCAGAGAGTCCTTTCCTGCCTGCATAATCTGTGGGAACTTAGAGGATCACAGCACTGCTCCGAGAAGGGAAGCAGGACCAGATAGAAGGCAGAGCCTTTGCTTCAGTCTGTTCCGCTCAACAGGAGGACTTCCGGTGACTGGTCAGCTGGATGTTCCTCTTCCTCCCCTGGAGCACTGCAGGGACCTCATGTCTACTGGACTATCTTTTTATTGTTGTTGTGTAGTTGTTAAGTCAGGTCTGACTCTTTTGTGACCCTATGGACTGTAGTCCACCAGGCTCCACTTTCCATGGGATTTCCCAGGCAAGAATACTGGAATGGGTTGCCATTTCCTTCTCCAAGGGGATCTTCCCCACCCAGGAATCAAACCCTTGTCTCCTACATTGGCATGGACAGAGGAGCCTGGCAGGCTATGGGTTCACAAAAGAGTCTAACACAACCTAGTGACTAAATTGACAGCACCCAAACTCTCTAGTTTTGCCAGATTTCAGCTCATACCTTACACTGGGCCCCAGAGCTGATGGTGTCACTTCTCTGCTTACAGTCCTTTAGTGGCACTGCATCCTCTACAGACCACTGTGAGCTCCTTGGTCTGACATGTGAGGAGAGGCTCTGGACTCTGCCCTCCTCTCCAGCCTCTTCTCTCCCTTTCATCCGCCACAGACAAAAATCTACCCGCATCCAACTCCTGGTAGCTTCTAAAGCCTGCACGTTCCTGGCACCTCCTTAGCACCCTTCCCCACACTCTCATCTCTGGATGCCTCTTCACCTTGCCTCTCTGCACCTTGTACCTCCCTTTTTGAGACATGTCTCTGATGTCCTCTGGGAAGCCTTCCCAGATCCCCTAGTAAAGAGTCAGAGTCATCTTTTCCTCTGTACTTCCTCCTCCTCATCACTGCTTCACACCCAGCACCCAGTCACTGGCTGGTTTCTTCATCTGCCCCTCCCACTACATTCTGAGCATCCTGTGGTCAGGACTTGGTCCTGCCCATCTTTGTATCCCTGTGTCCAGCACAGAACTTAGCACACACTAAGTGCATACCAGTCACTTTCTGGTTCAAACTGAAAAAATCAAACTGAAAAAAAAAAAAAGAGTAGGAAGAAACACCTGCAGCAATTTCTGAGGCAAACAGGTTTGTTGTAGGCGTCTTCTTTTTGTCAGGATCCTGGGAACTCAGAAAATGCACCAAACATTAACTCCTTTGCCGGTTAGTGCCTAGGAGTAGATATCGAGCAGAGAGAAAATTGGAGAGGTTGAGGAAGCAGGTACAGAGAAACACCACGGACAGACCCTAAAATAACCCCCTGCCCTGTCACCCTCTCATCCTTTGTCCTCACTCAAGTTTTAAAATAGTTCCTCTAATTTACAGTTACTCATGGGGTCTTAGACGGGTTAATTCTTTTCATTTCATCCTCAGAAATTAGTGGCAGATCTATGGGGCAATGAAATTGCACAAGCTCCTGAAAATTCTGAATCCTCGACTCATTGGAAGACCAGAATATTTGTTATTCTTTACATAGGGTTTCCTCCATCCCCAGCTTGGAAATTACCATCTGCTTCCATGAGCTCTCCCCAGCTTCCTCTGTGAACAAAAGGGCAAAGTTTTGACTCAATAATTTTAGCAATATCTACCTCCCTTGTTGATGAGTAAATCTTTTTCTGCTTTCTTCAGGGAATTCTATATCTCCTTTGGTCACCTATTACTCAATACACGTTCCTGGCCTTTCAGGAACTTTCTCAGGACTGTTGTTCAGATTTATCTTGGACAGAAAGATGGACCTAGAGTCTGGAAAGGTGGTCTCTGAGGGATGCTCTGGATCAGATCCTTCCCTGGTATTTTTCCCAGTGGATCAACAGAATCCTCCTCAATCCTCCATTACTACTGTAAGCAGAAAACTGGTCATTCCTTTGTGGGGAATGGGAAACACCCAGTGACTGAGAAATTTGAATGAGATGTATTTGTTTTCATTCCTTTCTTCATGGCAACCGATTCTGTTCACTTCTGCAGTTTTTGTAAGCTGGAAGAATACAGGTACCTGATAGTAATTTTATTTTCCTAACCTATAGGTTTTGAGAAAAGTCTACATTTCCTTTTTCTGGGTTACTATGGCTAAAAGTATAATTAGAAAGACAATAAGATGATATTTTATATAGAAACATTTGTATTAGTGCCTAATAAAAGAGTGTACAGATAATAGAGGCCATGACAGATAATTATGCTTTTGCTTTAATTGCATGAAAGAAAGTAGAAGTGTTAGTTGCTCAGTCATGTCCGACTCTTTGCGACCCCATGGACTGTAGCCCACCAGGTTCCTCTATCCATGGAATTCTCCAGGCAAGAATACTGGAGTGGGTGGCCATTCCCTTCTCCAGGGGATCTTCCTGACCAGGGGATCAAACCTAGGTCTTCTTCACTGCAGGCAAATTCTTTACAGTCTGAACCACCAGGAGCTACATGGGATATAGTTTATCTCTGAAAGGACGAGGCACATATACAGCTGCCTGGCATGGATACAATTAGAAAGCTCTATGGAATGTCCAGGATCTCTGAGCCCTTCAGCATCTTTAGGAAAGCTACACCCACACGCTTCAGTTTCTTTAATGTTTTACAAGAGACTTTTTACTAGTTTCCTTTGGTGAATTGGTTTCCAAATAGTAGGGGAAAAAATAAAAGAAAGAAACGGGGATGACGAACGGTTGTCATGTGCTTTAGCTCCCAGGCATGAAACTGGGGCTCAAGCCAGCAGGGTGAGTTTTCTTTGGGTCCAGTCCAGCAAAATGAAACCCCAAGAACCCAGGCTTTGGATATGTCATTATCTAACAAGCCAAAGGAAATGGATGACATGATGCTGACTGAAAGAGATGATGAATTCTGGTCTGTAATTTATGTGAACATCCACTCACAGTTAAAAATACTGATTAGTATCAGTACCAAATTGTCCAATCTCAGTATCAAATGAGAACAGAGACGCAAAGCACACAGACCCTGCGCGGTAATAAGGAGTTTGGTCTAGGTATCCAGGCAATGATCATTAATTTCGCTATGTTTTGATTTAGTGTTTGTGCTAATGTATTCTAGTATGTCTGAGAATATGAAAGTAACACCTGGTGTGCTCTGTGCAAATGCTTCTCTGCTTTAGGAGGAAAGCCAGAGGGGACACGCAGCTGAACCTGGAGCATCGTTATAAATAGGCTCCAGGGAATCAACTCCTCAGATTTCCAAGAATAAAACAAAGTCAGAGAAAATATACAAATATGGGAGCCTTCCTTGTATGCAAGATATACCTTTAAGGAAATACAATGCTCAGAAGTTTGTTTTGGGGCAGTTTGTAAGCCAAGCTATGTTTTCACAGCATAGCTTTGCATGCAAAAGCCATTACACAACCACCCACCCACCCACATCCACACCCACTCTTCACAAGCAGAGGCAATGAGGCCAATTTAAAGAATGCTCATGTCCAGAGGTTTAATTTTGCTGATATGTCAACACTGTTAAAAGGTGGTTGTTCCTTCTAGACTATTTCTCCAGCGTTGGGCACACTATTGACTTCATCTTCCTTGAGGCAATTACTCCAGTTCTCTGCCTCTGAGATCAGCGTTCCTTTCTCTTGTGTAATTGAGAGCTGGCGACTCACACGTTTAGCTTATTATATAAAGAGTCTCCAAGAAGAACTGACAAGGCAAGAAGCAGTTCTTGCCCAGGGAAGACCTAGAAGCACAGCATCTTTGCAGAGAGAAAAGCTGCTATTATTACTTGAAATGTATGATATTTCCTAGATCTGCACAAATCTAATAAAGGAAGATAAATTGACTTTTTGGATTTTCTTGTACTAAAATATCAAAAATCCATTTCATCCTTTTATTCCATTTTTACTTAAAACCTAACAGCTGAGTTTCATTCAAGTCTAGCTTGCTCCTGCCACCCCTGTTCAAATTCATCACGAAGGAGAGGATAAACTAATCACACTGTCCCATTTTCATGGCTATGTTCATCTTACACCCTTATTGGCAATTCGGCTGAACACTAAGGTGTAATATGAGTAAGAGCCAAGCCACCATTTTTCTCCCGGCGTCTAGAGGAGCGAATGGTTCCCATTTGCCACAATCCCAGGGCTAGGAGGTCCCACTAGCAATCTCTGCCTTCACCTGGAAGGGAAAGGTGAGAATAGGCAATCCATGAATTCAATACACCCTGAAAAGATATTTTTGGCTCAACAAGAGTGCTGAGTATTCAGCTGGAGTTCTCAGGTGCAGTAGGGAAAATGCAGTGGTCTGTTGAGCTCCCATTCTGGCTGATTGATACACTGCTAAATGCTCTTTGGAGCCCTGCCAGGAGAAATATAAACAGCAAAAGAACTTACTCTATAAGTATCTGCCTTTTTGCCAAATCGTATGAGGAAAATGTGTTTAAGGAAAAATAAAAAAAAGAGGAGGATGTACTTTTATTACATGTATGCTCATCAGACCCCAGCTCTGTAAAACCCATTAAAAACAACATGAAGTATTTAAAATCAGCAATGGTCACCTTCACTGGTTACTAATTTACAAGATTAAGAACATTTGGAACAGAAGATGAAGGTACATTAATAAACACAGATTTCGGAAAGAATCCTTGCTGATCTATTTAGAGAGAGGGCTCAACATCTCAAGGAAAAATGTCAGCACGTAAGTGAGGAGAAGGCATTGATACCTGATGACACTGGGAAATGGAGAGGTTTGTTTAACAGTCATTTGTAGAGCCCTGAAAACTATCAGTATTTTTTTTTAATTTACTTATTTTTAATTGGAGGATAACTTATTTGCAATATTGTGTTGGCTTCTGCCATACATCAACATGAATCAGCCACAGGTACACATTATGTCCCCTCTCTCTTGGACCTTCCTAGAGGGGACCATTCCACCCCTCTAGGTTGTCACAGAGCACCAGGTTTGAGTTCCCTGAGTCATACAGCAAATGCTCACTGGCTATTTATTGTACATATGGTAATATACATGTTTCAATGTTAGTCTCTCAGTTCACCCCACCGTCTCCTTCCCCAACTATGTCCACAAGCCTCTTCTCTATGTCTGCATGCATTACTGCAGGGGCATACGTTTTCAAGCTAAATATGCGTGACAGGGCTTTCCCAGTGTTAGGGAAAAGGTTCCCTTTATTCCAGGCCTGTTTGGTTTTGTAACTCAGCTCCTGGAACCCAGGAAGTTCCCACACCAATACAGGGTGCAGTCACCATCAACACCCGTACCCACACCCAATGCTTAGTCTGAGCCCCACTCCATTCTGCACGTTTACAGATGCAAACACATTTAACCTTCCCAACAATCTCAGCTAGACCCTCTCATTATCCCCAGTGGCTAGAGGAGGAAGCTGAGGCTAGGAAAGGTCTAATAGCTCGTGGAAGATGTTCTCACAGCCAGTCCATGGTGGAGACAAGTCACAAACCCAGTTGGCTGGCTTTCAAACCCAGCATCTGAGAGAGGGGAGCAGGCACCTAAGGCTGTTTTAACATATCAGAGTCTTGTCCCTTGAGGAGCTCAACTTGACAGTTTCTCCTGTCATTTGTCCTCTCCCCAGATCAATAATTTTGGAGGGGAAAAAAGCTCAAACCCACCAGACCTTTTAAATCCATGTTTTAAGTGAGATAATACGGTGGCTGCATAGTAAATACACGTAAACAAGGAAAGTGGAAAAATAGCAGATGGCAGGTTGTGGTCAGCACTGGGGACTGGCTGCCTGATTATAGCCATGTTTACGTGTGTGAGGCTCACCAGGGTCTTGGCATCAGCAGATGTTTAAATGCTTCATTTGCGGATGGGACTAGAGGGTAGATAAAGGCAAGGGAGTCATGAAGGCAGGAATGAAACCAACAACAGCTGCACTTTCATCCATTCTTATGCCCCAGAGTCCCTTCAGGGTGAGGTCCTTTCCTCAGTGAGGCTCCCTGTGGTATGTGGTGGCAGGAATGTCTATTTGATGAAACTTCCATAGGCATCTATGCTTCTTGCACTGAAGGGTCCTCAGACCATGTGAACTCTTTCTAATGCTGCAAAACCACTGCACCCAGGTAGGCCTGCCCTGACCCAAGAGGAGAAGATCATGGAATCTTCCACAAGGCTGAGCTGAACAGCACAGGCTGGGGCACATCCCCAGCGTATGTTCCACTCCTGCCTTTCAGATGCCACCCAGACATTTGCAAACCAATATATAAGAAATCGTTAGACTTTCCTTTTGTGCCTTAGTTTCTCTTAGTTTGGCTTTCTAAGTAGGCCCATTTTCAAATACATGTTGTCAGACAAAGAAAAACCGCTTTGCAAAGCGAGGCCCTCTGTCTCTGGGGCAGCGAGGCATCCCAGAAGCCCCTCTGAGGTCCTGGTAAAGCATCCTGGTTTCTGTGCTCCAGTGACTCAGGTGTTTTATCCAGATGCCGCTCTGTCCCCATGACAACCGCTTTCACCCCTGCCTTGGGTCCTGCAGCTTTGCACCTGGACTTGCCTTGAACAGCCGCTGCAGAGCCCTTCTGGGCAGTCCGGTGAGCCTTCAGGCACAGCTTCCTCCTGGATGCTGTCTTTGGCTCAACCCTGACATCTACCCACTGACTCCCCCAGGCCTTGGGACCCCAGTCCAGCAGCTGCTGCTCTGAGAGGGAAGTTGGAAAAATGCACAGGGGCCTCCAGACCCTTCAACGGGGTCCCCTCCTGGCTTTTCTTCTTAAGAGTCACTTTTTCTGTTGCAGAATGTAGAGTCGGTCTTTTCGTCCATGCGGTGCTGTGTCTTCCAGGTCACCAGAGACAAGACACAGCCCAGAAGGAAATCTCACTCCTTGATTCTTGGGGTTTGGGCCCCCAGAGTTTGGGCTTAGCTAAAGTGATGGGTTTCGAAGAACAACATTTCTTTGTAGATGCCATCTGGCTTTTTAAACTTGATTTTGTCCAAACAAGAAAATTATATCAAAATGGAAAATGTTCGCTTTTGGCATTCTCAAGTGACAAAATGAAACTTCCAATTCCTAAAAATCGCCCAAAATAAAATTTGAATAAAAAGTCAAAGTACTTATGACAAGCCTTTAGTGAATCCAATCCTCCCTATTTTGCCTATATTTCAATATTCTGGCATTGCCTGAAGTTCCTTTTTACCTTCAGATAGCAGGTTTAAGAAATGACTCTTCTTAATTTTTTTGTAAGTTAACTCACATCAAGAAAATGTGATTTGATGGGTAATTTTTCTATCCAGTATCCAACTTGCTCCTCGTGGTTTGGAAAAGCCTGTCACGATTCCCCAGTGTGAATGCTAACCCAGCCATAAAGAGAGGCACATGCCTAGGGCTACAGCAAGCTAAACTAATGACAGCCAGGATCAGGCTGCAAAGGAAATATACACACAGGTTAGCACACAGGCACATACACACATGTGGGCATGCACATACCTTCACACACATTTGTGCTAATAGAATAGATATATCTGAAAAAAATCTTTTTATCCCCATGCTTTGTTTTTTTCTTTTTGATGAGTTTTAGTGGAACTCTAAATTGAAAGCAAGTTGGTACAGTTTCTGTATTAAGCAAATGAAATGCCTTAAATGTTTAAAAACCTCTGATGGAAGACTGGCTTCTTAAATTTTCAGGAGTAGCTGTCTTCTTCTAGAAGTTACTGGACTGGAAATTAAAGAAACTGGGTCCCTGACCAGGTTCTGTGAAACATCTAGGCTCAATGGCTTGGTAGGACTGGGTTTATTTCTTTACATGGGAAATGAAAGGTGGGGGTCTTAACGAAATTTCTAGCTCTAAAAATTTTATGTGTATGTGTGCCAAGTCGCTTCAGTTGTGTCCGACTCTTTGCGACCCTATGGACTATAGCCCACTAAGCTCCTCTGTCCACGGGATTCTCCAAGCAAGAATACTGGAGTGGGTTGCCAGGCCCTCCTCCAGGGGATCTTCCTGACCTAGGGATTGAACCCAAGTCTCTTTTCCTGCATTGGCAGGCGGGCTCTTTACTACTAAAAATTGAGTCTGTAATTAATAAAAATACACTGACTGTGAATTTTCCTACTGCTGCTCTTCATGGCTGTGACTGGTCCTTTTGGATATTGGAGGGGCTGTGTGCACTGGTGAGACATTCATTTCCTGTGTCCCGGCAGCTGTGGCTCAGGGCATGAGGCTGTGGGTGGCGATTTTGGCTGGTGGATGATGCCATCAGGGTCTGAGCCCGGGAATCCAGCATCCCTGCCTCCCACGCCATTGAAGTATTTCTGCCGTGAGGTCATTTGCTCACTACTTAACATGTTAACATTCCATACATCTACGTGGAAAATTGCAAACACTAAGACCCGAAACAAAGTGCATCATTCAAGACAGCAACAAGGAACAGATGGCTCACTGGAATTAGGACATTTCAAAGGTTGGTTCACAAAGAGGCCCTTTATGAAAATGTGGAGAAGCACAAAGGAATATGGTAGTAACCTGGGGTTAATAGCAGCAGAGAAGTCACCACGACTAGGACTGGGGAGACAACGGGAGGGAGGGGGCCAGTGGTGTCCGGAATTCTTAAGCCACTAATAGAGGAGACCTTCCGGAGAGGGGCAGGGACGTTTGCTGGAGCAATGCAAATAGGCCACGGCAATATCTCAGAAAGGGGCCAAGGGTAGTAAATAACCCGAGCTCCTCCCTGCCCTCCCTGCCTTCCGCCAAGCCTGGAGTCAGGGAGTCCATTGATGGAATCCATATCCACCAGCTTTCTGGGGCAGGAAGCAGGGTGGAGAAGACAGAGTGTAGATCTGGAAGATCAAAGAGAAGGCATTGGCACACAAAGAAAACAAATAAACACACCCTAGGGACAAAATGGCTTCAGACGCTTTCAGAATGAAACTATAACCTTTAACCACTAGCTGCATTGAAATAATCACATATTGTTTTAGCCTTTTGGTTATAGGAACTTGGGAGGCAGTCCCTGAGAGGCAGAAGGAAAAAGATTACCCTGTGAGCATCAAACGACGATATCGACATCTAAAGGTAAAAAGGGACCAGATGACTTCCTGGTCAGCAGGACCAGGAAATAACCAGTGAGCCTGTGTGCCTCTAGGAAGCAACGTGCTGGTCAGCAACTCGTGTGAGTGGGTCTAGGGGGCAAGATTTTGGCAATGCTTATTTCAGCATCGGGAGAGAGTGCTCAGGCCGAGGAAGGAACCAGTCTGACCCGGAGTGGACCCTCAGCCTGTTGCAGAGAGGGATGTACCTGGGGTCACCTCCTCCACCCAGGAAATGCCTTTTCTGGAGCGCACGATGGCGTGGCTGTGGTCAGTAGCCCCCTCTGCCCTGCTGCTGCGGGATGTGTCTGCCTCTCATGCTGCCCATCAGATTTCCAGTCTGCAAAGCGGACTTGGATGTGGATGTGGACACTCCCGAGGCTCTGGGGGAGTCCAGCTGCCATTACCCTTGAACCTTTGAGAACGTCCACCAGCTTCCTATCTAATGTCACTTCCACAAGCACCCTCTCCTGCGTTCTTCATGACAGTCCTCTTAGCGTGAGTGGATTGTTCTTTTTCAATGAAGACAAACAGAAGGTCCTAGAAGGGAAGCACACAGACGAAGTTTCGATAACCAGTGGGCTGCAGAGCAAAAATTTCATGTCACTAATTGTGACTGCTTAAATGCCTTAAGAAATGAGTCGCAAAAGAGAGTCAGACACGACTTAGAGAGTAAACAATAGCAAATGCACTAGACCTTCTAAGCGTTTTAGGAACATTAACTCATCTATTTCTTAACTCTGTGCATGAGGCTGTTATCATCCCCATTTAGCATGTAAAAAGAATATGGCTAGAGTATTAAGTAGCTGGCCCAAGGTCACCCAGATACTCGGGTGAAGTTTCAACTCCAGGCAGTCTGAGTCCAAAGACCAGCTCTTAAACATTTGTGCATGGAGCTCAAGGGGCCAGACACAGGGAAGGGAGAGGGTGGGAGAGGCAACTTAATTCAGGTTGGGACAACTGTTAAGGGTGTGAGGAAAGTGAAAATGTTAGTCGCTCAGTCATGTGTACGCCCATGGACCTTGGGCTGGAGAGGCTGGGCTAAATGCACAGGCTGTGCTATCCCATCTCCTGCCTCCATGCAGCGGCCCCTTCTTGTGAAGGTCTGGATTGCTTCCGAGGCGCTGGCCTACTCTCTCTTCCCTCTTCCATTTCTCAATGCTCTGCAATCTGAATTCTCCAGGCAAGAATATTGGAGTGGGTTCCTATGCCCTCCTCCAAGGGATCTTCCTGACCCAGGGAACAAACCCGGGTCTCCTGCATTGCAGGCAGATTCTTTACCATCTGAACCACCAAAGGTTTAAAGAGCTCAGATGTTAGAGATTTTAAATAATCGTTTACTTTCTAACTCTCAGAATTAAGTGTTGCTTCCTTGCTTTTCAGATTATCTGGGGATCTAAGTCCCGCCCTTGTTAGCCATTGGAATGAACAACAAGGAGGTTCAAAAGGTTAAGTTACTAAAAACAAAAACCTTGGTGCCTTGCTTTGTTTGGTTTGGGGATCCCAAAATGTCCATGTCCAGTATTTATGGAACCAGGAAGTGCTAATGTCACAGGAATGTGACAAGCAGTCATTTGATACCAAAGAAATCAGGAAGTGCTGGAAACTTGAAAAAAGGTGGCTGTTGCAACATTTCAACTTGACTTTTCCCCCCCAGTGCAAATCAAGTGTTGGTGTGTTAGAGGTTTTTGTCAATGATGAAGCTAGTGGTTCATTTAATTTTTATCCAGGCTGTGGCTCAGCCGAATGGCAGAGTTTTCTAGCTCATGTTGAGGTCACGGACTATATTTCACTGCCCTTCTTTCTGAAGCAACTCCACAAAAGGGCCCTATCTATTTTATTTTGTTTTTCATTTCAGAACTAAGAACTCATTTTTACTTGAGTGAGGCTGAAAGATATTGCAGAATTTTGCTGGTTTTCAGTCAGTCATGCCCCACTCTTTGCGACCCCAGGGACTGCAGCACGTCAGGCTTCTCTGTCTTTCACTATCTCCCAGAGTTTGCTCAGACTCATGCCCATTGAGTCAATGATGCCATACAACCATCTCATCCTCTGCCGCCCTCTTCTTCTCTTTCCCCCAATCTTTCCAGACGTCAGGGTCTTTTTCAATGAGTCAGTTCTTCACATCAGGTGGCCAAATTATTGGAGCTTCAGTTTCAGCATCAGCCCTTGCAATGAATATTCAGGGTTCATTAGGATTGACAGGTTTGATCTCCTTGCAGTCTAAGTGACTCTCAAGAGTTTTCTCCAGTACCACAATCCGAAGGCATCAATTCTTCGGCACTCAGCCTTCTTTAAGGTCCAACTCTTATGCAGAATGGAATACGCCTTAAATGGCATTATTGTGTAGTACCACTGACCACATATGACAATTTAAACTTAAAGTGATTAAAATTAAATACAGCAAGAATTCATTTCATCGGTTGCACAAGCCACCTTTGGAATGCTCAGTGGCTCGTTGGCTGTTGACTGGTGCCTACTGAATTGGACAGGGCTGTGCAGAACAACATTCTTCTTGTCACAGAAGCCACTGCTGGAGAGCCACGCAGGACCTGATCTCAATTGGGAAAAAGAGGCCAAGCATTAAAAGGGGGCTGTGAGGAGTCTTCCCTGAAAGGGGCCCTCTTTACTGGACTTATGACTGGAATGGGAAGGCATCTATAAGTTTCAGGGGGCTAGCTGGCTCAGGTGGACTCCAGAAGCTGTGCTTTGGAAAGCAGCCTGTGTCTACCCCATGCCCTGTTTCTGCTTCTCTCCTCTTGCTCTCGGCAAAGTGACTGATGTTAGAGCCTTTATCATCTGCACAACAGGAGCCAAGGAAAAGGCTGAGGGGAACAGCTGATCCAACATTTAGAGGTGATGCTGATGGTGATAGGGCTTCCCAGGTGGCTCAGTGGTAAAGAATCTGCCTGCCAAGCAGGAGACCTGGTTCTCCAGGGGAAGATTCCCCCAGAGAAGGGAATGGCAACCCACTCCAGTATTCTTGCCTGGAGAATTTCATGGACAGAGGAGTCTAGCGGGCTACAGTCCATGGTATCACAAAGAGTCAGACACGACTTAACAACAAAATGACAACAACGACAAGCTGATGGTTATGGTGATGGTGGTGGTGATGTTAGTAAAAGAGATCCCTAAAGGGAAATGACACTTGGGGGAAGGGCATGGAGGGCCCTCAGTCCATGTTTTTACCAAAGAATCATGACCTAATGTACCAAGCCTCACCTGTGGGCACTGTAATCTGGAGGTGTCAGACTGGAAGAGTTCTAACCCACCTCACATTGCACACTTTGTGCTAAAGATGGTACTATGCATGAATGTGCAGATGATGGACCTTTGATGACACAGCTGTGGACCCAGTAAGCACTTAAGGATAAGGAAACCTTTCTCCTTTCATACTTCCAGGTGTCGAGCAATGCTTCCCTGTGTGTTGCAGGCTCTTATTAGTGCCATATGGGTGACTGTGCACTTTAGTCTTATTCAGGGTATCGATGAGTCTATTTCACACGTGAAATGAGAGGTCTTGTCATAGGGCAGTGTGATGCAAGGCTTCCTTCAGACGCCCAACCCGCTCACTGTCTGCCTTCCCTGCCCTGTATGACTGGAAGCGTCTGAGAGGCCATGCAACATACAGGACAGGGCTTGGAAATAGAACCCAGGATGCTGCACATGGGTTGAACTTGGCCACGATGCACCCTGGGGCTCCCAATAGGTGTCTTCCATCATCAGATGGGCTCAAGTTCTAAGCATAGTTAAGCCTACAGTTGAAAGCGGCAGAACTCGAAACTGCTTTAGGAATGACCCGGGAGACCAAGACCTCACCTCCATCTGCTGCATGAACCTGGGTGCCAAAAGTGTCTTTGTACATCAGTTTTCTTATCTTTAAAATAAGTTGCTGGAGCCGTGTGATTTTAGGGTCTTTTCCAAATATAAAACCATGTGAAAGAACGCTTTCTTTGGAAAGCAATTCTTGTTATTACTCATTGCCCTGTTCTTTTCAAGGTGCTTGACAGATAGATTTTGTGATTATTTTTTTCTGTCCTTTTTTCTAACTTCCTATGTAGAGAAGTTAGAAGTCCAGGCTTTTTGGGGGTCATTTTCCTTCTCCATTTTGAAGAGGAATCTGAATTGTTCCATCCTTGCTTTGGTCAAAAGAAAAAAATCTTTAAAAGGATAGCTAATGATGCTGAAATTACTCTGGGCATGTCCTTAAGTGTTTGTAGTTCAAGCTGTCAGGGACTGCAATGGATTTTAACTGTTTCTCTTATTTTGCCATATTTTTCTTTCTTCTATCCCCAGGTTTCTCTGTGTCCAGACTAAAACAGAATAGCTTGACTTTGTGGAAATTTGCCAGCAATTTTCCCTGTCCTTTCATCCAGAGATTCTTAGTGCATGGTCCTCTGACCAACAGCATCTGCATTATGTGGGCACTTGGGAGAAATGCAAAGTATCAGGCAATCTGACCACAGAATAGTAAGTACATGTTTTAGTCTTTTTTTGGCTGCACCATGTAGCAAGCATGTGGAATCATAGTTCCCAGTGGTGGTGGTTTAATTGCTAAATTGTGTTAAACTCTTTGCAATCCCATGGACTATATCCCACCAGACTCCTCTGTCCATGGGATTCTCCAGGTAAGAATACCAGAGTGGGTTCCCATTCTCTTCCCCAGGGATCTTCCTGACCCAGGGATCAAACCCACGCCCCTGCATTAAAAGCTTGGAGTCTTAACACCAGACCACCAGAGAAGCCCAGTCCAAATTTTAAACAGCCTTAAGGTGATACTGATGTGTGCTAAATCTGAGAATTTAAGAACTCTTGCTAATAAAAGACAACATTTTCTCTTACCCTTCTCATTCTTAATGCATTTCTCTACTTTCTTATATAATACATTAAAAGACTATGAGACTGTTTTTCTAAATCTTTCAAAAATAGAATTCTATTTTCTACATGGACTTTTCTTATTTTGGCTGTAAAGGACCTATTAATTTCTCTTCTTTATTGAATGGCTTAGCTTCCTCTTTATTGGGCTTTGGCAAAGAATAAGTTTATCATCTGGCATGAATTAAATGAAATGCAACCAAATTGGTGGTTAATGAATTTTTTTTATGTAAAACTCTAGAGTCTTGTTACTCCAGGCTATTGATTCTGCAAAATCTGTCTCTGCCCCAGCTCCACTGAATCAGATTCTGTCTTCTACTAAGATCTCCAGGTCATTTGTCTATAAATTAAAGTTTGTGATGCACAGTTCTAAAAGACTATATTAGACCTTCAATGGGATGATTGTTTCAGAAGTTGGAATAAAGTCACTTGAAAATTTTAACCAAGCAGTCAGATTTTATCTCCAAGGTAATTCAATTGGTCCTCCATATCTCTGGGTTCTGAATTTGGATATTCAAGCCACCACAGATAGAAAATACTGATAAAATATATTCTGAAAATATTCAGAAAAATTAATTCCAGAAAGTTCCAAAAAGCAAAACTTGAATTTGCCACATGCTGGCAACTATTTACATAGCACTTACATTTTATTCGGTATTATGAGCCATCTAGAGATGGTTTAAAGTATATTATAGTATCTACATTGGTTTTTGGAAATACTATGCCATTTTATGGGCTTCCTAGGTGGTGCTAGTGGTAAATATCTCGCCTGTCAATGCAGGAGATGTAAGAGATGTGATTCAATCCCTGGGTCGAGAAGATCCCCTGGAAGAGGACATGGGAACCCACTCTAGTATTCTTGCCTGGAGAATCACATGGCCAGAGTAACCTGGAAGGCTAGGGACTCCATAGGGTCTCAAGAGTCAGATGTGACTGAAGTGACAGCGTGCATGCACATATACACACACACATGCCACTTTATATGAGGTTTGAGCATCCCTGGATTTTGGTATCCACGAATCTCCCATGAATACCGAAGGATAGTTGACAACATGAGCTTTATCATGACGAAAGAGAAAAGGTATAGTTAATCTGCAATAAGTGGATTACACACATAATAATAAAAAAGGTTTTCATTCTTCTATGTAAGATTGCACTAACCTAAGGATGGAATCACAGAGAAAAACATGTGTGTATATGCAAGGGAAGGCTAATTAGAAAAAAAATGTGCTGGTATTATGATATACCAGACAACACAGCCAAGGAAATGACAAAGATAAAGTCTCTGTAAAGAGATCACACAGTAGATTTAGAGGCAGATATGGCTCCATGGAAGTGCAACATAGTGATAACATTAGTCCCGCCATGTATTTGCTCTGGTGGTGGTGGTTTAGTTGCTAAGTCGCATCAGACTTTTTGCTGAGCAGATCCTAAATGTTGGGCATACTGCTCATTGCAAAGCACTTGACCAGTGTTATCTCACACAGCTCCCATAGCAAGCACTGAGATAGTATGTTTACCATCACGCTTTTATAAGGGAGAAACTTGAAGATGCAAGGTTAAAATTAAGTATAGACTTTCGTTCCAGGTACCTTTAATTGCTCTGCTGTTTTAATGAGGGTAGCATTGGTGGCAATAGTGGGTAAAATCTCAACTCTCAATGGTTTATGAAAAATTCATTCTTACTTATGTTCAGAAAGGTGTTCCTGATTAATGGGAAACTTTTCTCAAACACAGCTTCAGTAACTCAGCTTCCTTTATCTTTTTAGCTCTGCCACATTCCACATTTGGCTTCCAGGACCTGCCTGCATCTGCATCACACCAGTAGATGAAGAAAGTGCGTGGGTTGGGTAAATGGGATTTTTTTTTAACGGGTTGGACTAGAATGGAGTGAATTGCTTCCACTCACATTCCACTGGCTTGAACTTCAAGGGAAGCTGGGAAGCGTGTTCAGTCCCAGAAAGAAGCCACCTGCCCAAGTTCATATGAGGAGCTTATCCTTGCCAACTTCCATATCCCCATTAGTAAAGGAGAATAATTATATGAGCATCCTCTGGTGGTTGCTTCAATAAAATTACATAACCACTGTGATTACTGCAATGCAGGGGCTCATAAAGCTTTGTTTTTCCTAGCTGATAACTCTCTGGTCCAGAAGATACAGTCTACTTTAGACTCGTCCCGATCTTACTGAGGATGAAGATAGAATGGAGATGTTGGAATGAAGTGAAAGTCTCACCCAGGAGTCCAGATGAGCAAGGAAATTAAATATGCAGCAGTTAGGCATAAACATGGAATTTTAGGAAAGCAGATTTCAAAGACTTCAAAGGAAATATGTTATAGCCTCCTGGTTATAGACCATAAATGCGAATGTGGTTCATTAAAGAGGGAAGGATCTAAGGGAAAAGCAAACTCTGACAGCACAATCATTCCCGATTACATTGAGGAAGAAAAAGGGAGGCAGAGGCCAGAGGAAACTTTACTGCTGTTCACAATGTTCTCTTATAAAAGGGTCAGTCCAAGATATGGCATACACTTCATGAAATTATCAAGGAGCGTCACGTGTCAGGAAAAGCCGGAACCTGAGGCAACAGAAACAACTTCTCCTTCTGTTGAGAGGAGAGGCAGAAAGGAACCAGATCCTGACCAGAACAATAGTGTGAAGCTCACGGCTATCAGAGGGAAGACAGCCTCCCAGCCCTGCTTTGCTTTTTCGCTCTTCTTCAAGAATTGGAAAGGATGACATCTAGCTGGGCAAGGAGATCACCTAACCTTTAAAATGGGTCCAGACCTCTAGGCTTCAGTGAAGTTTACCCTCTAGGCTTCTGAGAATTTATAGATTGAGAATCAGGATCCTAGAGATGGGCAAACATTCAGATTTTTAAAAAGCTGAGAAAAGGAGGTGATGGCAACCCCAGTTTGATAAGCTTAATAGAGACCCACAGGAACCCCTGAAATAGATGATTTGTGTGAGGGCTTGCATGTACTTTGAAAATAAGAGGAGTGTCTGGGAAATAGTGGGCTTCCCTGCTGGCAACGTGCAATGCAGGAGACATGGGCTCGAGAAGATCCCCTGGAGAAGGAAATGGCAACCCACTGCAGTATTTTTGCCTAGGAAATCTCATGGATAGAGGAGCCTGGTAGATTACAGTCCAGGGGGTCACAAAGAATTGGACAAGACAGAGAGACTAAACAACAACAGCTGGGAAACAGCATGGTTTCACCACATCAAACCCATCTCCCTCCCCCTTGGAGAAGGAAATGTGAAATAGTCTTAATTTTAACATAAATCGATTTCAGCAAAGAATTTAACAATGTTAGTATGGCACTTAGCACAGAATAGGTGCTCAATTAATCTTGGTGAATTAACACATGAGCAAGATCCTCAGGAAGAGAAAGAAACCGTGATCTGGATTCCGAGGTTAGGTGGACTTGTGAAGTTTGAGCAATGGATCTATATTTACATGGAGGAAGGTCTTTATCGGGGTTTCTGTCCGAGCTCTGTATGGCCTTGGAATAGGCATGAAATGAAGACACAGAATATAAAGATGTCAAATCCAGGAAAGATGTGCCAATTTAAGGAAGTGGTAGCTGCATGGTTCCCTGGACAGGTTAATTCAGCTGCAGTATTGAATCAAAGTCTGGAAACCATATGACAAGGAGTAAACTAGAAAGTGTCCAAGTAGGTCACAGTGAAGATGAGAAGATGGAAATCAGGCCATAGAAGAAATGATAAGAGGCATGAGGGTTGTTCTGGATGGAGAAGATTGGAGGTTGGGCATGGACATATGCTACTTTCTATATGTTCTAAAAATGGAGGAGGGCAGGACCATGGTGGCCACATCAACTATCATGGGGATTCCAGTCTTATTTTAATACAGAGAGAACTTGTAAAAGGATGGAGAAGGACTTCCCTGGTGATCCAGGGGTTAAGACTTCGCCTTCCAATGCAGAGGGTGCAGGTTCAATCCCTGGTTGGGGAGTTAAGATCCCACATGCCTCGTGGCTGAAAAATCAAAACATAAACAACAAAAGCAATATTTTGACATATTCAATAAAAGACTTTAAAGATGGAAAGAATGAGTAATCACCCCAAGGTAGCCATCTCCCTCTACTCAGAACAGCCATCTTTCAATGCTGTTTAATAGATGATGTTGTTGTTTAGTCAGTCGTGTCCAACTCTTTGTGACCACATGGACCACAGCACATCAGGCTTCCCTGTCCTTCACTGTTTCCCAGAGCTTGCTCAAACTCGTCCATTGAATCGGTGATGCCATCCAACCATCTCATCCTCTGTCGTCCCCTTCTCCTCCTGCCATCAATCTTTCCCGGCATCAGGGTCTTTTCCAGTGAGTCAGCTCTTCTCATCAGGTGGCCAAAGTATTGGAGCTTCAGCTTCAGCATCAGTCCTTCCAATGACTATTTAGGGTTGATTTCCTTTAGGATTGACCCTAAACCTTCTCAAACCCAAAGCTGTAGGCCTGGTTTGGGTTTAAGAAGTTTTAAGATGGCTGTAGGACCCTCTCTGGCTCTTTGTCCTCCCTCCTGATGGAGAGCTGAGGTGCTCCGTGTGCAGCAACAGGAGGCACTAGGAAGCCAGGACTGCATGCTTGAGGGTCTGCCTGCCTTGGCTGCCAGGCTAGGAGGAGCAGCACGCATGTGCTGCTTCTGTAAGGCACGCTGCCTGTTGGGGAGAGACACCCCTGACAGCTGGCCAATGAAGAGCCCTAATGTCAACTGTCAAAGCACCCAGTAGTCTCTGCTTGCGAGCAGGGGGAGGGAATGAGATTTCACTGCAGCAATAAGAGAGCAGACAATATGTTCGACACTAAACCAACCTTAAGTGAGTCCCTTGAATTTATTTGATACTGAGAGTTCTCCTGGGCAAGCTGATATAATTATCGTTAAGGTGATACTTACAACGAATGGCACATCATTAGCATAGTGATGAATATTGTAATCTTTGTGTTTGGTTTGAACACCCAGGGGATATCCTACTCTTTCTCTTTAACCACACACACACACACATACACACACACAAATAACCTTCCTCATTTATCACTATCTCCTATTGCTAAAGCTTTTTTTTTAGGGGACCAAAATCAGAAAATTTGGGAACTGGGGAGCTCTGAATGAGTGTTTCTAGAACAAAATGTCAATATTGATTTCATAGATTTCTCACACAGAGGCCCAACATTGAGCCTGAAGTTGATGCAAATAAGGTAGTGATGTGAGATTCTTACTGTACCGTGGGTCAGGGTCTATTTCAGCATACCACTAAAAGGCAACAGTGAAACACTTCAGGACCATTGCACTGCGCTCTCCATGTAATTAAGAGACAGTTGGGAGTTTGGGATGGACATGTACACACTGCTGTTTAAAATGGATAACCAACAAGGTCCTACTGTTTAGCACAGGTAACTCTGCTCAGTGTTATGTGACAGCCTGGATGGGAGGGCAGTTTGGGCAGAATGGATACATATGTATGTATGGCTAGTTCCTTCTCTGTTCACCTGAAACTATCACTAATCCACTATAAAATAAAAAAAGTTTCTTAAAAAAAGCATTTTGACTCTCTTTCTTTACAGGTTTTTCTTTTATACTTTTAACTCTGTTATTCACCTCAAGCCATTTACCATAACGAGAAATCCTAGAGAGTAAGGATGAAGTTTTAGTCATTCTTCTGTCCCCTACATGGCCTGGCACAGTACCTAGCTCATAGGCACTTAATTATTTGTTGAATACATGGACAAATAAGTGGATAAAAGACATTTTATTCATTCAAACAAACTGGACTAGAAGCGATCTCCAAAAGAATTAGAGAAACTCAGTGGCTAAATGTTAAAGACTTTGTTTTTTCAATCCCCTCTGGATCATTTCTACCAAACACTTTTCTTTTGAGATACTCACTGCCCCTGTCAGCGCTTAGTTCCAGCTTTGGTTGGAATGGATGCCTTTGTGTTAAACTGTTCTTTCTATTGGTTCCATGTGGTTCCCTGGGGTTTCTCCAGTGGTAAAGAATCCACCTGCTATGCAGGAGCCACAGGAGATGCGGGTTTGATCCTTGGGTTGGAAAGATCCCCTGGAGGAGGGTGAGGCAACCCACTCCAATGTTCTTGGCTGGAGAATCCCCATGGACGGAGGAACCTGGTGGGCTACAGTCCATGGGGTCACAAAGAGTCTCACACAACTGAAGCCACTTAGCACGCATGCACGTCTGTGGCTCCCCTGAGTTTTCACTCAGAGTGTTCATGGCCCCATCCTTGGATCTGTGCTTGAGGATTCTCATCCACTGTAACTTTACTTCCTTCCATATAATTGAAAGCAGTTTTTGTGAAACCCATATGCTTCCATTTTCAGAGTAAATATCCCAGGTTCTCCATCCATTCCCCATAAGAGGTCTTTCACAAATACCCTCTAGGCCAGGGATTCCCCAACCTTCAAGATCTTTTAACTAATGCCTGATCTAATGCCTGATGATCTGAGGTGCAGCTGATGTAATAATAACAGAAATAAAATGCACAAATACATTTTAATCATCCCCAAACAATCCCCTGCCCTGATTCATGAAAAAATTGTCTTCCACAAAACTGGCCCCTGGTGCCAAAAAGGTTGGGGACCACTGGTCTAGACCATGTGGGATGCTTCAGTTGGTCTTGAAGAGAAATGGCCAGAATGAACTCCCAGATACCAGAGAGCAGAGGGGGACCTCCAACACGCCATCTCATTTTTATTCTGGCTACATCCTTTCTCTTAGGCAACCTCAGACCACGTTCTTTCTCAAGACAACCTCCATGGGCTCTTGGTTTATGCGAAGCTCACTCTCAACATCTAAGCCTTTTATGCTGTTCCTGGTTAGTTAAGTCACATCTTCTTCATACCATATTGTTCAGGGTTATTCATTTCTTAACACAGATGGAACATTTGCATGTATCGCTGTTATATTTCATCTTGTTTCATCTTGTGAGATTTGGTTTATTGTATCATTCTGACAAGCACTTATTGAGCTGGTTCCATAATCCCACCTTTTTCCTATCCCTCTAAACCTTGTGTGAGCTGCAGAGCAAATAAAGCCACCTTCCGTGTCTTCATCTAAGTCTACCACAAAGGATATGCCAGTGGCTTTTGAGTCTCTTTTCCCCTTTAAAAGCATTTGGCTGGAATATATGAAGGCATCTTTATTTTTATTCTGTACTTACCTTCCTTGACAGCTGTTACTTTGTATGTCCCAGTTATTTGTAGATGTAGTGACCTGAAACAATCATCGCTTTATTGATGCTTGCAGATGATGTCTCAGGAATTTGGACAGGGCACAGCAGGGTGGCTTATCTCCGCTCTGTGATGTTTGGAGTCTCAGCTGGGAAGATGTGAATGGCCGCTGGTGACTCAAAAAGCTGGGAGCCAGAATCATCTGGAGGCTTCTTCACTCACACGCCAGGCACATGGGCTAAGCTGGGGCTGTCCCCTGAGCACTGACATGTGGCCTCTCCACATGGCTCAGGCTTCTCACAGCATGGGACTGGGTCCAAGAAGAAGCATCTGGAGAGAGCGTTCTGAGAGAACCAGAGGAGAAGCTGCCTAGTCTTCACTGACCTAGTCTCACATGTCACAAAGCATCTTTCATTGTGTTGGTTGAAGCAGTTACCAGCCTGTCCAGATGTAAGGAAAGAGGCCCCTGCACCCCATCTATCAGTGGAATAATGTCAAAGAAGTTGAAGTCATATTTTAAAAAACCACATCTAACTGGCATCTGATTAACAGCTTGCCAAATCTATCCAGTCTTATAAAATGAGAATACATTTTTGTTAAGGCTTTCTTCAGAGAGAGAAAGGATGAACTTGAAAAAAGGCTACGCCTTTGTAATGCTCGACTCACATGGAGCTTCTGTTTGTTTTTACGTGTCAGCTTTGGAGACATGTCCAAAGATCAGTAGAATACTTAAAAGCATTGCATTTGCTGGTGGTTCAGAAGGTAACAAAATCTGCCTGCAATGCCAGAGACCTGGGTTCTATCCCTGGGCCAGGAAGATCCCCTGGAGAAGAGAAGGGCAACCCACTCAAGTATTCTTGTCTGAAGAACTCCATGGACAGAGGAGCCTGACAGGCTATGATCCATGGGGTTGCAAAGAGTCAGACACGACTGAATGACTAACACACACTTGGCGGATTGAGTACATTACAGTGACGTGTGATGGTCAAGGTTCTAATGAACTATGCATATAATTTCTGCAGTTCATCAATGCCGTCTTCATAAGTGGTCTGATGCTCGATCCTAAACATGGCCACTGGGGCCAAGCTGCTGTTGAAGCCAGGAACTCCAGCTCACCACAGGTGGGCGTCCTGTCTGTCCCAGGAGAGCTGACGGCTCATGCCACCAGCCCTTTCTGAAACTCTCACAACCCTCAGAATTAAATTCTGTGGGAAGGAAACCCTCAAGAGCAACAGGTGTTGTTGTTTTTGTTTTTGTTTTTTTTTTCCACTTCACAAGTAGGTCTTGATAAGTCAACCAGAAAAGGAGAATACAAGGGAAAAAGATGAAGAGTGAAGGGGATGGTTTCCATACAATTCTTAGAGGGAACAGTAACATTGGTAAAGACATTGGAAACAAATTTCCATGATAAAGACATTGGAAACAAATTTAAACTAAATTTTAACTAAATGGTCTAAGCCAGGTTTCATGTTTTTTTTTTTTTTTAAATCATTACATGAGGGCTTCCCTGGTAGCTCAGATGGTAAAAAATATGCTTACAATGCAGCAGGCACAGGTTCAACCCCTGGATCTGTAAGATCCCCTGGAAAAGGATATGACAACCCACTCCAGTATTCTTGCCTGGAAAAATCCTAGAGGAAGCTGATGGGCTACAGTCCGTGGGGGCCCAAGAGTCAGGCATTTAGCTGAGTTGGCTCCTAAACCACCACCACCACCACCAGATTTCATGTTTTTAATCATTACATGAAAGAACCATTCAGGAACCTCCTCAAGTCGGTCTGTGCACATCGGCGACAGCTGGACAGTTTCAGAAGACAACTTCCAAGAGGCCACAGGATCTGCCTGCTGCGACAGTGAACAGGCAGCCTCATCTTCTACTGACCTCTTCTTTGAGATTGAACGAGGATCATGATGAACTGTGCGTTGGCCAGCTCGACCAGCCAGACCTCACAAATGTGCCTGCTTGAATGCCTGGATGTAAAGATCATTGTTATTTCCCCCTACAGTTTGTTATATGCTGATCCTCAGTGCCACCTAGTCGCTTCTAGACAAACATTCCCCTTGGAGCATATGTTTGAGGGGGAAGGCATATTTCCTGAAAACTTCTGTGATGAAAACGTCATTTAAGATTCCAAGTGCTCCCTTTAAGAGATTCAAGCTTTAGCAGATCATTTTAATTAAAGTTCTCTAGACAGGAGGCAGAAAAACAAGATTGACTGAAACGAATATAACCTGCATGGAGCAGTGGAAAAAAAAAAAGCCCATGTAGAGAGGTAGAGTTCTACTACGTATTTTCAGAAGGAAATCAATATGGAGTCCACAAACAAAGCATGGATGTCCAAAGATAAAGATAAAAATATCACATCAGGTGGCTGGAGGCATAGGTTTGTTTGAAGAAATACATCTTTATTACCTTACAAATTCACTTTAAACCAGAGATTCGTTTTTTATTTCCCCACTGAAGGACATGCTGATTATTGTCCTGTGGTTTTTCAATTAATAAGTTCATAGTTAACAGTTTTTAAGTACACTGAATCATGTAAATTTCCGTATCTCAGCAGCTAATTTATTTGTTTATTGTGGTATAGCAGGCACCACATGAATCTGGTTTTGAAATCAATTCCAAGTAAAGTGGATGATTTTTGCAGTACAGATGATATGAAATGAAGACCCTTAAACCTCACGGCCCAAGCCACTGCATCTTGGAGTGGGATTCAAGCTGCCATTGCGAGCTGAACAGGGAAAGAATCCTGTGTTCATAACCCCACTGATAGAGTGGGAGGGTTGAGACCTGTTTCTATGTGACTACCTGTGATTCACTTCTATATTTTATTTATGACTACACAATTTTTGCTTTGAGAGCTCTTAATGTATTCACAGACACACAAACACAAGGATCATTAAGTTACAAGCTGGGTTTATTTACCATTTACAGCGAGCTCAGATAGTACGGCTCCACTGAGCACAATTTGAAATGTAAGATTGTATTAATATGCCAGCATTTCCAGGTCTCCTGTACCCTGTCCCAGACCCAGGCATGCACAGGGAATCCTCTTTCTGACTTTAGGAAGCTGATTCTTCATAGAATGCTTTAGGATTAATGAAGGATCCTTTTTAAAGACCAGGTGTTGTGAAAGTTTCTCAGAGAAGAAATAAATGACTTAGCAGGGAAGTGATGGAAATAAAGAGAGGGCAGGGTTAGAAAGAGGGAAAGTAAATGGAGAGAAAAGACTCTGATACTGGGAAAGATTGAAGGCAAAAGGAGAAAAGGGCATCAGAAGATGAGATGGTTAGATAGCATCACCAATTCAATAGACGTGAATTTGAGCAAACTCCAGGAGATACTGGATGACAGAGGAACTTGGCGTGCTGCAGTTCATGGGGTTGCAAAGAGTCAGACAGGACTGTTCTGACACTCTTCTTTAAAAAAAAAAATCTCATAATGATGATCTGTTCCTTTTCAAGGAATCAACGTATGAGCACTTCAATCAGTAGAATGCACAGACCTTGAAGAAAAAGTGACACAAAAGCACTGAGAGATAAAATTAAGTAAAATGTCCTCAGTTAATTTGAAAAATTCCAATACACCCTTGAAACTGCTGGCAACTGAAAGAAACCTCACAGCCACGCAAACTGGAATTTTCTTTTCCTGTGAGTTCATGAAGCTGGTGGAATTGCATATCTGAATGTATATGCTGGTGTTTATACTGGCCTTGAATGTGTTGATCTTGGAGACTATTCTTACATAACTTATTAATGTTAACATTTTCTCCCAATGCAATATGAGCTACCATAAGCGTTTGAGTCCTAAAGCAGCTTGATTCCTTTGTATTTAGTGTTCCATAAACATAATGAGGAGAGCCCATTTCTGTCCCTCCCTAGAGCTGTCATTTAAAACAGCCCCACCTTACACATGTTTGCCCCATCTGTCTCCCTTCAAGTCTGCCTTTGTTTTGCAGCAGAAAAAAAAAATGGGCAAAATGGAGATGAAAAACACAGAAACCACCATAGATTGAAAAATATTTGAATCATGCCCTTAAAAGTGGTTTAATTTGGGATTCTTGGAAAAATAAAATTCAGATGCAATTAAGCAAAGCACGAGTGGATCTGGTTTCAAGACAGGGACTAGTTTTTTCCAGAAAGCTGGACACGCTCCGTGTTGCTACCAGCCCTTGGGGATGTGATGCAGTAGAGTTAATGCCTCCTAGTAAATCAGGCCCGGGGAGTTGGCCATTCTTCCTGCAGGCCATAGGGTGCCAGGACTCAAAGTTAGCCATCACTGTTTGCATATTAGGGCACCCCATTCTGATTTTGAAGCAGAGATGATAAGATCTGCAGTGGAACTAAGTATTTCTTCAATTAAAATATACCTGAGCCAACATGAAACCAGTCACAGCACTCCAGTTGTCTTCATCCCAAGTCCCTGCTATCTTTGTAGAAAAAAGACTGAACAGAACGATTTGGCTCAATGGACCTATGTTGGCAAGGAATTTGGGAGATAAAAGAAATGCCTATCAGATTCTTTTGAACTCTACTGTTCTAGAAGTGGAAATTCACTGAGACTGTGGGTATTGGCTGTTCTTGATCCCCTCGGCACAGGTGCACCGCTAACATGTGAATCACGACACAGCAGCCCCCTTGTGTTGACCGGCGAGGGAGGCCGCTTAACTCATGCTGCTGTCGACTTGCTCTGTGCATTCCATCTTGAGAATTCCTACAACGGTGTCCACTGTGGAGGTGGGGGGTTCTCATGCCACCTGCCAACTAGATCCTCCACACAGGTTACCAACTCACATTACAGCAGCCAAGACCCAGCTGCCTATAGGCAAGGTGTTGGTGGATCAAAGTCTATCTGGATGACGTCAAATTCAAATCTAGGACAGCCCACTCCATGTGTGTTAAGAGACTCACCAATCTGTTCTAAGCAAACATTTGTGATGTGAAATTTCAAACTCTTTTGTCTTATATGACTTAATAGATGACTTAACCATCTAGAGGAGATTCTTTTTTAAAAACATTTATTTATCTATTTCATTTGGCTGGGCCAGGTCCTAGTTGTGGCACACGGGCTCCAGAGCACACGGCTTCAGCAGCTGCAGTGTGGACTTAGTCGCTCCATAGCCTGTGGCAGGTGGATTCTTAACCACTGAACTATCAGGGTAGTCCCTAGAGGAGACTCTGAATCGAGATTTGGTGTATTTTCATGGGTATACTTTAAAAAAATAATAATAATTTTCTGCACAATTTTTTATTAAATATATATGTTTTTAATTATATTTATTTATTTTTGGCTGTCCCGGGTCCTCACTGCTGCTTGGGTTTTCCCCAGCTGTGGCGAGTGGCGGCTACTCTCCAGTTGTAGTTCATGAGCTTCTCATTGCAGCAGTTTTTCTTGTTGGGGAACGTAGGCTCTGGGAATGCAGGCCTCATGAGTTGTGGCCCACGGGCTTAGTTGCTCTGTGGCATATGGGATCTTCCCAGACCAGGGATGGTAGTCATGACCTCTGCACTGGCAGGCTGATTCTTATGCAGTACGTCACCAGGGAAGTCCCGGGGCATACTTTTCAATGCCATCATTTGCTGTTTGGTGAGTGGCTAGATTGTTAGTGACTTTGTTAAGGTAGAGATTGATGGCGTTGAATAAGCACTTCCCAATAACTCAATTTGCCCACATCAAATTGCCAACATCTTTTGTATCATAGAAAAAGCTAGAGAATTTCAGGCAAACATTCACTTCTATATCATGACTATGCTAAAGCCTTTGACTGTGTAGATCACAACAAACTGTGGAAAATTCTTCAGGAGATGGGAATACAATCTTATCTGTCTACTGAGAAACCTGTATGTAGAACAAGAAGCAACAGTTAGAACTGGACATGGAACAACAGACTGGTTCCAAATTGGGAAAGGAGTACATCAAGGCTGTGTATTGTCACCCTGCTTATTTAACTTATATGCAGAGTAGAGCATGTAAAATGCCAGGCTGGATGAAACACAAGCTGGAATCAAGATTGTCAGGAGAGATATCAATAACCTCAGATATGCAGATGATACCACCCTTATTTCAGAAAGCAAAGAGAAACTAAAGAGCCTCTTGATGAAAGTGAAAGAGAAGAGTAAAACCTGACGTAAATCTCAATATTCAATCATGGAATCTAGTGTCATCGCTTCATGGCAAATAGATGGGAAGCAATGGAAACAGTGACTGACTTTATTTTCTTGGGCTCCAAAATCACTATGGATGGTGACTGCAGCCATGAAATTAAAAGACGCTTTCTCCTTAGAAGGAAAGAAATGACAAATCCAGACAGCATATTAAAAAGCAGAGATATTACTTTGCCTACAAAGGTCCTTATAGTTAAAGATGTGGTTTTCTAGTAGTCATGTACGGATGTGAGAGCTGGACAATAAAAAAGGCTAAGACCTGAAGAAATGATATCTTCAAGCTGTGGTGTTGGAGAAGACTCTCAAGAGTTCTTTGGACTGTTCCTTTTACAGAAAGGAGATCAAACCAGTCAATCCTAAAATTAATCAACCCTGAATATTCATTGGAAGGATTATTGCTGAAACTGAAGCTCCAATACTTTGTCCACCTGATGCGAAGAGCCAACTCATTGGAAAAGACCTGATGCTGGGAAAGAGTGAAGGCAGGAGAAGAAAGGTACAACAGAGGATGAGATAGTTTAATGGCATCACTGACTTAATGGACATGAGTTTCAGCAAACTCTGGGAGATGGTGAAGGACTGCGAAGCCTGGAGTGCTGCAGTCCGTGGGGTTGCGAAGAGTCGGACACGACTGAGCAACTGAACAACAAATAACTCAATGTTGATGTGCAGGTAGGGTAGAAAAGGGTGTTCATATGAGTATACAAGAAAGTGAAGTCTCTCAGTTGTGTCTGACTCTTTGCGACCCCATGGACTGTAGCCTACCAGGCTCCTCTGCCCATGGGATTTTCCAGGCAAGAACACTGGAGTGGGTTGCCATTTCTTTCTCCAGGAGATCTTCCTGACCCAAGGATTGAACCTGGGTCTCCCACATTGTAGGCAGACACTTTACCATCTAAGCCACCAGGGAAGTCCTTTGGCAGGTTGGTATAAACCCCTGACAGGGTTTCTGCCATAAGCCATATAAGGTCACTGCAAAACTGTAGAGCAGGGCTCCTCACTTGCTTTGCACAGGGCATGTCATTCATTCACAAATGCTTCCTATAACTTCAGAATAAAGAAGTGGTTTCTGCCACATACTGAGTGAGATTAATGGGAGTAAATGAATTTAGTATTTTTACATGGACAAAAGAACCTCTCAGAGTCTTGTGGGCTTAAGGGATCAGGATTAGGTGTCCATTGGTAGTCAGGGGGATGAAGATTCAGGCAAACACCCCAAGAGATATAGAATCCAAGATATAACTGGTAGGTTGGTTCAAAAAGCCTAGAAACAGTGGGAATCAGATAGGCTTACTCTTAGATAACAGGCACTGCCAAGTTCATGACTCAGTCTAGCCTGCATGGTCTTGAAAAAGCTCTTCCTTCTGAGAGTCTAGGATTACAAAATAGGTAACAAATTAGGGGTTAAAAATTACTTAACCAAAAAAATTTTACAAAATTGCTGTGAGGATTAAATTTGTTGACTGTGAAGTGCATCACACAGTACTTGACACAAAATAAGTGTAAACTATTGCTATTATTAGATGATTATTAATAAGATAAAGTGAAAGTGAGCCACTCAGTCGTGTCCGACTTTTTGTGACCCTACGGACTGTAGCCCACTAGGCTTCTCTGTCCATGGCATTCTCCAGGCAAGAATACTGGAGTGGATTGCCATTTCTTTCTCCAGAGACTCTTCCCAACCCAGAGATTGAATCCAGGTCTCCTGTATTGCAGGCAGACTCTTTACCGACTGAGCCACCAGGAAAATCAAATAAGATAAATCCATTCTATTAATATAGTCTAAAGACTGCAGCCATGAAATTAAAAGACACCTGCTGCATGGAAGGAAACCTATGGCAAACCTAGACAGCATATTGAAAAGCAGAGACATCACTTTGTTAACAAAGGTTTGTATAGTCAAAGCTATGATTTTTCCAGTAGTCATGTAGAGATATGATGGTTGGACCACAAAGAAGGCTGAGCACTGAAGAATCGATGCTTTTGAACTGTGGTGCTGGAGAAGACTCTTGAGAGTCCCTTGTTCTGCAAGTAAATCAACCAGTCAGTTCTAAAGGAAATCAACCCCTGAATATTCATTGAAAGGACTGATGCTGAAGCTCCAATATTTTGGCCACCTGATGTGAAGAGCCGACCTATTGGAAAAGACCCTGAGGCTGGAAAAGATTGAGGGCAGGAGGAGAAGGGGGCAACAGAGGATGAGATGGTTACACAGTATCACCAACTCAATGGACATGAGTTTGAGCAAACTCCGGGAGATAGTGAAGGACTGAGAAGCCTGGCGTGTTGCAGTCCATGGGGTTGCAAAGAGTCAGACACGACTGAGTGACTAAACAACTACAACAAATATATTATATATGCTATAATTGTATATTATGTATATTATATATTACAATATAAATGTTAATTATATTAATATACATGATATGTTGAAGTGAAGTAAAAGTTGTTCAGTCATGTCTGACTCTTTGCAATCTCATGGACTATACAGTCCATGGAATTCTCCAGGCTAGAATACTGGAGTGGGTAGCCTTTCCCTTCTCCAGGGGATCTTCCCAACCCAGGGATCGAACCCAGGTCTCCCACATTGCAGGTAAATTCTTTACCAGCTGAGCCACAAGGGAAGCCCAAGAATATTGGAGTGGGTAGCCTATCCCTTCTCCAGCAGATCTTCCCAACCCAGGAATCAAACCAGGGTCTCCTGCATTGCAGGCTGATTCTTTACCAACTGAGCTAATATTATCTAATACATAATACATATTATAATTTATAGATATAATTATTTCATTATTAAAATAGTTTTTTACAAGGAGAAAGAATAATAGTTTGGGGGGTCCTGGGAGCATTTCTGACTAAGCAATTTTTTTTTTAACAAATGATGATCACGAGGAAGACTTCCTAGTTACCCTCTGGCTGGACGCTTCTACTCAGCCCTTGCTGTTCACCACTATGGTGAGATTTTGCTCTGAGTCTTGAGTGTCTCAGAGAGGAGAAGAAGCCAAATGAGGCTTTTGGACATGTCTGAGAGCCTCAGGGAACCTGACTCATACCGTCTATGGCAAGATGCCTGGTCCGTGGACATTTCCAGGTCGTTTGGAGGCTCCATGTGGGAAAGGAGTCAGTTCTCCTTCCCACAGTATTTAAAACTCTTTCCGTTTTCCAGCTGTGCTTAAAGTGATAGGCCCTGGGATACCCACCAAATACATCAGCTGGCTGCATCCTCCTCTCCTAGGATTTCTTTTCTCCACAGGTGGGGAAGGGAAAAGCCTATAGGTGGCCCTATAGAAATACTCAGTATCTAAACTGAGGAGGGAAACATCCTCCCCAGAATAAAGACCACCTTCCTGAAAGCCGGTAGTGCTTCTCTTGTGCTGAGAACAAAGGCATCCCAGTATATATCCTTTACTCCATCAAG
This sequence comes from Bos mutus, assembly GCF_027580195.1. Taxonomy (NCBI): domain Eukaryota; kingdom Metazoa; phylum Chordata; class Mammalia; order Artiodactyla; family Bovidae; genus Bos; species Bos mutus. The sequence goes on from NC_091629.1 coordinate 7,837,846, forward strand.
TAACCAAAGCTTGTTCATAGCCCATGACATGATGTTATAGAAGAATCTAGGGTGCTGAGAATGGAGTTGGCATTGTGGCTGGATGGTAGAGGGGATGTGTTACAGGGGATGCAAATAGTAAATAGTCATAATCTCTGCCCCCAATAAAATTTCAATCTAGTATCCTCTGTAGCAGCAGTGCTCCCTGAAAACCCTAAAGTTTTGTTTTATCCTAATTGATCCTGCAATGTTAGGTGCTAATTGGCATCTTCTGTTGAACTTACTTGAACTTTAAAGTCCCCATGTTCAAGTTTAAAGGCATCTCATGTTGTAATCAGTTATCTCCATAAGATGGGAACCCCTGTCTGTTCATCATGAAGGAAAACCCAGAAACATCTTTAATTCCTCTTCCTCTCTCCACCTAAGTTCAGGCATCTGCCAAGTCTGCAGGTGTCTAGTTTAAATATCTCTTTGTCTATTTCCAGTTCCCTTATCCTACTTATTACTTTTATTCAAACTGCTCGCTCCATCTTCCTCTTTGATTTGATCCAGTTCTATCTACTTCCAAGTGCTAGATTAATCTTTATAAGGAATTGACTAAATATACTCAAAAAGGAAAAGTCACTCTGCTAAAAGTGAACAATTTACTGGTATGAAAAACACACTTTTATAAAGTTGGCTTTGTTTGTTGTTGTTGAGTAAGTAAGTTGTGTCTGTCTCTTTGCTACCCCATGCACTGCAGCACACCATGCTTCCCTGTCCTTCATTATCTCCTAGAGTTTGCTCAAATTCATGTTCATTAAGTCAATGATGCTATCTAACCACTTCATCCTCTGCCGCCCCTTCTCCTTTTGCCTTCAGTCCAATCAATTCATCAATGTTTTGCCACCATTGGATGGATGCATAGAGCTGAATTTCTGAACCCTTAATGTTTGACGTATGTGGTAATCCCACTGAGGTGCAATGGCCTCAGTCTGAGGCACCAGTCCCTGATATTGTCAATTTTGGAGAAATACATATTTTGATCACAGCACTAAACATGTAAACATTTAGCAAAGATTGTGATCTGGGGACCCAAATAGAATTAATTCCAAACTCTATTTACGCTATTTACAAACTTCAGGCCTTGGGAAAATCATTTTGCCTTGATGAGCTTGAGCAATTGTTTCTGTTTTTCTGTTTTAATTTATAAAATAGGAATAGTCATGCCTACTTAATGAGTTGTGTGCATATCCACGTGCATATCCACAGACAGATAGATATGCTGATGTGCCTAGTACATAGTGGCTACTTTAATAACAATCATCCTTACAAATATCGCAGTTATCTTTGGGATCATCTTGTTGTTTGCCTCTTAACCCTGAAATTGTAATATTCACTGGGCTTCTCCCCATATATTATTCTTCCCATGTCAGTTTTAAACGTCAGTTTCCTTTTCTGCCTCTGATCCAAAACCAAGTAGAATTGCTGCAAAAATCTCTTTCAAAGTAGAGGAGAAGAGCTGTCCGTTGCTGACCTTGGAGTCACCTTTGGCGTTTTCTTTCCACTAGAGCAAATCAAGGGAAATACTGAGCCACTTTCCTGCAGAACTTGTTTGGACTTGCTCCTCGGTCACCTCTTTCTTCCTACTAATAATCACTCTTTTCCTATCTAGAGAAATAGTTCTAAGTGCTTGGAAATGCACTAGGAAAAAAGAAAAACCCAGCTCCCTTCTCTTGAGCAAAGGACACCAGTTGCAGTGAACACCCAGATCAGTACCAGGGCAAGAGGAGAGCGTCGTTTTTCCTGAGGGTACCTCCCCTCTGAAGTCATCTTGCATTCTGGTGAGCGCTCCTCCTGATGAGCTCCAATAGGCTGAAAGAAGAGGAGACACAGGGGTGATGCAGGAGAAGCTTCTAGGCTAGTAGTATGTGGAGACCTGGAGCTCAAGGCTCTAGTCCCTGAGCTCTCTAGGCTGGAGGAGACTGGGGCTGGGAGCTGTGCCCACGCAGTGAAAGATGTGCGTTCAGTCAGCAAGGACCTTCACCAGAGTCCTCATCGTCTTCTGGGCAATCAGGACATGTCCTTGACTTGGCTTCTTTTCATTTCACTGATGTCAGCGCCGCCTTGTCTTCTGTCCAAACCCCATCCTGCCACCCCACTGAGTCACTATAATTTAAGAGGATGTGGGGGTGGAGAGAGCGTTGAGCCAAGGAAGCAGGAGGCCAATGTTCTGTTTTATGCTCCCCCGCCGACCTTCCATGGGACCTTGGACCCAATAATTAGCCCCAAACCCTTCTTGTCTCTTTATCGGCTGCAACAGAGGTCATAGCAAGTAACTCACCCAGCCAGGAGGGTCTCTCTGAAAAGCAGATGAGCTCATGCAAGCAAAGGTATAGCCTGATGTGCAAGGAAGAAGCATTTTTATAATATGCTTTTACTGAAACTGTTTCCTTTGCTCTCAGATGGGACTAATAATATGAGCACTCTTCAGGGGGGTGTGCTTCAACTAATAAACACATGATTCACCCCTTAATGAATAGAATAGGAAGTGTGTGTAGCAATCAGAACCCAGCAAGCACAGTTGCTAGTAGCCACTGTTTAGAAAACAACAACTGGAATCCAGACACTGCAGACCTCTTTAATAAATATCGTCTTAATTTTCTGAACAATTGAAAATCTTAAGCAGAGGAAGAAGCCTGTGGACCAAAGTTCGAAGGGGAGGATGGTCAGACAGCTGAGTTTCTGAAGACACATCTTTATTTAGCATCTTGTTTCCACAGCCAAGTTATAGACACCCAGAGCTCATGCGAAGAATTGTGAGAGCTGGTACAAGAAGCAGGGGTGGAATCCTAGCTTTATCATGTGCAGACCACCTCAATAGGAAGGGAGATGATTGAAAAACTGAAAATCGAAATAAAATAATACCATTATTAGTATCTGAAACATGTAATACTTAGAGACAAATTTAACAAAACATACTTAATACCTGTAGACTAAAAAGCATATTGACAAACCTGAGAGAAAGGAAGCAAACTGTAAACAGATGGAGAAATATATTATTTTCATGAATTGGCAGATTTAATATTATTAAAATGACAGTTCTCCCTATGTTGGTCGATAGAATCAGTGCTTTCATAATACAAATCCCAGTAAGCAAGTGGGTTCTGTTGATATTATAAAAGTAAGGGGCTTAAAAAAAAAAAAGCAGTTTTCAGAAAAAGAGAAGAGAACTAGAATACAGCTGAAAAACCTACGTTACAAGATTTCAAACATTACGATAAAGCTACAGTAATCAGAAAAGTTGAATACTGGCATAAAAATAATATGTACACCCATGGAAAATAGAGAATCCAGAAACACTCTTGCTCTTATATGGCTCACTGATTTTGAAAGAGGTGCCAAGGTAATTCAATGTGGAAAGGAGTCTCTGTTTAAAAATGTATGTGTGTGTGTTGCTGTTCAGTCACTAAATCATGTCCAACTCTTCTGCAACCCCATGGACTGTATCCCACCAGGGCTCCTCTGTCCATGGGGTTTCCCAGGCAAGAACGCTGGAGTGGGAAGCCATTTCCTTCTCCAGGAGATTTCCCTGACCCAGTGATTGAACCTGTGTCTCTTGTATTGTAGATTCTTTACCAACGAACCACCAGGGAAGCCCTTTTGTATGTATTTATTTGTTCATTTGTGTAAGCAGATATCTATTTATTTATCAACTTTACTGAGGTAACATTCACAAATACAATTGTGTATATTTAAAATGTACCTTGATTGACATAAGTGTACCGTGTGAAATGTTGCCACAATCAAATTAATGAACGTATCTATCACCTCACGTTGTTACTATTTCTGTGATATATTCCGAGGGTTTTAGGAATTCAGAGAACTGGAAAAACATCCTCAGTTGGGTAGTCAGATAAATTTTTATGAAGGAGATGAAATTTAAGTAAGCTTGGAGCAAACTTCATCCCCGTTAAACATTCTTTCTGGGACCATTAGCCTATCCCTCGGGTCATTTCAGGCTCTTTCCTCCAGAACCCACAGGAAAAATGGGGTTATTTCCTAACAAAGCTGGTGGTGTGAGGGTACACCTGAGAGAGTTTAGTGGAGAAATATGCAAAATGGGCATCTCTCCGGATCGCAGCTGCAAGATTTTGCAGGGATCTAGAGAACTGAGCTTTGAACTTTGCAGCTTGTTTCTGTCATCTTACATTCTTCTTGCTTGCTCTGCAGGAGCAAGTATGCCACAGGAATATCAAGATCCTGGAAGTTACAAAAACAAACTCTCAGGAAGCAAGTTTTCTTGCTAAATCTGGTAGAAAGGAAAGGAGTCACGTGTACCAGGAAAGATGGCAAAATCTATAAGGAGGCATCATTCATAGAGAATATGCTAGAAACACAGCATACTCCGTCATCTTCTACCCATCAGTTTCATTAGGCTTTTGTCTGTAACAGTCAGGGGAAATAACTCTAAATTGAAACTGGGCAAATATATTTTGCCCATTAACATCTACTTTGTGAGTGTATCAAAGCTTTCCAAAACTAATATTTCTCTTTCTACTAATCATTATTAAATCTGTTATTGGTTGCTCTAACTTAAAAGAGGTATTGATAGCAAAATGGGTGTGTTTTCCATTAATATATGATAGGCATAAACACACCTCATCTTCACTCACTCAGGACCATTTAGAGTAGCTGAAAATAATTACTGTTGTTCTTGGGAAGGCTTACCTTCGACAATAAGATAATTCCAAATTTGCACAAAATATAGAAGATCACATTTCCCAAATGACCTACTCTAGTATTCTTATGAAGCCTCAAAATCTCATTAGTAAATTAAAGAGATGTTTATAGGACCTGAAATTAGTTCTAAATACACTACATAGAAGAAAATAACATATTAGTCTTCTCTTAAATTCATCAGAACAGCTAATTTGTCTGATGGAGAAACGGGGCCTGAGAGAAAAGATGAGGGATGCTGACTCCAACCCTGTGTGTTTACACCAACCATACCCACCAATGGACCAGATTACCGGGAGCTGGAACACTGAGCTCACGTACCATAATCCAATTTGAGAAAATTGCTTAAGGCCCTTACTCCATGGTGAAGGTGATGGTAGTGGTGATGATTGTTCTTTTGCTTCTCTTCTTCCCCCGCCCTTCTCTCCCTTGCTTGCTTCTCCTCCTCTTCCTCCTCCTCCTCTTCTCTTTCTCTTCCTTCTTCTTTTTGTTCCTCTTTGCTATTCTTATTCTTCTGTATTTTTTACTCTTTGGCTCTGATCCTAGTACCATGTTTATCTCTTGAGATTGACTACTGTTGTTCATTTCCTTGAGTTTCTTCCTTTTAACTTTGTAAAGGACAAGATTAGATTCATTTTGGACTCTCTGTACCTTGGATTTTGGGGACATGAATTTTAAGCTATTATAGCTCTGGTTCTAAGCACCAAAGCTTGGGGTCAGTTACTTTCCTGGCTTCTTTCTAGACTAGAGGGTAAGGAACTGAAGACACAAAAGAGAAATATTCTGAAGTTTTAGAAGGCACTGGAGAGATCAAGCAGAAACCTCGCTATGGAAGCAAGAACATCAGGCCCAAGAGAAGATAGGAGACAGCTGTGATCTGGGATGCCGTGTGAGTTAGGGTTCTGTTTTGGAATCTGAGCTTTATCATTCAGAAAAGAAAGAGCTGAGTTTTGTCTTTCATATTTCCCCAGTGGTGCAATAAGTAGCTTTCAGAAATGAAAACATAAGCAGAAGGACATATAACAAAAAAAACTATAAAAACAATACCATGCAAAGAGTAAGGTATATCTTAGATGTAGGAGATAAGCATGATTAACCCTACTCTCTATTTCCTCATCTGTGAATTGTGTGTCATAATAACTACGCAAGCTACTTTATGGGGCAACAGAGATAATCTCATGAAAGAAAGGATATAAATGTGTTTCACAATATATTTGAAGCAGGCTTTAATTTTTTAGTTGGAGAAAAACACTGCAGACTTGCTTTTCTCACATCAAATCCATCATAACCATGGAAATGAATGTATATGCATTGTCTTACTTGGAAAAAAGAGAGAACAGGAACTATGAGAAATCTTAAAAGAATGTAAATGAAAATCTTCAGAGGGGCCATCAGCCAAGGAACAAGGCTGGAGACCAGGACAGGCCTAGGAGGAAGCCATAACATACAGATGGGAGAAGCACTAACAAACTTCCTGCCTGGGGGTGGTGGGAGCTGGAGGCAAGAGAACAACCAGGAGGGTGATTCGTTGTGATACCTCAGAGGGAGGGGTCAGGTTAACCCCTTTATTCAGGGTTTACCCCTGAGCTTTGCTCTCCCCACCCTACAAGCAACAGTAGTAGACGCATCTGACTCATAAAAGAAGAGTGACTGTCAGATCTTATGAAAGAACTGGCAGAATCTGGGCTGGCTTGCAGCTCCCAGAAAGTACAGAGTTGCACCATTTGGAGGATTAGATGCTGAGATATCGTGTGCTACAGTTGTCCCCCACATCGTTACCCCAAATTACCCTGGCAGGTCAAGTCAAGCAGCAGTGCCATAAAGGCAGCCAGTGGACTAACCTAGAATCTCAACTTCAGAAACAGGCGCCTGGGGATCCTCTAATATTTGATGAAATTCAACAAAATAAAAGAGAAGCAATGCCATCAGCAAATGGAAGAACTTACGCCAGGACTACAGGAACAATGGAATAAGTAGAAGAGGACTCAAAAGACAGGCAGGCATCAGGTTTCCCACCAACTAGATTAAAACAAATATTGGGCAATTTCTTGTATGGAAAAGAAATAATTATACATCTGTGTGGCCAACACTGTTGGTTTTCTATATAGTATCTATTTTATTCTCATCTCTTGCTGACTAATAAAATTCTAGCATTACTTGGAACAGCAATGTTTGCACTTAAAAATACTCACTTCCCCAAACTCCCTCAGGATGAGGATTGGCCATGTGACACAGAAATAAAAGCAGAAAGTTATTTGAGCAGTGGTTCCTGGAAATAAGTTATTTTCCCAATAAAAAGGACAAAATTGCCTTGTACATGTTTTCCTTATCCGTTTCCTTTTTTCTGCCTGGAACGTAGACTTAATGATTATTGATATGTGAACCATTTATGACACTGAGAACTAAAACCGCACAGTGAGGGGTGCAGATTTGTAAAGCAGAAGCTTTTGATGACTTCTCTGAGCCATTGCAATAGCATAAGACTTCCAATATCCAACTTCTTACTACATTAAAAAGATCTCTATTTTGACAAGTCTCCCAAACCAGCCTTATTGATCACATGGCATGCAGCCAGATGCAATTCCTAATTTATAGAAGCTAGTCTTCTCTACCTAGCTAAACTATCATTTAAAGACAGACTATAATTTAAAAAAAAAAAAAAAAATTTTTCAGGGAAATAATGAGAAGCAATGGAGAAAGCAGTTGCATTACTTGCATAATGTTAAAAATGTTATAATAATACAAAATGATATTAAATGCAAGGTGATTCATAGTTTTACTTGTCAAACTTGATCACTAAACCTTTAAATGATTTTTCAACTATATATACCATGAGAGTGAAATTTTATAGTTAAAAAATCATGTGATCTCATACAGTCTTATATCGGTTCAAAATATTTAAGACATTCTATCTTCCCAGGAAACAAGTTAAAGAGAGATACTCATGGAAAAAGAGAGAGAGAATGGAAGATAAAAAGAGGGAGGGAGAGAGAAGAAAACTCTGTATTTGCTAAACCCTGAGCTACTCCCCCAACTCTGTATACTTACTCATCAAAGACCCTAGAGATATTTGAAAGGCTATAATAAAATTTAACATTCATTCATCCTTGATAGGAAACTCAGAAAAACAAAATGTGACCTATCAGTCAGACCACTGCTTAGAGATGATAATAAAGATGATGAGGAGAAGGAGGAGCAAGAGAGGAGGAGGCAGAGGACAGAAAGTATGACGAGAGTGGCTACAACACGCTTATGCATGCCAGGCTCTTTGTGCTTTACAAGCATCGTCTTCTTTACCTGTCCAGGGCCTCTCTGTGCTTTGCAGCTAAGGATTTGAATCATTTGCATGTCAGAAAAGAGGCAGGTGAATTCAACAATTCAGCAACAGATTTAAGCAAGGATGAGAAACTCTGCAACAATTTCTGTGTTGGGAAAAGTTGCAAGACACGGAGACTCCCAGTTGCTGGGGTCATGTATTGGAGCCCTTTTACTCCTCTGCTTCCCATTTGCTTTTATGCTGGATGATAAATGGGTCTCTTTAAAACTCTGCCTCATGGAGATCATTAACATCTAGATTCTGTTGATTTTGGCTGACTGGGGAAGAAGAACATGAACAAACAAGAACAATAGAACAAAGATGAGTAAAGGTGAGTTCTAACATCTAGCTAGAGGAATATTTCTCTCTGGACTTTTGTCCCCTAAAAATGCCTACCAAATTAACTTGCTATATATATCCTTCTGTATAAAACCCAGATGGAAAAAAGGCATGAAATACAGCAGAGGAAAAGGCAGAGAGCGGAGTAAAGGTACAAGAAAACATTTGTTCATTCTCCTTAGCTATTTCTATAGCATGATATTCCCTTGCCGTTCCTCCTGGAAGATTAATTAAAACTTTATTGAGCTTTGCTTCCCTTTCTTCCCCTACACTGTCATCACCCACCTTTGGCGGGGTGTGGGGACGTACCTATGCTGTGTTCTCTAACTTGCCTTGACTTTACCTGGGTTGCCAGTCATCAACAATGTTGGCAATTTCACATCTGCATGTTAAGGAACTCCTTGACGGATGGGTAAGTGATCCTGTGCATTTCTCAGAAGAGTCTTTGAACAAGGTTATAGACTCCACTTTTCCTAGTATAAAATTTAAGTTGGATTTAGTGATTTCATAGTCAGAGTAGTTTTTTCCTAAGATTTTCAAGTCTACTCCATATTAACCTAACTCTTTCTCTGTTCAGCTATTCAAGTTGGTCTTATCTCCTGGTGGCCTGCATTCTTATGTCCTTCCCCAGCTAGGATACTCTTTCCTTGCTGTCTGGCATTAAGCCTGACTTTCCAGCTACCTGTCCAGTCCAGATGGCTTGAGTTTTGAGCCTTGACGATTTGAATTTGAGATGCTCCTCTCTGTCCACAGAGAGCTCTCCCAGATTTTCACTTTTTTACTCCTATAAAATTAACATGGTGGGGTAGCTCAGATGGTAAAGAATCTGCCCACAGTGTGGGAGACCGGGTTCAATCCCTGGGTCAGGAAGATTCCCCTGGAGAAGAAAGTGGTAACACACTCCAGTGTTTTTGCCTAGAGAATCTCAGGGACAGAGGAGCCGGCTGGGCTACAGTCCACTGGGTCGCAAGGAGTCGGACATGACTGAGCAACTAACACTAACACATAGGAGAAACACTGGATTTTGAGGACATCTAGGTTTGAAACATGCTTCTGTATGAGCGGTTTTTAAAAAATTTATTAGGATATAGTTGTTTACACTTTTGTGTTAATTTTTGCTGTACAGTGAAGTGAATCTGCTGTATGTATACATATATCTCCTCCCTCTTGGACCTCTCTTCCATCCCTCATTCCATCCCTCTAGGTCATCACAGAGCACCAAGTTGAGATTCCAGTGTTATACAGCAGCTTCCCACTAGCCATCTATTTTACACACGGTAGTATACATATTTAAATCCCAACCCCCCAATCAATCCCCTGCACCACTGTCCCCATGTCCATTTCCTATGTCTGCATCTCTATTCCTGCCCAGCAAACAAGTACCATTTTTCTAGGTTCCACACATATGTGTTAATATGAGTTTTGAAAACTCACTTCACTAATCTGGACAAAGCACTTTTCTGATAAATGATGGATTTGGCCTGGCTGCGTGGTGTGGAAGATGCCTCAAGCCACAGCATCCTTGGATACTTGTGACTGGTCTTTCTTTAACATGACTTAGTCAAATAGCTTCCATATAACGAGATTATGCAATTAATGTTGTTTCAGAAACGATGCATCCTCAAACCTACTTTGGTTGGAGAAATGAAAGTGTTAATCTCTCAGTCATGTCCGACTCTTAGCGAACCCATAGACTGTAGCTTGCCAGGCTCCTCTGTCTGTGGGATTCTCCAGGCAAGAATACTGGCATGTGTAGCCTTTCCCTTCTCTAGGACATCTTCCCTACCCAGGGATCAAACCTGTGCCTCCCACATTGCAGGCAGATTCTTTACCATCTGAGCCACCAGGGAAGCCCTTAGTTGGAGCAGGGTATGTGTAAATAGGTCTATAAACATAGAAATAATTCAGAAGTCTTCCTTAAAGAAGCACAATACAGTTTTTAAAGTATTTGGCATATTGTTAAAGCTAAGGAAAAATAAGGGGAGATTTCACCTTCTCTTCTCTGCACTGAATAGCTCAGTTCAGAAGAGACCTTCTATAAACTGGCCTCCAACATCAGCATTATTTTTAACCCCAATACCCACTGCACCTTGAATTCTGTTCCATCATTTTGTTCTCTGGTCAACACACAACAGATGTTTTGTTGCTGTTTGTATGTTAAAAGCAGAGAGAAAGAATGGAACCTTTGTAAGGCTCAGTGGTGACAACAGAGTGTGCAATTGATGGTGTGCCTGAGAGCCACTTAGGCAAGTTCCAGGGTCCCCTCTGATGGATGGACAAGCTGTGTAAGCAGCATCCCACAGCGGGTGCTCGGACCCAGGCCCCTCTGGGGTCACAGGCAGTCATTCTGCCCAAGAGAACTTTGCCCTGGCAGAGAAATTCCTGCCAGCCTGCCTCAGCGAGAAATCTCGCTTATCACAGAGCTTAATGGGTCTGCTAACTAGTGTTGACACCGTGTTATTTTTCAGGAGGTGGTGTTCTTTTCTGGACAGCATATTTGCAGCAGTGGACACTGCAGCCTTGGCAGGAGCACAAATGTAGTGGAAGTCCCATCGGGTTCTTCCAGCCTAATGACGGTGGATGCTGGAGGCTGGGAGACCTGAGGAGTGGGTGGCCATCCCTCTCCCTCCACCGCCCACATTTCCCTTTCCATTATGTCTTCGAGCTTTGTTTCAGACAAGTTGCCTGTGGCAGTGGGTTGGGAAGATGACTCTGAAGGGGCTCCAGCCCACACGGGGACATGTGTGACAAATTATCCTGACAGGACTGCCACTCCAATATTAGCAGCTCGTTAGAAGAGATGGGCGAAATTCATCTCGGCTTTGATCAATTTTCTGCTAGCATTTCAGGGCTTTCAAAGAATCCCATCTCGCCTACCCCTTCCACCCCCACCACTAATTTCTCCTAATTTTTTGTCATTGGGGCCTCACTTGGCAGGACTTCCCTAAGGTTCAGAGAATCTGGCAGCAAATCGAGTAGGTCTTACAAGAGTTTATGCCCCTTGTCAGGAAGGAGAAAGGGAATGTGAGCCATTTGTACTTGAAGAAATAAAGAAACAAAGAGCCTGGATGATATAATCTCCAAGGTTCTATCCAACTCTCACACTCCATGATTCTAGGGAAAGAATCCTAAGAGAGGGTAGGGGAGGGGAAGGCCTGTGCTCAGGTATTTCCACCATCTGGGGAATCTGGGCGCTGGGAAAAACCGCAGAGAATGGCCAGTCTAGACACGGGATGGGGAAATGCTCATGAGACAAGGTCTGGTCCTCCTGATTTTCAGTCCAGCACCCCCCCACTTGACTGTGTCATCGCAAGAGAGAAAAGTATCCAAAGTGAATTTATCAATTAGGTCTCTCCAGAGGAACCAATAGGAGGTGTGTGTGTGTGTGTGTGTGTGTAAGAGAGAGAGTGAGATTTACTTTAAGGAATTCACTCAAGTGACAGTGGGGAGTAACAAGATAACAGGCTAAATAGATAGGAGTCGATGCTGCCAGATTGAGGTAGAATGTTTTTTCCCCAGGAAACCTCCATATTTGCTCTTAGAGACTTCACCTACTTGGGTGGGGCCCACCCACACTGTTGAGGGTAATCTCCCTTACTTATTCAACTAATTGTTGATGTTAGTCATGTCGACAAAGAATCTTCACAGCAGCATTTAGACTACTATTTGGTTAAACACCTGAGTAACCTAGCTGGCACATAAAATTCACCACCACAGCAAAGAAATGAGCCATCACATGGGTATAAAACCTGGTATAATAATATCTTGTGTGATAATAACAAGCACTGTATACGGGGCTCAGCATGTGCCAGAAAAAATCCTTAGTTCTTAAATGATTGATCTTCATCGTTTGTGGATTCTGTATATGTAAATTCATCTACACACTAAAAACTACTTATAATCTCCAAATAAATCAATGTGGTCACTTCATGGTCCTTTGTAGACACGGATGAGAGATTGTTGTCACCACACATGCATATTTCCATCTGAGGCTAAGCAGAGCAACATTCTGCCTGCTTGTTTCAGCTCCGACTGTAAACAGTCGTCCTTTCTGCTGTCTATTTGGTGCCGTGGCTTTGCATCTTTGCGTGTCTTGGTGGTGGCTTTGCTGTTTAAAGTAGATCCCTGACATGTGCTGAAGTGCTGTCCAGTGTCCTAAGCACAAGAAGGCTGAGCGGGGCTTTACGAAGAAAATGTGGGTGTCGGATAAGCTTCATTCAGTCATGAGCTACACAGTGCTATTGGCTGTGAATGTGAGTTCAGTGCTAATGAGTCAACAGTGTATAGTAAATAAAGTGGATTTAAAGAAACACATATAACTGGGCATTTATCCGGAAAAAAGGGAAACTCTAACTTGAAAAGTTACATGCACCCCAGTGTTCACAGTAACACTATTTACAACAGCCAAGGTGTGGAAAGAGCTTCAGTGTCCATTGACAGATGAATGGAAAAAGATGTAGCACACACACACACACACACACACACACGGACTATCTCTGTCATAGAAAAGAATGAAATAATGCCATTTGCAGCAACATGGATTTTCACACTAGAGATTTTCACACTAAGTGAAGTAAGCCATATAGAGAAAGACAAATATCATACAATGTTGCTTTAGATGTGCAGATCTAGAGGAAGTGATACAAATGAAATTATTTACAAATCATAAATAGACCAATAGCCATAGAAAACAAACTCATGGTTACCAAAGGAAAAGGGGGTGGTAGACAAATAAGGAGTCTGGGATTAACAGATACACATTACTATATATAAAAAGGATTAACAACAAGGATCTGCTTTATAATTCAGGGAATTGTATATCTAGTATCTTCTAATAACCTTCAATGGAAAAGAATCTGAAAAAGAAGGCATATAACCGAAGCACCTTGCTGTACTCCTGAAACTAACACAGCATTGTAAATCAACTATACTTCAGTTAAAAAGTCTCATAAACACGCGCACACACACCAAGTAAGGTTATATACTGGTCAACTGACAAAAATGTTGGGACCAGAGACTCGGGGAAGCTAAGCCCATGTTTCTTCTCGAGTCATGGTTCGGTATTCACTAATTCAGAGTTCTTGATGACTTTATAGAACATAAATACTGCACATAACTACAGATTATTTCCATTTCAAAGGTGAGAACTCTGAGGCACAGAGAAGGTAAACAGGTGTTAGAGCTCTGATTCAGTCTGTAGGCTTCAGGGTCCAGTGCTCCTAACTGTTTTCCTGTAGCGTATCCCTGTCAGGACTCTGCTAATATTACAGTTCCATCTACGCATTTTATCTTTGCTGACCCCCTTACATGTTATCTCTTGTCCCAGTTACCTGGATTTTAATGTTCTGTGGGCCTTCATTTAAGTTTTTTCTTTTGGTATTATAATGCTGTTAAAAATGGCAATAATCAGAATAACAGAAGAAAGATCAAACTGAAAGAAATATGGAAACTTGTTATTGCCTCTCTCGAATGTTCTGAACATTGGGGGCCTCAAGGACAAGCCAGTACAGAGAACAACGATGAAGGGAGACAGACCCTGACTGAGTTGGGGCTGTTCCGTTAGGTGCAAGAGAAGACAGGTTATAATTGGTTTGCATAGATTCCCATGAGGCATTTTTAATTGTGTGTCACTTAAAATGTAACGTGTGATCTCTCCCTCTTCTTAATAGTTGTCTTTCTGGAAAATGTAAACTAGGCAAAACACAGCAAGACGGGCTGCTTTCTGAAGACTTCTGTTTACCTGTGCGGGGAGGCGCCGTGCAGCATGCCCACCTTTGAGGATTTTATTGTGTTTGAGGAAAGAGGCCAAAAGCAATACTTATAATGCAGTAGTGGAGGTCTCAAGCAGGGGAATCTGTGAACAAAGATAGAAGAAGCAGGAACGTGTCCGACTTGTTTCAGAAAAGGCAGGTCATCCATTGCAATTAGAGTAGGAAGGTGTGACGGGAGAGGCCACCACTCTGCAGGATTCCAAAAGTGTCATTTCACCACCTCCAGGTGAATAGAGCCTTCTATTGTCTAGCGCACGACCTGAGAAGTTGGACAGGGAGGACCTGGGTAAGCTTGGAAAGGGCGGGGGGCGTCCCTTCTCTCCTTTTCTTTTGTTATGTTAGGGAAAGATTTAAAGGGAGAAACAGCATCAGATTTTCCTATTAACGTTTTTCTTGCAATTTTTATTTATGTTTGGATGTTCTGGGTCTTCATTGCTGCATGAGGGCTTTATCTACTTGCAGAGACCAGGGGCTACCCTAGCTGCAGTGCGTGGCTTCTCGCTGCAGTGGCTTCTCTTGTAGAGCATGGGCTCTAGAGCGAGTGCTCAGTAAGCACATGGGCTTAGCTGTCCCGTGGCATGCAGAATCTTCCCAGACCAGCTCTCGAACCCATGGCCCCCACATTGATAGGCAGATTCTTAATGACTAAACTACCAGGGAAGTCCAGATGTTCCCATTTTCAAAAGGACAAAAATCTTTCAATTTTCCTGGATCAGCAAAACCATCAACTAGAGTAAAGGTGTTTGTGACTAATTCCCGGAGTACCTGCTTGGAATATTACTATCAGTGGTAAAGTAAAAATGTCGAGTTATAGACTCTCCATGGATGATCAGTGCTGTGACCTAAGTTGTCAAGAACTCAGTCAGAAAAATAGCCTCTCCAAGTGTTGAAGCCTTTTCAGAATGAAATGCATTAGCCCCCGGAATATGCGTAGGCTCTGAGAAAGCTGGATGAACTTTTACAGAAATTCCAGTCTCCTTTATAGATCAGGCCAAATATCTTTGCAAATTCAATCTTAGGCAACAGCAGAATAAGAGGTGGAGCTCAGGTCCTTGGCTTTAATATGGTGAACTTTCCTCTCCACCGACCTGCCACTAAAATAAACAACAATAATAAACTTTCACGGTCTTTTAACTGGGATGGAGGGGCCAGGCCAAGCTTTTCCTCAACAATGTTTCTCTTCCATTTTCCGTTGCCTCAACTTAATCTCAGGTTTGTCCTGGAACTGAGTCCAAACAGGATAAAATACCATGAGAAGCTTTGTTGGGATCACTACAAGATGGCCAGAGACAGGAAATAGTAGAAACCATGAGAGAGCCTGTTCTGACGAGAATTCCAGCAGAGCTTGGTTCCATTCAAGCAAGTTCCAAAACAAAGGAAAAATCCCTTACATGGTCCGCCAACATTTTGAAGGTGCTCCTCCAACACAAACAGAAATTTACATCTTTAGAGTCCCTGAGTCTGGAGCCAGTCCACTGCTCGCGGTGCCCTGGCAGCCCCTCCCCCTGGATCAGAAGAGGAAAGTCAGGGATGTGGACCTTTGGTGAGGCTGCGGCTTGTCACAAGCCTCGTGGGTAACTCTGACAGAAAGTGTTTTCCTGAGGCTGGGACGTAGAAAACTATTGAGTTTCATTTTTCTCGTGCCAACACTAATTGATACGATGCTGTCGTTCTCTCACCCTGTAAAAGAAAATCGCTGTAAGTTCATGGCTTCATCTCTGCTCATAGGAGACGTAATAAAAGCACCAGCTCCCCCCAAAGAGAGGTGAGCACTGTTAATCACTCTGTCAGTGTGGAAAGATTCCTTTCTGCTGCACAGTTGTTCCCTGACCTAAGACGAATTGGAAGAAGAGGTCCAGTGCTCGTCTATGCTCCAGAGGCCATCTTGTTTTGCAGATGGTGGAATAAATAAAATATTTCCTGAAGAGTGAACACGTGCGGGAAGGAGCAGGGTGTGAGGGTATGCTGCAGGAAACTGGGCTAGCCAGATGTGAGCGCTGACCCCCACTTGCTGGAATCTGATTGACACTGGGGTTGGATTTCTCCAGCTGTTTGGAAGAGCTACATGGGAAGTCAACTCTTTCCCAAGACTGAAGGGGGCCACCTGCACAATATCCCTTTCGTTGCCATTGGGATTTCCATTGTGTGTATTTCTGGGATCTTGAATCCCTATTTTTCAATGTACAGAAATGTTAGAAAAGGGATTACAGATTTATCAGCAACCAGATCTCTGAACGAGAGCTCTGTGTTATTTCCACCATGCTATGTGCTCAGAGTGTCAGCTGAACCCTACACGTCCATGTTTAATATTTAGCTGCAGGATGATTTGGACTGTGGATGGTACGTAATCGAAGCCAACAAACTAACGGAAAATGCACACGTGTATTGTGTGTGTTTATGAAAGTAGATGTGTGCTGTGAACAAGTTCCTGCAAATGCAAACCATCTATAAAGCTGCCCACTGAAGCCAATGGAATGCTCACTAATTAGAATCATTTCTGGAAACTATTGTTTCAGGAAAGGGATAGTTCCAGGAAGCCTTGTAGATTTTATTTATGTATTTATTTATGTAGATTTTTTTTATAACTGCAGCCTTGGCTAAAATTAGCATCACAAAGCAAAGACAGCAAAACTGCATGTTTTAAATGTGCCTTAAAACTGAGCATCCATCATAATAAAACATCAGAAACCCCAGGTTTCAAAAATCAGCAACTCTGGTAAAAGCCACAGAAATTTGGACCTCATATGTGGATTAGTTTGCTGAAATTTACCTTTGCATGAGCTACAAAATAAAGTGTCTGGGGGTAAACTGCAAATGCAAATTAAATGGCAGGCCAAGGTTTAAAGAGAACAACTGGTTTCAAACAGAACGTTCAGCATCTCAGAAGCAGCTATTTACATATAAGCAATTAATGCCTGAATTACAAATCATTCTTATCAGTTCATTAAAACTCCCCAAGGACCTCTGCTAAACTTTTTAAAAAATTGAGATCTATAAATTGTATACATTTGAAAAAAGGAACACATTCCACAGTTCATCCTCTGCTAATTCAGATTGTCCTTTTTGACAGTCTGAGGGAGAAAGGTTTCCGCTTGCTCTTGGAGCGAGAACAGCTCTTAGTGATAATGCTGACATTGATCTCTGATGTCTGGGGGATGTAGAAAGGACCTCCTCAGAGTGTAAGAGCATGTCACACTTACATGTGACAGAAGAGCCATTTACATGATGTAATTTAAGGGGCCCCTCTTGCCCCCCGAATAGGTCCCCACTTGAGTCTCTGGCATTTAACATTTCTATGATTGAATTCATTTGGATGAAGGCGAATAACTTTTTCAAGGTGCCCCTGTTTAAATGAACATCTCTTCCGAGTGGAGGGCAATCCATGAGCCTGGATGGGTTCACGAACATCAAGGCAGCCAGGGTTCAGGGCCGGGGCTCAGACAGAGAACACAGTGATGGAGGGAAGGTCTGCACCTCGGGGCCTTCATTTTCAGGTGGGAATCTCAAGAGCGTAATGGTGTCAGGTGGACGGGGAAGATGAAGCAAAGAAGTATTCAGAACAAACTTGTAATTATGCTGAGGGCCAGTCTTGGCTCCAACACGCTGGTATAGCTTCATTGTCTCTGGGAAGTGATTTCTAAACTCTCAGGGTTTGCTCTCAAGGCTGAAGCCCCAGGCCAATGCCTTCTGAAAGGCTTCTTCTGGTTCCTAGCAAGTCCTTTAAAATCCTGAGCGCTTGCCTGAAACATCTGTATGTTCTCTGGAGAGGAGCTTTATCACCCCTGATCAAGTGTGGTTCTCACTTCTGCATAAATCTCCCCACTTCTGTGAGAAAGCTTTCCAAAATTAAAATTCAAGCTCAGGCAAAGTAGTTCTGGGATATCGTGAAATACAGTCAGCAACCCTAACATTTCACATGCTGAGAAGTCAAATACATAAAAAAATCCATGCATTTATATGACCTACTGAACATTTACACATTGTCCAAAGATTTTCTTTTAAATGTTATTTTAGCCCAAGGAGATGTGTCTACTAAAAACCATATGAAAATACATCCAAGTGGATGTTTTAAAGCATAGTTGCCTATTGACCAGTCTTTTTTTTTTTCCATTTAAAAGAAAAAATAGAACTTCTTTTAAAGGAAATACCATTTTTCCTTGGAGAAGGTAAGTGAGAATCTTGTGTTTTCTTCCATCACAGGTGTTATTTTCAATTCTGGAAGAGGTCTCTGTCCCACCAGGCAGCTCTGGGTCAGGGCAGTGACAAGTAACTCACTGCCTTCTTTCCTAACTAGACGATTTCTATAAATGACCAGTCCCTACAAATAGTTCACTACTTAAATGACGACCACTTTTGTTTCCATTTACTTTTCCATAAACAGAGCTGTTAAACTTTATTCCTAGGAGGTTTCTACTAGCCGTTTGAAGATCTGTGATTATTTTGAGGGTCATGTCTGAAATGTGGGTAGGGGAAGGTAACCTTTATTCGAGAACTCTGGTGTATCAATGCAGATTTTTTTAATGCATAAAATCCTATGGTCCTCATGCATCCCGCAGAGAAATGGTAAAATGAATTTTGGGACTGTTAATCAGGTCCTTGGGGCTTCCCTGGTGGGCCAGTGGTGAAGAATCTACCTGCCAACACAGGAGAGGTGGGTTTGATCCCTGGGTCAGGAAGATCCCCTGGAGAAGAAAATGGCAACCTATTCCAGTATTCTTGCCTGGGAAATCCCATGGACAGAGGAGTCTGGCAGGCTACAGCTCATGGGGTCACAAAAGAGTAAGACTTAACTTAGCAAATAAATGACAATAATCAAGTCCTAAGGACATGCAATGGAGAAGGCGATCACACCCCACTCCAGTACTCTTGCCTGGAAAATCCCATGGATGGAGGAGCCTGGTAGGCTGTAGTCCATGGGGTCGCTAAGAGTTGGACACGACTGAGCAACTTCCCTTTCACTTTTCACTTTCATGCATTGGAGAAGGAAATGGCAACCCACTCCAGTATTCTTGCCTGGGAAATCCCATGGATAGAGGAGCCTGGTGGGCTACAGTCCATGGCATTGCAAAGAGTCAGGCACGACTGAGCACATGTATGTATATGTGTGTGTGTGTGTGTGTGTGTGTAACTGAATCACTTTGCTGTACAGCAGTAATTAACACAACATTATAAATCAACTATGCTATTAAAAAAAGACTCTGAAAACTCTGGAACAAAGAGAGAAGTATAGAATGTCCAACTGGACTATGTCCTCAGAAAGCTGAGCATATGTTCTGCACAGAGAGATTGGAGTGTCCCCTATTCAGGACATCAGCAGGTGACGAGAGGGGAAACTTTCAGGGCTGATCCAACATGGTGCCAGACATGGCAGAGGTATCTGCCAGGTGAACAGGGGTACTGTGATGACCACCGGGGAGGACAAGGCAGCCTGAGCCTCCTGGGCCCCTTGGTCGAGAGATATGGAATTCAGTGACGAAGCAGTGTCAGACCCCAGCACCAAACACCACTGGGATTGTCACCTAAGCCCTGGATGATCCGCTGGCAGACAGAGTCTAGGAAACCAGGAGTTAGGTGTTGCACCACGTCATCTAAATTCAAACATAAATAGAACACATTTGACTTCAGCTACACGCTTGGCGTGCTGCAATTCATGGGGTCCCAAAGAGTAGGACACGACTAAGCAACTGAACTGAACTGAACTGAACACGTTACATTATGGCAGATCTCACCACCTGTTCCTCTTGATCCCCTAAATCAGGCAAACCCAGAGGGGCAGTGGGAGACAAAATTCCACCATCCATAAGCGGAACTCTGCTTTTCACTGTCTGCTTGAAACTTTAAAGTGGGCTTTATAGTTTATCACTTAAGCCACCCACCACTCTCAGGACCAAGAAACTGCTAATCTGATTTGATTCCTCCTGGATAGGTGCTGATATCAGAAGGGCAAGTGCAGATCAACTCACTGGCGTAAAACATGCCTTTTCAACCCTGTGGAGCTTGATCTTTCCAACGGCTTCTGCCTTTCGCCCCAGGAGCCAAAGCAGTGTGGACCCTGAGATTCAGTCTGAAATGTCGATGACCGCCCCAGCTCAGCAGCATTCCCTCCCCATACATCGTCTGTTGCCCTGACCCTCCCTCTGAACAGTATCTTACTCCTAAACTCTGAGAAGATCTTAAAGAAAACTAGTCATTAGAGCAATTGCTCCACTGACTTTAGGAATGAAATTTCAATGTTAAGATCAAAAACTTTATTTTTCCAAAGTCGCTGAAATTTTCCACCTGCCCCCAACAACACCCACCAAAAAGAGAAAATAAATGGTGAAAGCAGAACAAAAAAAACCAAATGTGCTAATTTTACCCAGAGATTCATTGAAGAGTTGTTAAAGCCAGTGACATATGTATTTTGAAATGAGCATCGTTTTTAGCCAAAATCTTCTTCAAATGTTTCTTAGCAGAATGTTTTTCCTTGTCTTCCTCCATCTTTTTCCTCGAAGTTCCTGGTCTTTAAGTGATGTCACTTAGCTCTCAAGAAGTTTTTATGCTAGAAATTATCCTATGTTTAGTTGGAAGGATGTCTTCATTTGATTCTGGGAAAAGTCCAAAGATAATCATGAAGAAAATATCTTGGTTTAAAGACACTTCTGCAAGATTTCTCAGGAATTTCACACGTTAGTGATTAAGGCAGCCTGATCACAAATTGGCAAATTAGTCATGGCTCCTTGAAGCATATATGGTATAAGAAACAGCAGGGGCATGAGTTCACAACAGCCAACACTTTAGAGAAGGCAATGTCTGTGGGTGTCGGCACCTAACCAGGAACTAGACTGGCCCTGCGTGATGCTGTACAGAAATGTTTAAAGCCAGTGTCTTCAGCCAATATGGCTCGACCTTTGTTGTCAGCCTACCACATGTAAATAGCAGAAGAAAAAAAAAAAGTAAGACCTGGGCCCTGGCTCCCATCCCATGAGGTGCTGAGGACATGCTAACTTGAGGGAAAAACCACTGGGCCAGGGCATAAAATGGTGTGTTTATCTGTCAGTGTGGTCATGGTTTTATTGAGGAAATAGATTATCCAGAGAAATGTGTACTGTTTATAGTTCTGTCAGGCGGAAGGGTTGTTTCTAGGTCACATAACTTCTTTATTATCAGAAGATGCTCAGCCCCAACAGTCTCCCCAAGAAGATGGCCTGGCTCCCAAAGCCCAGGATCAACTCCATCACTCATCCATCGGCCGTTGACCAAGACCAGTGATGTGCCAGGACATATTAAAGTCTGATTATACAAGCAGAAAACCAAACAAAGCCTTTCCTCACGGTCTGGCTGAGGATACGGACACAGAGAGGGAGAATTCTTCATTTGAACCATATGAAACGCCCATTTTTATGTCCAAAATGATGGCTCTTGACCATTTCCTGTGGTGTAACCTTTCAGATGCAATTTGTTGCTCAGTGATAGAAACATGCGTGGCTGGGGTTTGTTTGTTGTTTGCATTTAGCATAAGAAAGGGCTGTTCAGCTGAGGGAGCATGGATTGGAAAAGGGGCGGAGGTGAGCCTGGTCACAAAATAGGAAGATGCAAACTGTGTATGTGAGAAGAACTTTCTGGAACAGACTGTCTTTAGGAAGATATCTTGATGAGCCAATTATTTGTTTAATCAGGGAAGTTGTTCCAAAAGAGCATATTAGAACTGAAGGGCTATGAACTAGGGAGCTGACATAGAAGCCAGCAAGTGTCAGAATGACCCTTGATTTCTTTGCTGTTACTGACCCGGAGAGTCCCACACCCTCTATCTGCCGGCCTCCCACCACAGTTGCTGGAGTGGGCTTCCTGACCAGTAATCCCTGTAAAAGATGATACCCTGGTATTAGACCTCGAGTATCCTCCTGATTCACAGTCATCTCATATGTAGAGACCTCCTGCTTCCCAAGGATGGTGTCATCCAGCCAAGGATTTCTGACTCTTGCCTTGGGAAACAGTCCTCAAGCTCAACGTCTGGATTCTAAGCCCAGCTCCGCCGATTCAAGATTGGCGACTCCAGGCCCATGAGCACTGACCTTGGCTGGGTTTATGATTGTTCTCACCCTTGCAACATTTCTTGGTTTTCATTTCCTGAATTTCAAAATGTCCACTCCTGCTCCATCGGGTTCCTGCCATGTATGAAGTGGGCCGCCTTCTCTGGTTCTGCTTTTGATTCTGAGCGAACAGCCTCAGATCCTGAAAACCCGGTGTTTTGAAGTTCTAACACAAGAGTATGGGGGACTGGAGCATACTGAGCATATTGAATTAGACTCCAATAAACCTTTGTAGCAACTCAGGGTTCTCCAAAAGTTCACTGAAAGTGTGTTACCACATCCCTGTTTGGGAGACTCCGGATGGTACAGACTGCCAATGGTTTCACTTTACACTCTGCGGCTTACCACACAGACAGCGTTATGGGGAGAGGAACAAGCTTGCAGCCTAATAATTCATTAGAACTGGAAAGCATGCGGCTCATGAAGATAAAAGTTTGTACACAGACACATGTTTCTGGATCTGCATCGCTGCTGAATGATGAGGCCAGAAATACGACAGTTGAGAGGAATCACATCCCTCCGGGTAGCTACGGCTGCTCGCCATGTTCCAGAGAGGCTAGACTTACTGAGCTTAACTCCTCTTAAGGTTACATCTGATTCCATGATACTGTGACTTGCAAAAGCCGTTTTTTTCCTCCCCCGAAACATGAAATAGGACCTTTCGTTACCTAACAACACTAAGGTCATAAGACAAATGGGTGCTATTACTGCAAGTTCTCTGAAGCGTGGGCAGCATTTCCGGGGACGTTTTAACTCATGTACTCCCTCCAGCTTTTCATTATTCCAGGACAGGCCTGTGACCCATTGACAAGAGCAGCAGAGTCTGCTTGTAGAAAGTGGCCCAGAGCTGGATGTTGACAAGCTTTGGCACACAGTGGGCCACAACATCTGGGGCCACTCTATTTGTATTTTTTCCCTGCAGTCAAGGAATAATCCATTTCTGGATGGGCAGACACATTCTGATACCTCATCTGTACCTTTTTTCAGTAAAGCCTACTAGGAACTTGTTTTCTGTGACGACAAGATGCGTTGCAAATTACTCTAAAGATGATATTGATTTTCCTGCAAATAATAAGTCCAGCCGCAGGAGAACCATAAAACTTCAAGTTGTTGCTTCAGTGAGTATTACCGTGTAATGTCAGTAGCTTTGGTTTTTATTTAATTTTGTGATTAAAGTTTTTATTGATTTCCCTGCAGGGTAGAATATATCAATACCTTTGGTTTCAAAGGAGCATTCAGGAACAAGAAAACAAAAAGGACTCAACTACAGAAAACTGGGGCTTTATTTTAAAATTTAAGAAACTGCCACTGGAAATCTCCAAGGTATGTCTTTGGAACTAATTTTGGATGTGGCGGCTCAGCCCTGTGCCAGGAGCTAATCCCTCCAGTTCACGGGCCTATGAAGTTTGGTTGAGAAATGCTTAGCCGGTAGTTATAACAGCTAATACTCTTTTGCAGAAGCTGATACACCAGCAAGTGAATCACACCCCCACTTTACCATAAATCATGCATCTCCTTCCTCTTCACAAGAAAGGAGTGGCCTGATGGGGCCCATGTACAGAGGCCCTGTGGGCAGCTGTGTGTGTATAAGAGAGCTGGTCCTTTGCAGAAATGCTGCATCCTTGAGAAACAGAGACTGCATCTCCAACTCAGGATGGACCCCACCGTCACTCTGCAGGATCTACAAAACTATACAGGAAGTGCATGGTTTCCTTTAGTCCTAGGAAGGGCCCACAATGCTCCGAGCCATCCAGTTTCTTGCATGATCTTCTCCTCCCCTTCAGATTGGGGCCCAGACAGGGTGCCTTCCCTTTTGTGGGATGGGCATGGTAGACCTTCTCTTGAGACCAAACTACTTCCCGTTACACAGATCAACAGGTTATGTATCCTTGTCATCGTCGTTGTGTTCATTTGTGTCCCCATGGGGATAGGTACATGAACCTGAGGGATTAGCTCACGGCACAAGGGTGAGCAGCCATATCCAAAATTAGTTCCAAAGACATACCTTGGAGATTTCCAGTGGCAGTTTCTTAAAATTTAAAACAAAGCCCCAGTTTTCTGTAGTTGAATCCTTTTTTGTTTTCTTGTTCCCGAATGCTCCTTTGAAACCAAAGGACACTCTTTGCGACCCCATGGACTGTAACCCACCACTTTCCTCTGTCCATGGGACTCTCCAGGCAAGAAAACTAGAATGGGTTGTCATGCCCTCCTTCTGGGGATCTTCCTGACCCAGGGTTCAAACCCACATCTCTTGCATCTCCTGCATTGTCAGGCAGATTCTTTACCACTGAACCACCAGGGAATTCCCTTTATGTATCCTTAACACTCACAACTAAGATGCATATTTCACCAATGACATTTTATCCTATCCTCCCTACAGCTCCAGTGTTCTGAGTTTTGTCCCACCGAGTAGCAGACTAGGACCTGGAGGGATGTAAAAGGCGTGTTTTGTGACCTACAGTTGGCAGAGTGGCAGAGCTAAAAATTACACATAGCTCTCTTGGCTACCGACCCATTCTGCCACTGAAAGATGACTTCAGTCAACTTACTTGTTGTTGACACTTGCTTGTTGACACTGGTGGTTTGGTTTGATAGGTTTTTTTTTTTTTTTCTGTCTGAGTTGACTGGTCATTCTGGTGTAGAAGAACCAGGGGGCCTGGTCTGCCCTGCACACTGGTCCACATTCAACCTCTTTATTTCCAGCAACTGGGGGTGCCATACCTTAGAGTAGGGCCTTTTGGCAGAGACTCGGGGCATCCTTTGGAACTGGAGAAATGAACCCAGGCATGAAGGCATCAGCCTGGTAGATTTTGCAAGCTCACCAAACAGTCATTTGTCTGCAGCCAGAAAGACAGAACAGTCTTCCCCCTCTTTTCTTCCTCCTTAAAAACATGTTCCCCTTTGTTTGAAATTCCAACCAATTTCTAAAAGAATAAGGCAGAATGATCTCTGTAGCAGACAACCCTGAGAGTATAATTGACTGCACTGCAGCCGTGGAGAGCGCCAGGAAATGGGGTGAGATGGCTATTCATCAATAAAAACAGTATTAGAAAGAAGGCCCTGTCCTCTGGCTAGTTCCTCCCCTATCCTGCTTCATCCTGCTTCAAGAAAAGCAAAGAGAAGCGAAACCCTCAGCATAAGTTAAAGAGGAAGGAAGTTCACTTTTGATTCTCACTGCTAGAAATCCAATCCATATTCAGATTCTCGTGGGATTTGTTGCTTTGAACATTCATGTTCCCAGGGTAAGGTCCACGGTGAGCGGAGGCGCCCTAAGTAGCTTCAGGGCTTTGCCTCCAAGAATACGCCCCTCTCAGGGCTGAGGTCAGAGCCACTCTTATGGAGAGGCACAGCCTACTGGTCTAGAGTGAAAGGAAAGAGGCCAAAAACACAGCAACTTGAGAAACGGGGTGATTGAGAATATTTGTCTACTCTGTGGGGTTGAAGTTCCCATAGGAAGGACCCCTTTGGATTAAGATGTTGTTGATACTATAGGAAAACGTTAAATAGTTGAGATACCACCTCAGGTTGCCGTTGTCCGTCGACACTGAATGCCTGTTTAATGAACTGATCATATCAAGTCTTCATTTTCCCCAGAAGTCCCCAAGGAATTGACACAAAGCAGGTAAAAGAGAAATGGTCTGGAAACTCTGCTTGTAATTAGGGGTCCTCTGCTGACTGAAATCAGGGGCAGGCGAAGAGGACGTGCCAAACGGAGCCAGGAAAGGGGTCCGAGGTCCAAGGCACACAGTCACAGTTCAGCTCCAGCAAATCCTCTGTTGGGTAAATTTGGATTTCCCTAACTGGGTTAAACTGGTCTTGTTACTTGTAGCTGTTGCAAAACCCTTGGGCTTTTCTCAAAATACCCTAAGAGTAAGCCAAAGAAAGGGCAGAGGGTGGTGTTGCTGGGACAACTGCCAAGACAAAGACACTTTCAGATTTCTGGAGACAAGAGGCCATGTGAAAGGAATTTTCCCTTTATACACACACACTCACACACACTCACACATGCACTCACATACACTGAAATGCCCATGGAGGGTGGTGTGGCTGGCAGAAATTTGATTAATTCGCTGAGCAGCATCAACTTTAAAACAATTTCAAATGTAGCAAGAGAAAACATGGATGGGACACAATCTTAAAAGGAGCACAGGAATTAGAGGCAGAGCCATTTGGAAAAGTGAATCCAGACCATCTGGAGCTGAAGACAGGAAGTCAATGGAGCTGCAAGCGTCTGGGATGCTAAGTGTCCTTCTAGGGGAGGGGATGCAAGACTGGAAGGGGACCCGTCCACAGGTTTGGGGGCAGGGCCAGTGGCCTTCTACCCAGGTGGCAGCACCCAGGGCTGGGAGGTCAGCAGAACAGCCTGTAGGCTCCCCAAGGACAATAGGAGACACCAGCCCTGGCGTTGCTAACTCCTCCGTCTGCTTCTGACCCACAGATTGGATGCCAAGGCTCTCTGGACAGGAAATGAGTGAGACTCCATGGAGGATAGTTCAGGGATTTGAGAGGAAGCCCTGGCAACAATAGGAACGCGGGAGGGTGGGAGTAGAGGAAAGGTTTGTTTGCTGAATGTTGATCTAC
Source organism: Bos mutus (assembly GCF_027580195.1). NCBI lineage: Eukaryota > Metazoa > Chordata > Mammalia > Artiodactyla > Bovidae > Bos > Bos mutus. The sequence continues at coordinate 7,864,623 of NC_091629.1, forward strand.
TAAAGGTCACTGAGACATATTTGCAAAGTCCTTTGCATACAAAGAACTTCAGAGGACAAGGGGGAGCTGGAAATGCTCAGAGCTGAAAGGTCCCCTAGATCCCGGCCTCCCCAGTACACCCCTGACCCTCCCTTCTCCTAGTCAGCCTCTCCCCATTACTAGACGATGCTTAGCATCGTTTTGTAATTCAGGCACAGTCTATGATTTCTGAGCTCGGGCTGGGCAGCAAGAAATTGAGTCCCAATTTTCCCCAAAGCCTCTAAATGATGCCCTGGACTAGTTACCTCTGTGTCCTCATCTGCAAATTCAACACAGCTTGTGTACAGAACATTTAAATCACTTAGCACCTTACTCCACACTTGATAACTGCCCTCAATCAGCGGAGCCATTCTGTTTCCTTACCAGTATTACTATGTATTCCAATCATTTCCATTTTCCTTTGTTATAAATAACACTGCAGTGAATGTCTTCATATGTAAACTGTCTGGATCTCTGATTATTTCTCTAGAGTAAATTTCTAAAAGCAGTAAATGAAGTCAAAGAATAGAAACTTTTTAGAGGTGTTTGATAACCTGTGTCAGATGATTTCCCATCCTGATTGTACCCACATCTCTCCGCGCTGTCCTGGAACAGGAATGCAGGTAGAACAACCTTGATGATCCCATGTCATGCCATTTAAGTCCATCCCATCAGCACTTATTACTGTGTGTTGGGTATGCTTCTGGGCTCTTGAGATAATAGCCATGAACAACAACAGAGTTTCCTGTCTTCAAGGCACTCAGTTACTGTGGGAAGATGGGCAAAAATAAATAAATACATTCACAGTATATTGTTGGTGAAACCATTAGTCCTGTGAAGAAAGTAAAGCAGCATTAGAGCTTGCTGGCTGATGCTATTTAAAAATTTTATTTTTATTTATTTTTTGGCTGTGCCACAAGGCATTCAGGATCTTAGTTCCCTGACCAGGGAGGGATTGAACCTGGGTCCCAGCAATGGAAGTGCGGATTCTTAACCACTGAACTGCCAGGGAAGTCCCAGGCTGACGTTGTTTTGGACTGGATCTATCTAGTTTAGATAGGAAATGACACCTAAGCCTGGAACACGGTGAAAAGAAGCCTTGTGAAGATGCAAGGAAACAACATCCAGACAGCATCCAGGTACAAGGGCCCTGAGGTTGTCCTTGCCCCCCATCAATTTGAGGGCTGGGCAGGTGGCTGGTATGAGCAGGGCAGTGAGAGGGGCTGGGGGTAGTGTGGGCTTGGAGCTGCAGATGGAGGGCAGCAGGTGATACACTGCTGTTCCTAGTGGGAAGGGAGCCTGGAAATCTCTAAGCAGGAGAGAGACTCCAGGCTGGTGAGGCTCACTCAGCCTATCCTGCTAGGTGGATCTTGAGTGAGTGAGTGAGTGAAGTCTCTCAGTCGTGTCCGACTCTTTGTGACCCCGTGGACTGTAGCCCCCCAGGCTTCTCCATCCGTGGGAGTCTCCAGGCAAGAATACTGGAGTGGGTTGCCATTTTGAGACTAAAGGGCCCCCAGTTAAGGCATCACCTGTACGTGCATGCTAAGTCTCTTTAGTCATGCCCGACTTTTTGCAGACATATGGACTGTAGCCTGCCAGGCTCCTCTGTCTATGGGATTCTCCAGGCAAGAATACCGGAGTGGGTTGCCATGCCTTCCTCCAGGGGATCGTCCATCACTTAGGGATCAAATCCACGTCTCTTACATCTCCTGCATTGGCAGGTGGGTTCTTTACCACTGGCACCACCTGGGAAACCCAACCTACTTGGTGCTAATTTGATAGATGAGAAAATATTTCTTCTTTTAATCTGCATAACTTGTGAGGCTGCCTTTTCTATATTCTTTTTGAGCATCTACATTTAGCTTTCTTGAACTTCAGTCTCCTGCAGGACCACTCCTGCCGGGCCATCTGGGATATATCAGCTCCTGCCTTTAACAGGGACTTCAAGACAGCACCCAGAAATCTCCATCCAGTTTTGAGTGTGTGTAAGTCTCCATGTTGGAGGCATTTGGAAGAGTTTTGTGGTTCTGTTTCTGGCTCCTCTCACTGTTTTCTAACAGCCTACATTTTAAAATATGTCCTTTATTAAGCTGTGATTGCGCAGATGGGGGGATGGGATGAGTTTGGATGTATTAAGCCGAAAATTCGGGCTGGATAAATATTACATTGGGATTTACTCTTTTATTAGGTTTTTAATCATTCTGTGAATGCTTTTTCAAGAACTGCTGGCATCTCAGCAGAATCATTCAGTATCATACTCTTTAACTGCTAAAAACTACTAGATAAACGAAATCTTTAAAATAACTAAACGAGAGCGTGCATTTGTTATGCGACATCACACAACCGTTCCATCGGCACACCTTCCTAATGGCTTCTTTATGCAAACGTTATCGTCTTTGTGCTATTTTCTACTTCTGCTGTTTCCAGTACATTTATTTCAATGAGGGTGGCTGAAAAGCCTCTAAAGGAATTGGAGAGGCTGGCCTTTTTCCTCTTGCTTCAGGATGTGTATTTACTTGACGAACTTGCTTAAATGACCAGCTGAAACCATGAAGGCGCCCCTCCATGCTTAAAGTATGCACTTCATACATTGGCAGAAAGTGCCAAGTGTATGCAACCCATTTAGGAGCTTCAGATTCTTACAGAACTATTTCATTAAAGACATTGAACTGGGGTTTAGATTAAATCTGCTCTTGGTAAGAGTTTACCTTCAGATCCATGTATAGATTTAGTCCGGTGGTCAAGGGTAAGGATGCTCAATGGGTGCACCTCCAGAGTGAAGGCTGAAGAATTTCCCCCTCTGGATTCTGCCTTCTATTTCCTCTGTGATGATGAGCTTAAGGAAGACTGAGTAGAGGTGTCCCTTTGGGACTCCACACATCCAGCCCCTTTTCATTTTGTTTAGGGTTCACCAGGTGCTGCTTCATAAAATCTTATACGTGATGCACCTTCAGCCTCGGTGCATCCTGCTTCAGTATCTTTACTGGAGTCTGACGCTGGAAAAGGCATCGAGCATGGTCCTTGTGCTGCTTTAATGTGCTCTTTCCGCACCATGTACATGAAGACGCGGCCACTAGGACTGTGTGGTGTGACAGGAGAGCCACTGGACCTGACGGTGCTGACGCTGAGCCTCTGGAAGAAACCCAAGCCCCTGGAAAGTCAACCCATTATCACGATGCACAGAAGTTGATTGCCTTAGTGTAGAAGCTCTAATGAGGTTTTTTTTCATGTCTAACACCATTTACCCGAACAGCAAATTCCCACTAATAGCATCTCTCACTTCTGGGAGGCAGGATGACAAAGAGGTTAGGCGCCAGGGCCCTGCCAGCCTGGAGATGAAGATGCAGAGGACTGTTCAGATGTTCAAACTCTAATCAACTAAGTATTGTCCTGTAAGCAACATTTCCACCGAGATCTAAAGAGATTAGAGAGATAGAATATCCTAATTACACATACTCTATAATAATGCATAATAGACATACTTTTAATTCATGTTATAAATATTAGCTGAAATTCCTTCTATATCATAAATATGCTAAATCATAAATAAAATATGAATAAATTTGAATGTTAAAGGAATATTATATATCCTTATATATTGACATATATATTTCCATAACATACAGAATTATTCATACTTTATTGCTTGCATTTTTTTTGTCATGATTGTCTTTACCCACCAGGTTGTTTAGATAAAGCATCTACCTCTGTCAAAGAATGAAAATCACCTAATCTTTCCTATAAAAGGTGAGATTTCTCACATTCCAAAATTCTTATATAATGCAAACTGTCTCCATTAATCCCATGGTTAATAAAGGTGTACTAAGGACTGATGCGGAGAAGGAAACGGCAACCCACTCCAGTATTCATGCCTGGAAAATCCCACGGACCGAGGAGCCTGGTGGGCTACAATCCATGGGGTCGCAAAGAGTCGGACACGACTGAGCGACTTCCGTGTGTGTGTGTAAGGACTGATGCTGAAGCTGAAGCTCCAATACTTTGGCCACCTGATGCAAAGAGCTGATTCATTGAAAAAGCCCCTGATGCTGGGAAAGATTGAGGGCAAGAGGTGAAGGGAGCGACAGAGGATGAGATGGTTAGATGGCATCACCAACTCAACAGACATGAGTCTGAGCAAACTCTAGGAGATAGTGAAGGAAAGGGAAGCCTGGAATGCTGCAGTCCATGGGGTTGCAAAGAAGTCAGACACAACTTAGTGACTGAACAACAACTCTTACACAAGCAGTAAGTTGACTTTGGATATGAAATGGTAAACAGATTTTACTCCTGAATTCAGTAACAAGGTTTTCTTATTGAGCCTCAGTGGACTTTGATTTCTGGTGAGACCCTTATGCTTGGAATAACGGTTTTGAGTAAGTATGGAAGTAGGAATGCCACTTGCTGATAATGAATGTTGTCACTTTTTTTTAAGTTTCAGAAACACACAGACAACATCAGTCTAAACCAGGGCTTGGCACACTGTGTCCCCACTACTTGTTTCTGTAAATAAAGTTTTATTGGAACACAGCCACACCCTTTGGTTACATAAATAATGCCCTCAAAGACTAAAAATATTTACTAACAGATCCTTTAGGAAAAACATTTGCTGACACCTGGGCTAAATTGCACTGGATAAAATAAGATCAAGGTCAACCACAAAAATAAAAAATAAATAAATCACTTTTATTTTGGGACTTGGAAAGGAAATAGAGTTTAAAAACTGTAGTCTCCACCACATTCAGAATTCTGCCCACAATTGTGGGACAACTGTTCCCCTGTTAAAATTCGTATTCAACATGCCTGCCTGACCCAGCCCACATTCATCATTTCACTTCCCTTAGAACCCCTTGGAGTCATCTGTGCAGACTCTAGAGGGTACATAGCCTGCTGGACCCCAGTGTGGGTGGGACGGGTCACCAGGAACCAAGAACATGGAACCCTGTGGGTTCTCTGCTGGAGGCAGAATCATGCAGTCTTTCCTATTTGTATTTCCCAAATCTCAATTACCTCCCAGCAGGGCACCTCTTGCGTTTCCTGAAAACTGCAACCTTCACTTGCAGCCTAAAGAACTGTTCCATTTTGAAAAACTGTAAGAACTGAAGTTTAAAGTGTTCTTTAGCCCGTGGAGTTTGAACTTCAGCACACCATGCTCTCCCATGGGAACCATCTCTAGATTAAAATCAACCTTGATTGACAGTGAGGAAAGCCTGGCATTGTGACAAGAGGTGGAATTGAACATCGGGGCAAATGCTCCACTATGGGTTGGCTGTGTGAGTCTGAATCGGTCACTGTTGAACCTCTGTTTGCTCATCTCTCCCTGTTTCTTAACCTGGAATAGTCATGCCTAATTTATCTACCTCACTCAAATCATTGCCAGGATAAAATGAGATGGTAATCATATTTTTTTGTGCAATAAATGGAATTACACAAAAGTCCAGGGACCAAACATATTTGATCTGAGGAACCATATAGAAAAGCCTTGTTTGATATTAATTTGGGATGATTCAAAATGCTAGATATGCTGGGACCTGCAGGGACCACCTACATGGGGCAGGAATAAATATGGGTAAGCAGTGCCAGGGGCTGGAAAGTCATTCTTGATGCAGGCTGGACCCTCCAGAGAAGTCAGTCGCATGCTCCATGAACACAGGTCATTCTCAGTGGGTCAGTGTCTGGATGGGAGCAGAACCATCCCCTCCCAGAGAAGCCCAGTGTTGAGAGCTGAGAACTCTGCTTTCAGAGTCAGGGCGAGGCTCAGTACCAAACCAAAGTGAAGTGAACAATGCCTGGAGGTTCCTTACTCCAGGCAATGGAAGAGAAGAGACCAACATGGCAGAAAGCAGGGGAAACAGGGAAACTAGTTAGTGAGTCGTCCTGCTGCCCAGGACTGTACCACAGCAAAACCAGTTTCAAATCACGTCCCCTGGTGATCGGAGGCAACCGACAGGTTCCTGCCTTGACTGAAGGGCCCAGAGCTGTCTTGCCTGAGAGGCCTAAGCTGAAATCTCCTCACCCAAATACGATTCCAGCACTGGCTAACCCTCATATGGAATATTTCAACATTTTTAGTCTTGTTTTTTGTCAGAAAACATTGAATAAAGATACACCTCCTGGGAGAGAACACATTAATCTATTAATATCCATTCTTGCTTTTTACTGATTTTACTTCATTGGGTTCATTCCTGCCATAGATGTAACCGTGAGGATATGAAAGAAAGAATGTTGTTGTTTAGTCTCTTCAGCCGTGTCTGACTCTTTTGCGACCCCATGGACTATAGCCTGCCAGGCTCCTCTAACCATGGGATTTCCCAGGTGAAAATACCAGAGTGGGTTACCATTTCTTTCTCCAGGAGATGTCCCCTTCCCGAGGGAGATTGAACCCACATCTCGTGCATTGCAGGCAGATTCTTTACCACTGAGCCACTGGGGAAGCCAAAATAAAGGATAGGCACCTTACAAAACACAGATGAGAAACCATCTATTTACATCTCATGACTTGTCTTAGGGAAAGGCCACGGGAACAGGTGTGTCCCACACAAGCCATCAGTAGACAGCAAACGGCTGCTACCACTGACCATAATACACAAAAGAGGGTACTTCCCAGAGGGGCAGCTAATTGCAAATGCTCTACCTGGAGGTGACATCTATTTCTAAACCTCCCGAAGGCATCCTACGAGCTTGATAATAGCCATGAAGCAAGATGGTCACGGGCTCTATTGAATGGCTCAGGCCAGCTGCTTTGACTGCAAGGTCAGAAAACTTGGAGGCATTCTGGTTCTTCCAGGGTCCCTCTGCAGACAGTCAGGATTAGGAGAGGAGATTCTTTATCTTTCACTGCCTGGATTTCTTGAGGAAAGGATACTAAGGCTGTCAGAGGTGAGATCAGTCAGAATTAGCCAGCCACTTTCAAAAATCATCTTGCTTTCTCTGAAAGTCTCCAAGTGATAATAAGCATCTCTCAGGATTGAGACTTCGAGAATGAATTTGCAGCTCCCCAGTGATGGATAAAACATCATCAGAAAGTGTGACCGTGCCCTGCACATCCAACTCTGTCAGAGGGAAATGGATCACACTCACACAGAAGAAAAAAATCACAGAGCAGACACCCTGGCATGTACTGCACTCATAACCCAGGAATACCCTCCACCAAATTTTGGTTATCTGCAAATAGTGCACAGGGCTAATTTTCTGCTGAAAGGCAGCATGCCTGTACTAAACTGGCTTTATTAACTCAATTGGAAAAAATGATTTTGTAATTTGCATGGGGTTTAAGAGTGTAATTAATACAATTCATAAAATGCCAATGGCACTTTGCAGACATTAGCCCCACAGGGGATTGTGCAGTAGTTTGCTTTGGAAAGAATCCTTAGGTCTGCAATTCCAAGGATCAACATAGCCCTGCCTTTTTTGCTGGGCCACTCTGATCTTTGTCCACATTCAACTAGATCTGTCTCTCCCGGACCATCCTGCTCTCCAGAAGTAGATGCTTTTGTTTGGATGGAAATAAAAGAATGATTTAAGATTGGTATTCAGGGGTAGAGGCAGGAAGAAGTGATAACTCTGTGCACTGCATTTATCATCCAGTTTCCTTGTTGTGTGTCCATGTCTTAAGAGTTAAGTTGAGAGGAAGGGCTAGGTTTTCCTTGCCCACAGAGAATCTGGCTTTTTAACAGTGTAGGTTCAACCAGGGACTACCTGGAATTTGGGAAGAAGGCTGAGTGGTAAGGAATCAGTCTGCCAATGCAGGAGACATGGGACACACAGGTTTGATCCCTGGGTCAGGAAGATCCCCTGGAGAAGGAAATGGCTACCCACTCCAGTGTTCTTGCCTGCCCATGGACAGAGGAGCCTGGTGGTCTATATTCATGAGGTCACAAAGAGTCGGACACGACTGCATGATGGAACAACAACAAAGGAGCAGTTAGAGGAAGACTTTGGGGTCTGAGAATGAAAGGAGGCGGGTGTGATGGCTGCTGGTAGGTGAGGAGAGGCGAGATTTGTGCAGGGATCTTTTAGTTGAGAAGTCTCACTTTGATGAGAAGACAATGTAAATCTGTTTCTATCCTTTAAAAAAAAATACATTGTGTGAAATTCTGAAACTGAGAGCATGATGTAACTTCCAAGGTGAGGAGAGAGTGCACAAAGGTGGCGTTGCCAGGCAGAGGGTCATGCGAAAGGGACCACAGACTTTAAGGGCAACAAGGGGCACTGAAGGATTGTAAGCAGACGGCATCCTGATCAAGTACAAGTTACCTGAAGACTTCTCTGGAAGCCTGAGTAGTTGAAAGAGAGGAAAGTACAACTGGGCAAGGTGATTAGGCAGGAAAGCTGGCAGGATTGGCATGGGGAAGATTTAGAGCAGGAAAGGAGTGGAGATTGATGTCCAGGTTCCTGGATTAAGAACTGGATTGGCGACAATGATCATTACTGAGATAAAGATTGAAGAAGGACAATAAGGTTCCCAGTTAGGAGGGAGATTTGGGAGTCAAACTCTTGGCCTAGGGAAGGCTAATTGCAGGGCTGGGCAGTGGAGACAATGTCTTTCAGGACCTTCACAGTCTCTCTCTTGGACCTTCCAGAGTTCCAGAAATTTCTATATTATTTCTTCTGAGGGATTACAACACCAACATTCACATTAAAATAGAAACACTCCTTTGGAAGGATACCTGCTTTGCCATGACCAACCTTAAATGAGTTAGTTTGAACTAGGTTATCAGCTTGGCCCTCTGGCATTGGAATCCTTGGCATTGGAAGGAAGGCGGGTGATATCCAGAGGTCATGGGTCTTGCTGGTGAAGGCAGGTGAGAACACATTAGGAGGCTAAGGGGGTATTAGAGAGGCATGGCTGGAAGAACCTGAAAAGCATGAGCTTAAAGGAAAACATTCCCTGAACAGTGAATGCTTTATTTCCTGCTCAGCCTATGGGAGAGGACAGGACCCTGAGCTGGCCGTTATCGGTGCAGAGACTTAAAAAATAGCCACTCTCACAGTTTAAAGTGTCCTCCGGCAAAGTTGCCGTAACTTGTGATAAGAGGGAAAACAAGAAACAACACGTGGAGTGTGGGCTTTCCCTACGAAGAGCATGAGACTACATCACCCCCAGATCTACCACATTGATGTAAGGGTGGTTTTGACCTGAAGAAGTAGCAAGCACTCTGCTCTCTGACCTCTGCCTAAAAGTGGGACATAAATTTCTCTTTGAGAAGGTCTCCTTCCCTCCAATCCCCCACCCCACCCTAGGAGGAGGAAAAACTACCACTATCCCAAGAGACATAAAGTCAGCACATAGATGGGTCTACACCAAAGAACCATATTAGCAAAATCCTTATCTTCCGTTAGTTTCCCATATATTTACTCCCCTGCAATTTACTGCTCCTAGAATCCAATTCCCTTTTCCTTTCCCCTGTCACTTCTCCATGAATCCATTGCCCTTTGTGAAAATGACATATAAGCCCCTAGCTCTAACTCCTTCTTTCGAGCTTCACTTCTTTTTTATGATGGCTCCCATGCATGTGATATTAAAATATTAACATCAAATAAGATTTTTATGCCTTTTCTCCTGTGACTCTATCTTTTGTAAGTTTATCTTCTTTTGTAAGTTTAATCTGTGGGCCCTAGGCACTAAATGTAAGAGGATGAAGGAAAAGTTTTTTCCCTCTCCTACACTTGTAAGAGCTACACACATTGTTGGGCTAAAGAACATTGTGGTAAAGAACCCTTCTGTCAGTGAAGGAGACATAAGAGATGCAGTTCAATCCCTGGGTCAGGAAGATTCCGTGGAGGAGGGCATGGCAACCCACTCCAGTATTGCCTGGAGAACCCCCATGGACAGAGGAACCTGGTGGATCGTCCATAGCGTCACAAAGACTTGGACATGACTGAAGTGACTGAGCACACGTGCAAACGGGCATTTCAACAGGAGAAATACCCTATTTTCTTCACGTTTCTATGTACTGACTTTCTAAAAAGCCTTCTCTTTTTTATTTCAAATTTAATAATTTGCTTTGAGTTGAAAGAAAAATAAAAGTAACTCTTAAGACTCTAGTTTAGTTCAGTTGCTCAGTCGTGTCCGACTCTTTGCGACCACATGAATCTCAGCACGCCAAGCCTTCCTGTCCATCACCAACTCCCGGAGTCCACCCAAACCCATGTCTATCGAGTCGGTGATGCCATCCAACCATCTCATCCTCTGTCATCCCCTTCCCCTCCTGCCCCCAATCCCTCCCAGCATCAGAGTCTTTTCCAATGAGTCAACTCTTCGCATGAGGTGGCCAAAGTACTGGAGTTTCAGCTTTAGCATCATTCCTTCCAAAGAAATCCCAGGGCTGATCTCCTTCAGAATGGACTGGTTGGATCTCCTTGCAGTCCAAGAGACTCTCAAGAGTCTTCTCCAACACCACTGATGCTTTTGAAGTTAATTCAAAAGCATCAATTCTTCGACGCTCAGCTTTCTTCACAGTCTAACTCTCACATCCATACACGACCACAGGAAAAACCATAGCCTTGACTAGACAGACCTTTGTTGGCAAAGTAATGTCTCTGCTTTTCAATATGCTATCTAGGTTGGTCATAACTTTTCTTCCAAGGAGTAAGGGTCTTTAATTTCATGGCTGCAGTCACCATCTGCAGTGACTTTGGAGCCCCCAAAAATAAAGTCTGACACTGTTTCCACTGTTTCCCCATCTATTTGCTATGAAGTGATGGGACCGGATGCCATGATCTTCATTTTCTGAATGTTGATGAACCTTCATCAAGAAGCTTTTTAGTTCCTCTTCACTTTCTGCCATAAGAGTGGTGTCATCTGCATATCTGAGGTGATTGATATTTTTCCCAGCAATCTTGATTCCAGCTTGTGCTTCTTCCAGCCCAGCATTTCTCATGATCTACTCTGCATATAAGTTAAATAAGCAGGGTGACAATATACAGCCTTGGCGTACTCCTTTTCCTATTTGGAACCAGTCTGTTGCTCCATGTCCAGTTCCAACAGTTGCTTCCTGACCTGCATACAAATTTCTCAAGAGGCAGGTCAGGTGGTCTGGTATTCCTATCTCTTTCAGAATTTTCCACAGTTTATTGTGATCCACACAGTCAAAGGCTTTGGCATAGTCAATAAAGCAGAAATAGATGTTTTTCCGGAACTCTCTTGCTTTTTCCATGATCCAGCGGATGTTGGCAATTTGGTCTCTGGTTCCCCTGCCTTTTCTAAAATCAGCTTGAACATCTGGAAGTTCATGGTTCACATATTGCTGAGGCCTGGGTTGGAGAATTTTGAGCATTACTTTACCAGCGTGTGCTGCTGCTGCTGCTAAGTCGCTTCAGTCTTGTCCGACTCTGTGCGACCCCAGAGATGGCAGCCCACCAGGCTCCTCTGTCCCGGGGATTCTCCAGGCAAGAACACCGGAGTGGGTTGCCATTTCTTTCTCCAATGCATGAGTGCAATTGTGTGGTAGTTTGAGCATTCTTTTGCATTGCCTTTCTTTGGAATTGGAATGAAAACTGACCTTTTCCAGTCCTGTGGCCACTGCTGAGTTTTCCAAATTTGCTGGCACATTGAGTGCAGCACTTTCACAGCATCATCCTTCAGGATTTGAAACAGCTCAACTGGAATTCCGTTGCCTCCACTAGCTTTGTTCGCAGTGATGTTTTCTAAGGCCCACTTGACTTCACATTCCAGGATATTTGACTCTAGGTGAGTGATCACACCATCGTGATTATCTGGGTCGTGAAGATCTTTTTTGTACAGTTCTTCTGTGTATTCTTGCCACCTCTTCTTAATATCTTCTACTTCTGTTAGGTCCATAGCATTTCTGTCCTTTATCGAGCCCATCTTTGCATGAAATGTTCCCTTGGTAGCTCTAATTTTCTTGAAGAGATCTCTAGTCTTTCCCATTCTGTTGTTTGCCTCTATTTCTTTGCATTGATCGCTGAGGAAGGCTTTCTTATCTCTCCTTGCTATTCTTTGGAACTCTGCATTCAGATGCTTATATCTTTCCTCTTCTCCTTTGCTTTTCACTTCTCTTCTTTTCACAGCTATTTGTAAGGCCTCCCCAGATGGCCATTTTGCTTTTTTGCATTTCTTTTCCATTGGGATGGTCTTGATCCCTGTCTCCTGTACAATGTCACGAACCTCTGTCCATAGTTCATCAGGCACTCTATCTATCAGATCTAGGCCCTTAAATCTATTTCTCACTTCCACTGTATAATCATAAGGGATTTGATTTAGGTCATACCTGAATGGTCTAGTGATTTTCCCTACTTTCTTCAATTTAAGTCTGAATTTGGCAATAAGGAGTTCATGATCTGAGCCACAGTCAGCTCCTGGTCTTGTTTTTGTTGACTGTATAGAGCTTCTCCATCTATGGCTGCAAAGAATATAATCAATCTGATTTTGGTGTTGACCATCTGGTGATGTCCATGTGTAGAGTCTTCTCTTGTGTTGTTGGAAGAGGGTGTTTGCTATGACTAGTGCATTTTCTTGGCAAAACTCTATTAGTCTTTGCCCTGCTTGATTCCATATTCCAAGGCCAAATTTGCCTGTTAGTCCAGGTGTTTCTTGACTTCCTACTTTTGCATTCCAGTCCCCTATAATGAAAAGGACATCTTTTTTGGGTGTTAGTTCTAAAAGGTCTTGTAGGTCTTCATAGAACCGTTCAACTTCAGCTTCTTCAGCATTACTGGTTGGGGCATAGACTTGGATTACTGTGATAGTGAATGGTTTGCCTTGGAAACGAACAGAGACCATTCTGTCATTTTTGAGATTGCATCAAAGTACTGCATTTCGAACTCTTTTGTTGACCATGATGGCTACTCCATTTCTTCTGAGGATGCCTGCCTGCAGTAGTAGATATAATGGTCATCTGAGTTAAATTCACCCATTCCAGTCATTTTAGTTCGCTGATTCCTAGAATGTCGATGTTCACTCTTGCCATCTCTTGTTTGACCACTTCCAATTTGCCTTGATTCGTGGACCTGACATTCCAGGTTCCTATGCAATATTACTCTTTACAGCATCGGACCTTGCTTCTATCACCAGTCACATCCACAACTGGGTATTGATTTTGCTTTGGCTCCATCCCTTCATTCTTTCTGGAGTTATTTCTCCACTGATCTCCAGTAGCATACTCTAACAGTTTATTATTAGTACTATGATTTATTACAGGATTAAAACTGTCTGGAACCTGAAGAAAAGTGAAACTTAAACCTGAGTTTATTTTTGTGGCTGAGTAGGTAATAATTAGCCATACCACTAAATCATGAATGATTACTCATCTTCTTTTCTCTAACATTTTTCTAGCATCTTCTAGAACTTTTCTAGAACAAATCCATTTGCTCGAGTGCTCTTGGTTCTTCTGGCTCTATGACTCACATGCTTACAAGCTCACCTCTGATTTTAGCTACCTAGATGGACAGGCAGTAAGGCTTTCACTCACTTCAGGCCAGTAATCTTCACTTCAAGCATAAGCTTCCTTCTTCCTTTTTGTCCCCTGCGCTCCTCCAATGCCTGCTGGGAGTCTCTGCTGGTACACACTGACAGCCTGGGTTCACATCCCCTACCATCATCCTCAACCAAAGGTGAGTGGGCAGTGACAGATGTATGCTGCTGCCTCCAGGCCTTTGGAACTTGCCTGATAGCTCAGTTAGTAAAGAATCACCTGCAATGCAGGAGACCCCAGTTCAATCCCTGGGTTGGGAAGATCTGCTGGAGAAGGGATAGGCCACCCAGTCCAGTAGTTTGGCCTGGAGAATTCTAGGACTATACAGTCTGTGGGGTCGCAAAGAGTTGGACAACACTGACCAACCTAGACAGCATATTAAAAAGCAGAGACATTACTTTGTCAACAAAGGTCAAGGCTTTGTCATAGTCAAGGCTATGGTTTTTCCAGTGGTCATGAATGAATGTGAGAGTTGGACTATAAAGAAAGCTGAGTACCGAAGAATTGATGCTTTCGAACTGTGGTGTTGGAGAAGACTCTTGAGAGTCCCTTGGACTGCAAGGAGATCCGACCTGTCCACCCTAAAGGAGATTAGTCCTGGGTGTTCATTGGAAGGACTGATGTTGAAGCTAAAACTCCAGTACTTTGGCCACCTCACGTGAAGTGTTGACTCGTTGGAAAAGACCCTGATGCTGGGAAAGATTGAGGACAGGAGGAGAAGGGGACGACAGAGGATGAGGTGGTTGGATGGCATCACTGACTCAATGGACATGAGTTTGAGTAAACTCCAGGAGTTGGTGATGGACAGGGAGGCCTGGCGTGCTGTGGTTCATGAAATCACAAGGAGTTGGATATGAGTGACTGAACTGAACTGAACTGAACTGACCAACTTTCTCTTCACTTCACTGGCCCTGTGGGTGGATGATTCTGGGAGATGAGTTCTCAAGGATTCAATGCCACTGCAGAAGTGGATGAAACATGTTGCCCACCATATCAGTAAACAGAAGTGGCTGTGGTCATCAAGCCATCAGATGATACAGCCATCCCTGATTGTGTACCCTGAGGGGATTTAGGATGGAAAAAAAGCAGGATGCTAAACCTAGCTAGCTAAGGTGTCTATCAAAGAAGTGATTTCAATGAGCCCAGACTCTTACAATCTTCCTATATGCAGAAAAGTGCTAAAGTATTGAGATTTCTTTTTTTTTTTAATTGACAGTAATATTTTGACTGGGGGCTTCCCTGGTGGCTCAGATGGTAAAGAATTTGTCTGCAATGCAGGAGGCCCAGGTTTCATCCCTGGTTTGGAAAGATCCCCTGGAGAAGGAAATGGCAACCCATTCCAGTATTCTTGCCCGGAGAATTCCGTGGACAGAGGAGCCTGGAGGGCTACAGTCCATGGTGTTTACCGGTTTTTGTTGCAAAAACTACTATGTATCCTGACTCCTCCCTTACCTCTTCAGAGCAGTCCCTCAGAGCAGTCTTGAGTTTTCAGAAAATCCACTAAATAAAACATACTTCTCAACTTGTAGCATGTGCATTCTTTTTTCCACTCCCTACTTCTGTAGCTTTCCTCCTGCTCCTTCATAACCTCCCAAATAAACTGTCTGGACAAAGTCCTTGTCTTGGGCTCTGCTCTCAAGAGAATCAAGCTGAATCACGCTGTGAAAAGTGTACAAGATTCATTCATATTCAGCAAACCTAGCGTCCAGCTGCTCCATCACTATCACGAGAAATCACTTAATCCCATGGAGCTCTTGTTTCCATGTCTGTAAATTGAAGGCTTCAGACTAATCGCTTTGGTTCTCATACTTTCACAAATTCGGTTATTTACTCATTTTTCGTTCACACAGTCACATCTTCTTTCATTCACTCATTTTTATTCTTCCTTCATCTATCCATCTACTGTTTCTGTCATTCACTCACTTTTATTAATCCATCCATCCATTTTTTTATTCGTTTCCTTCTATTCTTCTTATATATTTCTTAATTATTTACTCATTCATCCATTGATTTTAAAGCATCACTATTTTATTCCTCTATTCATTTTCATCCATCCATTAATTTTTTAATCCATTTATTCATCTAGTGCTTCACGCATTGATTCTTTAGGCTGTAACTTTGTCTTAAAGTTTGTTTTACTTTCCTACCCTTCTATCTTGCCTTCCTTCTCTATCTCCTTATTTTTCTTTCTCCCTTCTTTCTTCAACTACTGATTACTGAGACTCTACTAGAGAACCAGTCAGTAATCTATCTTTATTTACAATAACTCCTCATGGAATTGCTTCTGTGATACATTACAAGACGTATGTGAGGGTATATACAGGGTGCTTCCCACACACTATAAATGGGTAAAATAAAAGTTATAGTTTACCCACTATAAATGGGTAAAATAATATAAATCTATTCAAGTAGCATCATGTCTTTCTAATAGAGATCCACTCTGTTTAATCATTTTTTGTTATTTATGAAGGTCATAAGAGGTCTCATGTTAGCCAATGAGGAAAGGAAATTATTTCTGGTCATTCCTAAGGCATATAAAAATAATTCAATGGCTTTATGGGAAATTATACTCATATCATCTAAATGTTTATAAATTCAAAAACCAAAAGAGTACCCAACAGAAAATGCAAAGCAGAATGTAATTGGACTCATGCTTTCTCCCAGGAGAAAGCTCATTATCAAAAGTACCTATTTACTAAGCTTCATGCAAAAAGTATGAATTCCTAAATATTTTTTGTGGGCATATATTTACAATTAAAAACATGTTGATATATATAATACAGTGCTGAAAACAAATTTCTTAAGAGCTGAGCATTTTAATCAACAGGCTTATATCATAAAGGTTATTCAAGTTATTGAATTGGTAAATTAGCAACTGAAGGTTTGAAATACACAGGCACCAGCACACATTCTCTGCATTGCATTACACACCTACAGACTCAATCCACAAACTTTAAAGAGTCAGGTATGACTCTTTTAAAATTAAATTGTAAAAATCTAATTTATTGTCAGCAATTAGAGAAAGTCTAAATAAGTAGACACAAAGGAGTCATGTATTAAAAGATTAATATTACAGACTTAAATTCTTCCCAAAATTGTTCTATAGTGTAACATACCTCTAGTTGAAATATCAATAGTTTTTTTTCCTCTTTTTTTGTGGAATTTGTGTAGAAAAGCAAAGGCAGACAGGTATAGTCAAGGTATTCTTGAAGAAGATGATGACAAAGGAGGAGGAGAAAGAGGACTTGCTGTATCAAGGCTCCTTGGAAACTCAAGCACAGGGCACCATGGTATTGGTGCAAAGATAAGAATGTAGATGAGTGGAATAGAACAGAAACTCCAGAGATAGCCCCTTATAAACAGAGAGACTTGCTGTATAGCAAGAGGTGACCCTGCACAGTCATGGAGAAAGGGTTCAGTTCAGTTCAGTTCAGTTGCTCAGTCAGGTCCAACCTTTTGAGACCCCATAGACTGCAGCATGCCAGGCCTCCCTGTCCACCACCAACACCCAAAGTTTATTCAAACTCATGTCCATTGAGTCAGTGATGACACTCTCATCCTGTTGCCCCCTTTTCCTCCTGCCTTCAATCTATCCCAGCATCAGAGTCTTTTCCAGTGAGTCAGTTCTTTGCATCAGGTGGCCAAAGTATTGGAGTTTCAGTTTCAGCATCAGTCCTTCCAGTGAATATCCAGGACTGATTTCCTTTAGGATGGACTGGTTGGATCTCCTTGCAATCCAAGGGACTCTCAAGAGTCTTCTCCAACACCACAGTTCAAAAGCATCAATTCTTTGGTGCTCAGCTTTCTTTATAGTCCAACTCTCACATCCATACATGGCTACTGGAAAAACCATAGCTTTGACTAGATGGACCTTTGTTGGCAAAGTAATGTCTCTGCTTTTTAATATGCTATCTAGGTTGGTCATAACTTTTCTTCCAAGGAGCAAGCGTCTTTTAATTTCATGGCTGCAGTCACCATCTGCAGTGATTTTTGGAGCCCCCCAAAATAAAGTCTGTCACTGTTTCCATTGCTTCCCCATCTATTTGCTATGAAGTGGTGGGACCAGATGCCATGATCTTAGTTTTCTGAATGTTGAGGTTTAAGCCAACTTTTTCACTCTCCTCTCACTTTCAAGAGGTTCTTTAGCTCTTCTTCGCTTTCTGCCATAAGGGTCGTATCAACATATCTGAGGCTATTGATATTTCTCCTGTAAATCTTGATTCCAGCTTGTGCTTCATCCAGCCCAGCGTTTCTCATGATGTACTCTACATATAAGTTAAATAAGCAGGGTGACAATATACAGCCTTGATGTACTCGTTTCCTAATTTGGAACCAGTCTGTTGTTCCATGTCTAGTTCTAACTGTTGCTTCTTGACCTGCATACAGATTTCTCAGGAGGCAGGTCAGGTGATCTGGTATTCCCATCTCTTTAAGAATTTTCCATAGTTTGTTGTGGTCCACATCAAAGGCTTTGGCATACTCAATAAAACAGAAGTAGGTGTTTTTCTGGAACTCTTGGTTTTTCAATGATCCAACAGATGTTGCCAATTTGATCTCTGGAGAAAGGGTAGTCTTCTTAATTAAAAAAACTCTGAAACAAACAAATATCTCTATTGGAAAAAAATCAGTCCCAAGTGGAGTCTCGACCAAAGTGTAAAAGCCAGAACAGTAGAATTTTTAGAAGCTATCTTAGGAGATTATATAGAAGTATATTTTTATGACCTTAAGGTATGGAATTATTTTTTGAATAATACAGGAAAGCACTAATTTGATAGAAAAGGATTAATAAATTACTCATCAAAGGGCACATTTAAGAGTGTGAAAAGCACACAAAATAGGAAAAAATTGTAACTATTTTGATTGCCAATCCTTCTGAAAACCATGACAGTTTTTCTTGTGTTTTTTTTAAGTAAGTGTCCTGGATAAAATATTTCAGCCCTCTATGAAAGCAGGATTGCTTGGTAATTAATATACTTCTAAGATTTCCCTAAGTATTTTCTGGAAGTGCTTTCCCCCTTGGAAGATTCTGGAAGCTGCAAGTCATACCTCAATCTATATTTTCTTCCTTTCTTCGATTTATCTCTTTCATCTTTTCTTACTGAGAGAATGGCAGAGGACTTTCAAGTCCTTCGGCAGCTGTATACTTCCTTAGAGAGGCACTGGCAGGCACACAGTCTTTGGAGTTCAACAAAGAATCTGCCATATATATATATATATATTTTTTTTTTGCTTTCTCATCTCATCAAGGTTGCAAGGTCTGAAGTGGGTTAGTCAGAAGAGGGGAAATTTACTGACTGTTCCTTTGATGATGTAATTTTTATGAAAGCTAATACACCTGATAGCTCATCAGATGCCCAGAGCCCTGTGTTCACAAATGGGTGATTGGGTGATATGCCTTCACTGTAATTTTGTTTTTATAAAACCAGACTGCACAGCCGCCATCTTTTGTTTCTGCACATCTGCACATGATAAATTATTTCTATTCCCTTTAATCCATTTTTTATTATTCTTCAAAAATATCTCATGCTTTTTGTCCCTGGCGTTGTTGGAAATAAATCCTCGCCAAGACTCAGCTCCGTTGTCGGGAGGCCAGTATCTCACAGCGTGGCAGTTTCCTCAAGTTAATGAATTAGTAAATTAGCAAGTGGTGAGTTGAAATTAGATAATTGCCTTAACTTAAAAATCTCCATATCCATGAAACCCATTAACTGAAAAAAAAATATTTATTGTCACTGATATCTTCACACACTGGGTGTTTCTGGGCTTTTCTGCTGACCTCTTAAAGGGAAACAGGAGAGGGGCTGGGATGTCTGATTCTCTGCTTATACCAGCTCTGAATGTATCAGCAGCAGCCCCCTTTAGGGGCTTCAGATAACCTTCCACCTGCAGCTAATAGATTCTTATTTCATCTCCACACTGGTGGTTATTATAGCAAACACTGAGCTAATTTCCTGCTTTCCAATAGCCAGGTTTTTACTCATATACCCTGAGGAATGAAATGGATGTTTGTCATTTTTGCCCATGATGGAGAGAAAATTCTCAAACTGCATGACAAATAAATAATAATATTGATGCTGATACAAAACTTCTCTAGTCACTCTCCAAGCCTTAATGAATTAAACCTCACAAACATCTTGTCACCTTAGAAGTTCAGTTCATTTCAGTCGCTCAATCATATCTGACTCTGCGAGTCCATTGACTGTAGGCTTCCCTGTCCAAAATTCTCAAACTGCATGACAAATAAATAATAATATTGATGCTGATACAAAACTTCTCTAGTCACTCTCCAACTCCTAATGAATTAAACCTCACAAACATCTTGTCACCTTGGAAGTTCAGTTCAGTTCAGTCACTCAGTCATGTCTGACTCTTTGCGACTCCATTGACCAGGCCTCCCTGTCCATCACCAACTCCTGGAGCTTGCTCAAACTCATGTCCATCGAGTTGGTGATGCCGTCCAACCATCTCATCCTCTGTCATCCCCTTCTACTCCCACCTTCACTCTTTTCCAGGGTCTTTTCTAATGAGTCAGTTCTTTGCATCAGGTGGCCAAAGTATTGGAGTTTCAGCATCAGTCTTTCCAATGAATATTCAGGACTGATTTCCTTTAGGATTGACTGGTTTGATCTCCTTGCAGTCCAAGGGACTCTCAAGAGTCTTCTCCAACACCACAGTTCAAAACATCAATTTTTCGGCACTCAGCTTTCTTTATGGTCCAACTCCCAGATTCATTCATGACTACTAGAAAAACCATAGCTTTGACTAGATGGACCTTTGTTGGCAAAGTAATGTCTCTGCTTTTTAATATGCTGTCTAGGTTTGTAATAACTTTTCTTCCAAGGAGCAAGTGTCTTTTAATTTCATGGCTGCAGTCACCATCTGCAGTGATTTTGGAGCTCAAGAAAATAGTCTGTCACTGTTTCCATTGTTTCCCCATCTATTTGTCATGAAGTAATGGGACCAGATGCCATGTTCTTAGTTTTCTGAATGTTGAGTTTTAAGCCAGCTTTTTCACTCTCCTCTTTCACTTTCATCAAGAGGCTCTTTGGACATGCACTTTTAATTACTGGAAAGTTGAGGAAGGATAATTTGGATGAGAGAGAAACAATGGAGTGCATTTTCAAAGTGGTCAGAGGATGGAAAAGGTTCAACTTTGTGGTCTACGAGATTCATGGTGACTATCTTGGAAAACTGGATGCTTCTCTGAGGACTCCATTCTCTCCAAAATAGATCTGTCCTTCTGCCTAGAACATCATTGTCTGGAAGCCATGAGGCATTAATAGTTGTCCTCAAACTTCAGTGAATGAATAAACCTCCTGGAAACATTCTATGTATCCAGATTCTGGAGCTCTGCCTTTAGAGAGACTATTTGGGGAGTTGAGGCTTGAGCCTGGGATGTTGCATTTTCTTGAAACAACACCTTGATAAATCTAATACAAGTGACCCTGAAATGAAGCAAATGTGATTGTCACTTTGAAGTTTTGAGCTGGTATCTCTGATCTTTCACCTTTGTGATGAAGAGCCAGAGCTTTCATCCTGTGGTAGGTCTGAGGTTGATCAAAATGTCCCCTTTTGTCCCCAAAGCTGATCCTCTGGAAGACGCTGTCCAGTGCTTTGGAAAAGGTCTGCCATCAAAATAAATTTCAGTTTAGCTGAAATGATATTAGGTGACTGTCTTTGGTTCACCAAGAATGAAATTTCAGACTGCAGACCTGATCAGAGTTCAGCTCACCGGGTGGTAATTGCCATGCGCCTGGCACGTTCTGACATGCAGACTTGATCCACGCTCAGAGCTGACAGGCTGCCTGGTGACACAGAAGATACCTATCTGATAAAAGACAAAGGGGGCATTTAAGGAATGGAGATGCAAGAGAGTGTGTGTCCCACAAAGTCTGGTGACCTGGGTCCGAAAGGCCCCTTCTGCCCTTTGCTTGGCAGACTCAGGTACGAAGCAAAGTAAAAAACAAAATGGCCAATCAAATCGGAGTTGCTTTTCACAGCCCTCTTGTGAATGTTTGTTTATGGGATAGACCCAGATTAGATGGTTCAAGTCCATTTGGATACGAAAACACACAAGGTGATGCTCGGTGCACTGCATCATTGAATGTGTGTGTGTATCTTTGTGTATGCATGTATTTGTATGTGTGTAATGTGTGTGTGTGTATCTCTGTGTGTGTATGTGTGTACATTGTGTTTGTGTGTGTGTGTACATATCTTTTTATGTGTGTGTATGTGTGTGTACTGAACGTGTATGTGTTTATGTGTGTGTGTAACTATGTGTGTCTGTGTGTGTGCATTGTGTATGCATTTACAAGTCCCTGTATGTACATGTGCATCTTGTATATGTATCTATATGTGTGTGTACATGTGTCTGTGTGTTTGTGTGTATTGGGGATGGGGCTTCAAATGCTCTGTGTATAACACATAACAAAACTTTACTGACTTCTGTTTGATCCAAGATTTTTTTTCTGTAAATTGGCATTGAATTATATAACCTATTTATTTTGTCAGTTTCAGTGGTATTATTAATCTTAAAAGGATACCAGTGAAGATAAAAATAGACAAGTGAATACGTGTATATACACAGTATATTCTCTTACAGAGATCGTGAGGTTTATATTGCTGTTTATTCTTCTGTGGGCATTTATTGATATTCTTTATTTCAACATTCAAGAAGTATTTTCTATATGGCTTGTTGCAGGGTAATCATCCCCTAACTTTAAAAAAATCCATGTTGATTTGGTAAATTACAATAAGCTCTCTTTTGCAGAATAAAATTGTTATAGTCAGCTATTTTGAAATTACAGGCTTTTTATTTTTAGCAATTTCTTGACATGTTCCCATGTATTCAGTCAATAAACTGTAGAATCACTTTAACTAGCATCCTCAGATATACCTCTCAGGTCCTCTGTATTTCTTTCTCAGTCTGTATTAGTTTTTTAAAAATCCTCAAGAAAGATAGGCTTGAATTATGTCATAGGTAAAGGATTCTCTGGCTGTCATAGCAGAGAAAAACTTCTGTGGAGCAGGAAGCACCTCCAGGGCTACCACCCTGGAGTGGATCTTCCCCTTTCACACTTCTCCAGTCCTCCTCCACCTACTCTGGACCTGTGCATCAGGCCTTGACCGAACAGGTGTAAACCGTTTCCCAAGCATGCCAGGGAAATGTGGCTTCACCAATCTATGCCATGGTTCCCACCACTCCCTTCACCTATGATAGCTTTCTTCTTTCTTATCCCACATGGCTGCTTGTCATTCAAATTCAGTGCAAGAGTCCTGATGGATGCAGGAATGAGTGAGTCAAAAGTGAGGTATGGATGAGGAAGCCAAAGCTATGCTCGTCTTGTACAGTCCAAAAGGAGCAGCACCGTGAAATCTGATCATCTCATGTTATTTCTATGAAGAGTGGCTATGTACTAAGTTACCAAGCTCTACCTTGAGCTACATGGTGAGCTGAGTTAACTGAATTTTGCAGCAGACCCACTTTAAAGGTGGGTAATTGAGGTGGGAAGACAGGTGGTGGTGGTTTAGTCGCTCAGTCGTGTCCGACTCTTGCGACCCCATGGACTGTAGCCCACCAGGCTTCTCTGTCCATAGGATTTTCCAGGCAAGAATACTAGAGCAGGTGGCAAGAATACTGGGAATATATCCAATTCCCAGCTACCTTTGCCACACACCACAAAACACAAGTGATACACAGTGCTTCCTGGAGTTTTTTCTAGACTTTGTATTTCTGTAGTTCTGGGTTTTACACATTGTAAATAGTTAATGCATATTTGTTGGAGAACAAATGAGTGGATGGATGCATGCATGAATGGATGAAGGCCCTGATGTTGTCATGCATCTCTCAGGAGGAACTTGATTCTATTTCCCAAACATGGACACTTGTATCATAGTACAACACTGGAATTAAAAAGATCTCTCCATCATTTGCATCTTTCCTAGGGTCGACTGAGTGCATCATGTTCAGGTTTTTTAATAGATGGATTGTTTATAGCAGGGCTTCTTCCATTGGCTCACCCCAGATGTATCTTCATGTTTACAATCTGCATTCTCCTGGGGAAAAGGTAGTGGTGGGAACTACTTATTTTTACTTTCTTTTTACTTTGAATGTTCTTAGGCAAAAAGCAGAGATGTGAGTTTAAGGGCACATTATTTATTCCTGCTTCTCAGGGGAAGGAGGACAGCAGTGTGTTTGTGAATGTAATATAAGGTGGATTAAGGTATAAGAAGCTTTTTATCATAGATAGTCTTGTTACAGATGTTGCCAGCACCTGTTGAGGATGAGCTGTCTTTGAGAAACATCTCCCCAGCTCGCCTGTTTAGAGTTTCTCTTTGCATTGCTATTCTAAACTCTGTCTCCCTAGAGGTTCTCCTTTAGAGCTAAGCTTTGCTCTGTGATGAAACTTGGCAAACAAAACCTCAACTTGGGAACACTCTCTTCCCTCTGTGTCTGCATTTCCCCTACTCCCTATTTATTAACTTCTTCCCAGAACTACCCAACAGCATTTAATTGGGTACACTTCTTGAAAAACCAAAAAAGAAAAAAGCAATGAAATCTTGATCCCCTCCTTCATTTTAGACTTCTTCTAATTAAAGAAATGTTTTGATTACTCTCTCCACCCACCAACCCCTCAAAAGAAAAGAAGAGTTTAAAGTAAGGGGTGACATCCAAATATTCTGAAATAAATTCCCCTTGGTGAACTCAGAGTTGAAAGATGGTCAAATCCTGTCCTAGTATCAAGTAAAAGTCTTTCATAAGTCTTTTAATTTTTCAGACTGAGTTGTTGAACAGCTTCTTAAAATGCTCAGGTCCTGCAATCACTGGATCCCTCCCTCCATGGTCTTTATTTTTTTAGTGTTTGAGTATGGTTGATTGGATGTTCATTGGAAGGACTGATGTTGAAGCTGAAACTCCAGTACTTTGGCCACTTCACGCGAAGAGTTGACTCATTGGAAAAGACCCTGATGCTGGGAGGGATTGGGGGCAGGAGGAGAAGGGGACGACAGAGGATGAGATGGCTGGATGGCATCACCTACTCAATGGACGAGAGTTTGAGTGAACTCCGGGAGGTGGTGATGGACAGGGAGGCCTGGCGTGCTGCGATTCATGGGGTTGCAAAGAGCCAGACACAACTGAGCGACTGAACTGAACTGAACTGATAGTTGATTTACAACATCTTCTGTACAGCAAAGAGAATGTTCTATATAGATATATCTCCAGTCTTTTTTAGTTGTTTTCCTGTATAGGCCATTACAGAGTATTGCGTAGAGTTCCCTGTGCTGTACAGTAGGTCCTTATTCGTTATATTTTATATATTTGTTGTTGTTGTGCAGTCGCTAAGTCATGTCTGACTCTGCAGTCCCATGGACTGCAGCATACCAGGCTCCTTTGTGCTCCACTATCTCCCAGAGTTTGCTCAAGTTCACGTCCATTGAGTTGGTGATGTTATCTGACCATCTCATTCTCTGTCACCCTCTTCTTCTTTCACCTTCAGTCTTTCCCAGCATCAGGGTCTTTTCCAATGAGTCAGCTCTTTGCATCAGGTGGCCAAAGTATTGGAGCTTCAGATTTAACATCAGTCCTTCTAATAAATATTCAGGACTGATTTTATATATGGTAGTTTATATATGTTAATACCAGTCTCCCAACTTATCCACCCCTTTCCTTCCTCCCCTACTAACCATAAGTCTGTGTTCTACATCGGTGACTGTATTTCTATTTTGTAAATAAGGTCATTTGTGCCATGTTTATAGATTCTACATATAAGCAGTATCATATGAAAGAAGAGCAAACAGAACCCAAAGTTATTAGAAGGAGGCAGAAATCAGTGTGGCCTTAAGCTGGTCTTAAGCTGTCTCTTGTTCTCCTCCTCAGCCTCTCGCTCTTCTAATCAGTCCCCTTCGGACCACAGAGTATGATACTTAAGGAAATAGGTTCCCTTGGGAAAATCCCCAAACTTTCATGCCCCAGTCTTCTCATCAATGGATGATTGATGCAATGGGTCAAAACAGGCGAAACCTCAGCACAGTGCTTGGGGGCACAGTCAGACCCTAAGTGCTGCTCCTTGTGCCCTTATGATTGAGAACTCAGTTCTCTCTTTTTTTGACCTGCTCCCTGATTCTTGGTGTTCCCCAGAGTTCTATCTGTATCCACTGTATTTTACTTTATTTTATTTTATAATTGCCAGACCATGCAACTTGCAGGATCTTAGTTCCCCAACCAGGGGAGCCCTTGGCAGTGAAAGTGGGGAGTCCTAACCATTGGATTGCCAGGGAAGTCCCCTCTGTTCAATATTTTTAAATATCACTGGGGATGATGTAAACTATTATAAGGCGTGTTAACATGCACCCTCCCTATATAGATGGTGCTATACTTGATGTCATCAAATTCACAGACCCTCCCAAAGGCTCTGTATTGGGCAGCTCAGCTTCCCTAGTTCCGAGTTCCTCCTCTGTAACATGGGGATGATATTACTATCTAGCTGAGAAAGGCTTTTTGTATAAATTTAACGACCTAATACAAAAAAAGCCCTTATCATATGGGTACCAGAATTATCCCCAAGTGGTATAAGAAGCAATGAAGCACAGGAAGGTGAAGTCTCTTCCCACGGTTACGGAATGGGAAAACAAGGGCTTTCAGGTCCAGCCAGGCTGAGTCCACGTTCACATCAGCAGCAAGGAATAACTTGGGTAGCATCTAGTTTGCAGAGGCAGGGAAACAATCAAGAAGTGGTAAATAGATGAGCTTTTGAAATCAGCCCCATGATGTCCTCAAATGCTAATAAAAACAGTATCCTGGCCCTAACTGCACGCTGCAGCCAGGCATGTTTGCTCGGTCCACACAGGCAGGAAATCAAACTGGGCAGCCCTTGACAGACAGCAAGACCATTCCATCATTTTCTAACCCAGCGAAATGTGAAGAAGCAGCAAATAGACTAGATATTCTTCAGGCATCCCTCTCCCCTCCGGGCATCGGGTTCACACAGACTTCAAAGGAAGCAACTGCTGAACTGGAGTGAAGGGAAACCAGACCCAGAAGAATTGGGCTAGAAGAGCATAAATAATGACAAGGCGTGGAATCTGGGGAAATCGGCTTGAATAATCTGCAGTGCATTTCAGCAATATACATGATTAAGTTTTCCTTGTAAAGTGAGATTTTCTTTTATCTCACAAGTGTCTCCTTAAACAATGTTTTTAATTAGAACCCTTGTTTTCTTCTTACTTCTTTATTAGGGAAGTTCTACACTTAGCCTGACATTCGAATGTTCTCAGAAATAAACAGTTTCCATAAAAGCAAAATTTCTTCATAAGATCATTACTATTATGTTGTATGGGAAATGGAATAGCCCCTCTGGGAATTGGATGCTGTCAAGAGTCTATTTCGGTAACATGTGATGCTCTCCAGTCAGTTCACCCTGTCTCCATTTGCTGCTACGTCGCAGGAAACCAGAGGAGACCATCCAATCCTGCCGATGATTAAAATCAAAGGCATCTTCTTGCATGAATAGATAAATTATCTTTTTAAAACATGGAGCCCTTTTTGTCCTGGTGCTTGTTAGTTGAACCCGGTGGTCAAAATCGGCCATCACAGTGGAGGGAGAGACATCACTCCCAAAACAAAAAAACTCCCACTCTTTTTTAAAAAATAATTTTATGTATTTATTTATTTTGGCTATGTTGGGTCTTTGTTGGTTCGTGGGCTTTTCGCTCTTTGTGGAGAGCGGGAGCTACCCTCTGGTTGGAGGTGCGTGGCGTCTCACTGCCGTGGCTTCTCTTGTTGCAGAGCACGGGCTCCAGGGTGTGTGGGTTTCAGTAGTGGCACCACTCAGGCTCAGGAGTTGTGCCACACCGGCTTAGTTGCCCCGAGGCGTGTGGGATCTTCCTGGACCAGGGATCAAACCCATGTCTCCTGCACCGGCAGGAGGATTCTCTACCACTGAGCCACCAGGGAATCCCCTCTCACTCTTTAAAATGGATTTCAACTTTTCTTTTTCTTTTTGCTTTCATTTGAGGATTTGGAAGAATGAGGAGAGAATCTATCAAGATGGGATAGACGCCCTTTCCATCTCACAGAATTTCAGATCTCAGTGGTGTCATGTAGAATCTCTTCTTTCCCAGGGGTCCCCAAAACCCCTGACTCTCTGCAAAGGCCATGCTAGGCTTCCAGGTTGACCCACTTGCCACGCCCCTCAATGACTCATGTGTAATATAACATCCGAGTGTGAATGTAAGCATTTTCATATGAAAAGGATTGATTTTTGCCACTGACATGGGATTCTAATGATTGGAAACAATATATTGATTTTTTTTTTTTAATTAAAGCTATCTTCCCACTCATAATGGAAGGTCTTGCCCTTTGTGAAATTTATATCCATAGTCCTTGGGTGATGTCTGCAATTACAAGTCCCAGTGGCTAGCACCACATTTGGAGAAGAGGGAGGATAATAGAAGGGAAATTATTCTCACTCCCTGCTTGGTAACGGGCTTTTAGTGTTGGTCAAAGGTGGCTGATGGAAGGCTGGATGGATGTTGAAGTGTCTTGGCCCCAAGGCACAGCCCCAGACAGACAAATTCCCCAGGGCTTCAGGGCTGCTTCTAATTTATGGGCTTAAAATTCTCTTAATCCTTGTCCTGCTCCTGAAGGCATCTGCAAGCGGCCAATAAAGAGACTCCACTTTGAGAAAATGGTTTCAATTTAGTCCCGTTTGGTCAAAGTGTCCTTTCTTATCACAGATACCACTCAAACGCTGTCACCAGGATCCCGTCCGCAGATGGCAAAGACCAGCATCTAGTTCTGACCAGGCTGCTTCAAGACAGGCCATGAAATGAGGAGTTGGTGTAGACAGACCTGGGGCCCGTGTCACCCTCCACTGCTCTCAGCCCCCACCTCCCTCCCTTTCACCTCATTCATGCATCCAGGTCTCAACTGCTCAAGACCTCCCAGGACACTGGAGCAAATCTGAGTTAAGCCTTTTATTTCACACCTGAGGACACAAGGTGGTTAAATCATTTGTGCTTGTTGCTGGCAGAGCCCAGCCAGTGGGAGTTCTTTTGTGCTCAGTCCAGCGCCCTCTTTCTGATACTGCCTCCCTCCAAGCCCCAAATACCGCAGGTTTCTCCCCAGGTCTCTTGGTGACTTACACAGTGGTCCATAGTGGTTCTTCCATGGGGCTCCTTATGTTGACCACTGTTCCTTGCCATCCCTGGCTCAGCTTCTCTTGTTCTCCCTTCCCACCCCACACCTGCAGGTTCAGACCTGCACATCCTCCTGCCTACCCCCCACCCCTCTCTCAGCATCCTGGCTAGTAGTTTTCCCCTGCCTAACAGATCCCCTCACTTATTCCTCTTTCCTTCCACATTTGTCTACACTTAGCTGTACGTAATGTACATGGAAGGGCGTATAAGATCTGGTGCTAACCCTGGCTGCCACATTATAGCTTGAATACCCTTTGCATATGACATTTTTCACCAGCAATGGGGAGATCATATACACTTATGATTCTCTTGGGCTGTTGGGAACATCAGCTCAAATCTTGTTTATGAAAATATGTGGAAACTAAGAAATACCCGAAGCATAGCCTGGCCAGCTAATGTGAGAACCCAAGGCAAGATAATAGGTGTGAGGGAATCAGGTTTTATCCCTCCTGACTGACGAGTTTGCCCTGGAAGCATCGTCTGAAGGAAAGTGCCTGCTCAGTGGGTGACTCTAACTGAGGTATGGCAGGCATTGGTGCAGGACTTGAGGAGAAAATGTTCCATGCAATGATTCTAAGCTCTAGAAAGTTCCATTTTGAGCCCTTTTATTCTACCATACTTAAGGTAGGTGTTGCCATAAGAGAAACAAAAAGGTAGAAGGACATTAGCTTGAAGATTCACATTCCAGAGGAGGAGAGAATTTTCGTAAAGTAAAAATGTGATCATTGCAAAGGACAGAGGTGGAGCCATAATTGGTCATGTGACCCACAAGGTGTGGGATCAGGTACCCTTTTCATCTCTAGGCTTAGCAATTACAGGTGACTGAAAATTCTTTTGCTCTAAGTATTGCCTCAAAGACAGATCCCTCACTAGCCAAGAACATGGCCAGTGTATAAAGAGGCTCTTACAATCTCAGAAAATACATCTGAGAGTTAAATCACTTGTAAGGTATTTATTCTCTGGTGCAGCTGGGTTTGCTATTTTATTTCCTTACTTGGTTAGATTATGAAAGATAGGTTGATAGAGCAAAGAATCTTGGTTCAAAAACCAAGATAGGGGCAGGGGATTAAAAGGTATAAACTACTATGTATAAAATAAATAAGCTATAAGGATATACTTACAACACAGGGAATATAGCTGTATTTTTATAGTAACTATGTTATTGTTGTTGCTTAGTCACTAAGTCATGCCTAACTCTTTTGAGACCTCATGAACTGTAGCCCACCAGTCTCCCCTGTCCATGGGATTTCCAAGGCAAAAATGCTGGAGTGGGTTGCATTTTCCTTCTCCAGGGAATCTTTCCAACCCAGGTATCAAACCCATGTCTCTGTATTGTAGGTGAATTCTTTACTGCTGAGCCACCAGGGAAGCCCATAGTAACTATAAATAAAGTATAATTTTTAAATATTGTGAATCACTGTGTTTTACATCAATCACATATAATATCATACATCAACCATACTTCAATAAAAATTAAAAAAAAATAAGGATGATTCCTGTTGCTGATGCCCTCTCATGCGAGGCAAGCTCCAAGCCTCTGTGAAGGAAGTGGTTAGTTACTCAGTCATTAGTCACTCTTTGCAACCCCATGGACTATAGCCCATAAGATCCCTCTGTCCATGAAATTCTCCAGGCAAGAATATTGGAGTGGGTTGCCATGCTCTTCTCCAGGAGATCTTTCTGACCCAAGGATTGAACCTGGGGTCTCCTGCATTGCAGGCAGCTTCTTTACCATCTGAGCCACCAGGGAAGCCCTCTATGGAGAGGAATAACAATTAGCCAGATTAAAAGCTGCCTTCTCTGGGTCTTCAGCATCTCCAGCCAACTCTAGAGGCTTCCTGGAAATGAGCTTTGCTGTCCCTCATTCAGTGGGCATCAGACAGATAATGGAGTAATTGAGGGCCTTCAAAGCTTTGGTTTATTTGTGGAAATGGCCAGCATGCCCCCAAGGACCCCTAAAGAGGTAGCAAGTCAAAGTGTCCCCAAGCACACAGGTTCAGTGAGTCCTGGGGTCCTCTGTTGACACCCATCCTTATATCATCACTCTATGCCCACTGTACAAATCTGCCAAACCCCACTCTAGTTCCTCTTCAAAAAATGCCCAAACTGAAGAGTTTCTTCCTCTTTATTATTCCTGTGTCTCTGTGTGTCTTGCTGACTGAGACATGTATTTTTTTGCTGACAAAAATGTGTTGCCTAATTTTTACTTATTCAATAAATTCTTTTTCTACTAACAAAGCATAAGAAACATAGAATCGCAGACAGCACCTCTTTTAAGGCCAAGTTTCTATTCATATTACTTAACCCGATAGGATTTCCCTACTTTGGAAAATTTTTCCTCGGATCGATACTGACACAGGCTGGGACACGGGACCCTTTGTTGCAATGCTTGCACCTGGACAAACATCTCCTTGGGCAACAAAATACAAAGAAACTATAAGGTACGAAGAATAACTGCAGGGGAGAAATTATTCTCCTCCCTCCATCTTCCCTGATCACATAGAACATTCACCAATGCCACTGTAAGTGAGCCCCCTAACAAAGAGACCAGGAATTCTGCTAATTGCAATTTTGTTCCATGAGGTACTCTACTTCAGAATACAGTGAACTTGGATTAGCTTTTTTTTTTAATGGACATTATTGCCTAAGATGACACTAATGAAACTATATATCTATTTATTATAAAATACTGGCTATATTTCCTGTGCTGTACAATATATCTTTATAGCTTATTTTATACATGGGAGTTTTGTTCTTACTTTTTTTTTAATTTTAAATTTATTTATTTTTAAATTGAAGGATAATGGGCTTCCCAGGTGGCACTAGTGGTAAAGAAACTGCCTGTCCATGTAGTAGATGCTAGGGATGCAGGTTTGATCCCTGGGTCAGGAAGATCCTCTGGAGGAGGAAATGGTAACTCACTCCAGTATTCTTGCCCGGAAAATTCCATGGACAGAGGAGCCTGGATTAGTTTTTAAAGGAGAATCTTTAGATTGTTCTGAGTTTTAAACTGATAGGCAAATCAAGTGGAAACTTAAAATTCCCTTGAACTACTGCCAAATGTGACACAAGCTAGAGAGTGGTGATGGCTTGTGGGAAGCTGAGAGGAATGTCTCTTACAATGTTAGAAAGACAACAACGCACATTATCACTCTCTTTCAACACACAGTGCCTCCACTGTTTCCCCATTTATTTGCCACAAAGTGATGGGACCGGATGCCATGATCTTAGTTTTTTGAATGTTGAATTTTAAGCCAACTTTTTCACTCTCCTCTTTCACTTTCATCAAAAGGCTCTTTAGTTAGTCTTCACTTTCTGCCATAAGGGTGGTATCATCTGCATATCTGAGCTTATTGATATTTCTCCTGGCAACCTTGATTCCAGCTTGTGCTTCATCCAGTATGGCATTTTGCATGATGTACTCTGCATATAAGTTAAATAAGCAAGGTAGCAATACACAGCCTTGATGTACTCCTTTCCCAATTTGAAACCAGTCTTTTGTTCCATGTTTGATTCTAACTATTGACTCTTGGCCTGCATACAGATTTCTCAGGAGGCAGGTAAGGTGATCTGATATTCCCATCTCTTTAATTATTTCACAAAGTTTATTGTGATCCACACAGTCAAAGGCTTTAGTGTAGTCAATGAAACAGATGTTTTTCTGGAATTCTCTTGCTTTTTCTATGATCCAATGGTCATTGGCAATTCAATCTCTGGTTCTTCTGCCTTTTCTAAATCCAACTTGAACATGAATTAAAATACACTTGCTCCTTGAAAGAAAAGCTATGACAAACCTAGACAGCATATTAAAAATCAGAGACATTACTTTACTGACAAAGGTCCATATAGTCAGAACTATAGTTTTTCCAGTAGTCAGGTATAATTGAGAGTCCCTTGAAGTGCAAGGAGATCCAACCAGTCAATCCTAAAGGAAATCAGTCCTGAATATTCATTGGAGGGATTGATGCTGAAGCGGAAGCTCCAATACTTTGCCCATCTGATGCGAAGAACTGACTCATTGAAAAAGACCCTGATGCTGGGAAAGATTGAAAGCAGGAGGAGAAGGGGACAACATCACCTTGGATGGTATCATCAACTCGATGGACATGAGTTTGAGCAACTCCGGGAGTTGGCGATGGACAGGGAAGCCTGAAGTGCTGCTGTCCATGGGGTTGTACGACTAAGAAACTGAACTGAACTGAGACGAATGTTTCTTACAAGTGTTAGAAAGACAACCCACATTACCACTCTCCCACTCTCTTTCAACACACAACAGCTCCTTAGGCAGCCCCTGAGTCCTGCTGATCTAGACATGGTTTTCTACACACTCATGTCTTGGTACAATCATGATAGACAAAAGCGGGAAAACTGGACATGTTGCAGAATAGGGAGTAACATTTTTGCTTGGTCACCATTCTGAAGAGTGTACATAATGAGAAATTTGGATTCGGATCCTACATGCACATGAAAAAAAAAAAAAACGTGTTCATGCAAAGAAGGAATTTTGAATAATTTTTCTAAGCATGAAAACTGAAGCTGAGAACCACAGGAGCTCAGTGGTGGGTGAAAGTTAGTAACTGTGGGAGGGAAGACCAATCCTGTACCTTCTGATCCTGGTGACCTCCGCTGCAAGGGAGTCACTTCTGGAGAGCAGCAGAGGCCATCTGTTAGTGTCTACTGTGTTCCTGCTAAAGGCTGGTGGGGCCAAAGTGAGCTTCTGATGTTTAATTCAAGCCCCCGTGCAGCGCGAGTCTCTGCTTATCTGAAAATGGTATCTGGTGGTGATTTAAAAGAGCTGCACAGGTGAGTGACTTTGCACACAGGAGTGACAGATGCCCTGTGTTAAAGGAGACTGACTTAGAGTAAAGCTGGAACTGGAAGGAAAGTCCCTTTGATTAGGTTTTCAAATTACTGAGGTTATCTCTTAGTTAAATTCTGACTCTCTTCCTTATAGAAACCTGAGTTTATGAATGGAAATAATGCTCCCAGGACTCAGGCTATGATAAACTGTGGTTGCAGCAAAAGAAAAAAAAAAATTCTTGCTTCGGTGTGAATGGACTAGAAGAAATGAACAAAAAGAAGTTGATTCTGGAGGAAGGCAGCTCTGATCTAGGGGTAGTGTTTTCTGAGCCTTTCAGAACAAATGGTAACACATCATGTCATTTCTGCCAGGGCTTTTTCCTCAGGCAGAACCTAGTTTAGGGGGGAGATTTCAGAGAATAAAGCATCGACATCTCAAAGACCTATATTTTAAACCTTGTATTAGATACTAGGATCTCAGTTTCCTAATCTGAAAAGGGAAAAATTGGACTAGATCATTCCAGTGCAAATGGCCATATATTTCTCTCAGTGATGTGAGTGAAGCCGGCATGCTTTGGAACTTGTAAGATCTTTCACCACACCTTCAAAAGCACGCTAGATAGCAAAGAACCATTTGCTTAGAAATAGCGAAGGAGGTTAGCTGCTGTGCCATTCTTTTGGCGAAGAGACAAGCCATGAAAGGGAATGGTGTTTATGAAATTGTACAAAAAATGGGATCTGAGGTTTCACTTCTGCATTCAGTATGTTTGTATTATAGCCATTCTAAAATTAGGTTTCTCCCCAAAAGTGGTTTCTTACAGAAGGCATCTTCTTTGAATGGAGGATCGCATTGAATAACAATGAAGTGGTGAGATTTTGGCAGTGGTTTCTCTTCAGCTTCTGGTGGGCTGATCTTCAAGTGAGAATCTCCCCCATCTGCTGTGCTGAGTAGAAGGAATACAGACAAGAAATTAGGAAAAAACTCCCAAATCAAGCAAAACCATTCTGGGTGCACCAGAATGGTGCTTTCTACGTCACTAGAGAAAATGTGGGCAGGTTCTCAAAAAGAGGAAGAATGACAGTCATTCTTGCAAGCATATGCTGTCTCAACAGGTTATTTCTTCTGCAGAAAGATTCCAAGAATATTAAAAAGCAATGGACTCAGAAATTCTATTTTCTCATTCTTCATTTCAGTGTAATCAGCTCAGGCAGATTGGTGAAAGTAATACATGTTTGGAGGACTGCAGAGTGAACGCAACCAGTACAGCCCCGCCAGTCTACTATGCTCACGGCTTAGATGTAGATGCATTTTTGCCCAGCAGAGCTGGAATCTAAGCTGACAAGTCAAAACACTGGAGATAAGTAAGAAAATCATTCTCAAGGTCCTTCTTGGACGCTTGCATGTAAGCTGGGATTAATGAACTAAATGGAAAATTAATTAACAACATGATTCTTCTCTTTTGCCTTTGAGCTGGTGCTACAGCAGTATGCCAGGCTCATCTCTATTAATTTTGCAATTCTTTTCTGCACTTGGAATTTTTGTTTTGCAAATTTTTGACCATTTATATGAATGCCGGGGCTTCCCTGATAGGCTCAGATAGAAAAGAGTAGGAGTAATGTAATGTAGGAGACCCAGGTTCGATCCCTGGGTTGGAAAGATCTGTTGGAAAAAGGAATGGCTACCCATTTCAGTATTCTTATCTGGAGAATCCCATAGACAGAGAAGCCTGGCAGGCTACAGTCCATGAAGTCACAAACAGTCAGACACGACTGAGCAATTAAGCACACATACATATGAATGCCTAGTATTTACTTCTAGTCAAGACTATAAATGTCTTGAGGAAAATTGCTGTCTTCCCTTCCTCTCACTCCTTTGAGCACAGAGATGGTGCTCTCATGCACACTCAATACACACGTAATGACTCCTCATCAGCACAGTCTGCCTTATCCTATTATCTTTCTCTAGCTCAATGACTCCAAGATGTCAGTCACCTGACTAGGGCGACTCTAATTGAGGTTTCCATTGATCTTCAGTGAAATGAGAAAAATGAAGGCAACATAGATAGCTTTTCATAAAACCAAATTTATTCTGTTTAGAGGACTAGTATATTCTAAAATGATGCCTCGTTCCTACTCTGGTATTGAAATGTCCTTTCTTTTATCAAAATAATCGGGATGGTCGATGGTAACTACCTGCGTGTTATTTAATATTCTTTTTCCACAAAATAAGAGTCTCGACAATCCTATGCTTTACTCTCATGTCAAATAACTAAATTTTATTTGTCCGTGAAACTCAAAAGCCTGGGAAGCCCTGCTTTAGAGGGCAGGACTCCTGATTTTGCTTCTTTGTTTAAAACCATGTATATATCTTATGTAGCTTGGGTTGATTTTTCCAGTAATGGTCCCTCTTACTGCTGCCAGATTCCTTCTTTCTGAGTAGTATCTGAGTCCACTAAGTAGAAATCGACAGGATCTACATCTCTGGGTAGCCCCTTCTGACAATGGGTTGGGCTGGGCTGTGTGGTTTGCTTGTACTGGTGGAACAGCAATGAAGC
Source organism: Bos mutus (assembly GCF_027580195.1). Lineage (NCBI taxonomy): Eukaryota > Metazoa > Chordata > Mammalia > Artiodactyla > Bovidae > Bos > Bos mutus. The sequence continues at coordinate 7,900,627 of NC_091629.1, forward strand.
TAACACACACAACCGCTGGAAAAGTCCTTGCACATTGGGCTTGCCCTGTAGCTACCCTTGGGGCCCTGCTTCTTCCAGATTAAGGTGCCTAGGCTAACCTGATGGTTGACGAGAGGCACGTGGCCTAGTGTCCGCCACTGTCCATATCCAGCCAACTGCCAGCTGTGTGAATGAGGCTAGTGGAATGAGCCAGCACAGACACGTGACAGAGCCCAGCAGAGACCACCAGGGCCAGGCAGGAACGGCTCAGCAGAACACTGAGCTAATTAAGGGGTGACTTGCTGTTTAAGCCACTGTGTTTGGAGGTGGTTTATTACATGGCAGTAGATAACTGACACAAAGATGCAGTGTCAAGTCTTTAAAACATTGTGAAAGATAGCTGAGATTATCTTGGCTGTATAGGATATGACAACATCTTTTGGCTAAAAGTGAATTTGGAATCTCAGATCTGTGTTCTTCAAGAGGTACACATCTCTTTCTTTCTTTCTTGCTCTCTCTCTCTCTCTCAGTAAGATCTTCTCCACAACAGAAGCCCAGGGCAATGCCTGGATTTTAGGATCAACATCTTCTGAACAAATCCAATGCCTGTGATCCAGTCCAGCCTAGCAGCAGGAATGACCCAGAGTGTGATTTGGAGTGTTGCGGGGTTGCAGGGATAGGGGCTGCCTCTCTCGACACATCTCCTTGATGAATGCTTGAAATCTCAACCTCAGCAATTGGTTCTCTGGGCCGAAGTTGTACTCCCCATGAGGGCTTTTTAAGAATAAACAGTTCTGGCTTGGTTAGCACACTGTCATCTCCTTCCCTGGAATGCACTTATCAAATAACTTGGTCACCAAGGGGTCAAAGTCAGAGTGAAAGTAAACAGCAAAAAGGGGGAGCAATGCTGAAAGAGGGGACGAGCCCCCAGCGACCAACAGGGTGATGAGTCAGCTAATCTTCCCGGAGAGACTCCCAGCCAAGAGTGCAATGGCTCCACCAAGGAGAGGAGCGATGGAATCTGCCTGGCTTTGGACTGTTGCCCTGAGGGCGGGGTGGTTGGATACAAGGACAGATCCATCACCTCCTAGCATATTCCCTCAAAAGGCCTCCTCTGCTTCTTTGTACCTTGAAGCAGCTTTTTTTTTCTTCAACACCCTCGTGGGGTGCATATCAACGCTACTCTTGTCTACATTTTCCATCATCACACCCTGGATGTCTCTCTCTACTTTCCTTAGACTCTGAATGTCAAATGATTCTGCCAACACACAGAACTCCAGTGACAAAAGGGGACAGGCCGGTTGGATGCATGGCTGGCTGCCGCCAGATTTCTTCTTTCTGAGCATTATCCGAGTTTAATGAGTTGAAACTCACCAGTATAATTAGCACTAGGCTTAAGATACTACTTTCTGTATGTAATTGAATTTAATTTACAGCTTGAACAATTGCATTTACATGTTCAACCAAATGTTTTTGTCTTTGTTGGGAAAAGTCTCCATCCATATTTATCTAAGAAAGCTTAGCAAGGCCAAGGAGGCTTTGTAAAGAGCTAGGGGTAATACGGCTTCTCTTTGCATGAACTGCAAAGTGCGTTTGTAAGATGCGATCCTTGGAAATTACCTAAAAGACTTTAGGCTTTCTGATGTGAGACATTTACTAGCTTTCTAAATGTATAGCCTTAAGCCTTAAAAGAATGCTGCTCTGTTGCTTAATACAGCAACCTGAAGCCTCCTGGGGTGAAAAGTACTTAGCATAATTAAACTGCTGACTGTTCTTGGAGAGGGAAGGTGGGTTTTGTTTTAAGATTACAAGTGGCATTTCCAAGCACTTCGAGTGGAGGCCATCTTGATAGTCTAGGGTATCTTACATTCTGCCATCCTTGAATTGCCAGCATAGCAAATGAAAAGTGCTTGTAAGAGATAGTGTAATTCCATACACATGTTCCCCAGGGTACCCCCAGATATAGATGAAAGTATCTCTTCCCTCCCTCCTCCCATCCCTTCTTTTTAAGTGAAAGCAGAGCGTGAACAAGAAAGTGTTTGCAAAACTGAGTTCTTTTTTCCCAGGAACCTGCAGTGAAGACTGAAGACCTATGATCTCATCCTCAAGCTTCCCAGGCAAACATGGAGGACCTACAAGGCTTCGCCCAGCATAACTGTTTGTCGTTGGACTTCAGCCGAGACTTCTGTACTGTTGAACTTTCTTTTTTTTGTCACTTGTTTCTCACAATCATGTACAGAGAGACCCTCTTTCCAGAAAAATAATCTGTAGATTTCAGTGTTCCTTTATAATGTTACTTAAATAGTAAAACACTTTGCTTTGAAAAAAATCTACAAACAAAATAGAAGCAAACCTATAAAGTCAGTGACATCCCAATGGTCAGCTTTAATTCAAAGGGATGACTGATCTCATTCTGCAGAAACCACATCAGCTATGTCTCAGTAGGAAGCACAGCTGCCATGTTCTGCTCACGCATCCAAAGCTACAAAGGGAGCACGTGATGACACGGTCCTTGCCTCGCTTTACTGCACTGGAATCAAAGTGAATTTTTAATTTGTTAGCACTCTGAGCCATTGGTCTTTCATGAAGTGAGTGTCTATTTATGTATGACACCTGCCTCTGTTCTTCCTGTGCTGGCCCACGACGGTTAATATCATGATGCTCCAGCAGAGAATGAGATTGGGGGAGGGAGACCCTGTTGGTTGCCCAGGCCAGGGACAACTCCCTGGGAAGGTAGCTGTGCCTGAGTGAACATGCTGAGAGCGTTGGGGTCTAGGGTCTCCTTGGTATCTTCAGAAGGGTGAGGGGTTTGGAGGAAGTGATGGCAGACTTGCTCCCTCTTGGTCAGGGCAGCAGTCACAAGCACACAACTGAAAACAGCCCATTTATTGGTGGAGCCCCATCTATTCCCCGTGACAGCAGAAGGCAGGTGGCACTAACAGAGTAGCTTCTCTGCTGCAGATGACACCTGGTTTACCCCTGAAGACCATTAGTGCCGATGGTCTCCGTAAAAGAATGATGCCCACTGACCCATGGTAGCTCTGTGATCCACAGTCTTGGAAGATGGTATTCTCATTCTTCTGGAAGCCCAGTACCACTTCTCACACTGCACTGGTCCTCTCGTCTACAGTTTGGGTCCTCTCCTCTGCCTCATCTATGCCCACACTCCACACTCAACACTTACCCACTCCTTGGGGCTGAGTCTCTCAGTCACATACTTCAGAATCCCCATCAACACCTCTAATCCACTCAGCAATTTTTATCATTTCATTTGTGCTGCTGGTTTAGCAACCAGGCCTTGAAGCTCTCAGACTCCCTCACCATCAGTGGTCTTTTATCAATCCCTCACTTGAGCCATCTGCTCAGGTTTCTGCTGTTTGCTTTGCCATTGCTCAGAACTCTTTTGCTCTGAAAGTTTAACTTTCTGTATCTTACTCTCTAGTTGTAAACTTTTACCTTAACTCTCACCCTGATCCTTGACCACATGCACACATCTCTGACTGCTTTAATTCATTCGTTCTAATGCTTTATCTTATCTTTCCATCCTTCCAGCCTAGACTACTTGGGCCATTGCTTTAAGCACTTGGTTGCCAAAATTCTCAGTGTCTTTGATCTATTATTCTTCAGAGACACGTGCTCCATAAAATTCCAACTCCAAGTTAGCTTAACTGTTTGACTTCTTTGTTTCCTTTTATCAAAAACCTCTCAGACTGCGTAATGCTGATTTATAACCTCGATTAGACTCAAAGATGCCCAGTAATCTTTATCTATCTTTCTTATTCCCCACAGTGCTTATTTCAAACCTAATCTCTTCTCAAATCTTCTACCTTTGCATGTCTTATCATACTTTTAGAAGGGAGCTATGTTCCTATTTCACTCAGAAAACAGAATAATTTTCTAGAAACCCCTACCATTTTCTGCTGCCCTACCTGAAACTGAGCTGCTCAGGCATCCCATTCTTTCCTTTTTGTTTCCCGATTTAATAGAAGAGAAGAATTTACCCAGTTCCTCCTCAGTCACACTGTGCAAATCCTAGCCTTGGGCTGATTTCTCCACGTCTGTCCTGGATCAGCTCTCTCGCTGCGTCTCAAGAGATGTTGATGTTTGTCTGTTACCCCTTTGTCTTCTATAGTCTCAATATCTTTCTTTCTATTGGTCTCCTTCCATTAGAATTCAAGCACATTCAAGTTAATCTTATATTTAAATTAAAAAAATCTTTGACTCAATCTCATGTCCCTTTTCAGCTTTCACCCTCTTTCTCCTCCTCTTTACAACTAGATAAACTGGAAGAACTGTGTGCTCACCGTGTCTTCACCTGATCAATCACCTCCCATTTACTCCTTAACCCATATACTTCGGGCTTCTACACCCATCCTTGTACCAAAACACCGCTTGCACCGTCTCTTTGTCCCTAGATCTAAGGCAGTCTTCATTCCTTAACTTAATGGTCCGTCTGTAGCATGAGACCACTCTCACCTGTTCAACACTCAACCTTAGCTTCTGTGGCTCTGCTCTCCCCTGGTTTCCTTCCTACTTCTCTGGCTGGTACTTCTCAGTCTAATCTAACTTCTATTTCTTTAACTTTGGAGGTTCTTGGGATTCTCTCTTGGGCCCTCTTCTCTTCTTACTTTAATATATTGTACAAGGCAGTCTCAACAAGAACCACGGTTTCAAGTTGCTGAGGAACTTTGGAAGCAGCAAAGATGGACTTGAATCCTAGCCAGGGGATGCCATTCAGAGGTGAGTAATTTCAGCTCTGAGAACATTCTCAGACTCTGGGCCCAGACAGAGGGTTATACTTCGAATGACCCACTCAGAGGCACTCTTCTAAAGCAAAGAGAAACTAGGGAGGCTTTTGGTGATTATGAAAGGCTGAACTTATATATTAGAGACTTAGGGGGTCTAAAATTGAGGTCTATTTGTCTCATAGGACATTTATTTAGTTATGCGATGGCATGAATGAGGTGACTTACAGCTTCTTAGACATTTCTTCAATTGATCAAAGGCTCTATGTCCCCTACTGTTGAATCTGGGCAAGCTAAGTGACTGCTTTGACAAGCAAAATGCTGCAGAAGTGATGCTGTAACAAATCCTAAGTCCAGGTTTTAAGAGATTTGCAGTTTCCATTTCCTGCCTGTTAGAACCTAGACTCCATGCGGTGGGAATATCCAAACAGCAACATGGAGAGGTCCATGTGGAAAGGAATCTCAGCCAATAGCTCCCGCTAAGCTCCCAGATGACAGATATCACCAAATAGCCAGACATGTGTTAAGTTATCATGGAACCAGATCCTTTCAAACACAGGATCAAATTGTTCCAGGTGAGGCACTCCAGCAGATGCCCTATGAAACAGAGATGAGGCATCCCTATCAGGACTTACCCAAATGGTAGATTCACGATCAAAAGAAATGATTGTTGCTCTTTTGAGCAACTACCTTTGGGACTGGTTTGCAAAGCAGCAGTAGATAGCTGGGATGAGATAGATGGTTTGAAAACAGTTCCACGTGCTTCTCAAAAACACAGAAATTTTGAAATTTTCCATAGTCTTAGGAGGTTCACAGAAGAAAGTTCTACTAGAGAGAGATGGTCTGCTTCAAACACCCTGATTGTCAATTTAAGTGATATCCAAAATGCCAACTCAAGCAGACTTCAAAGGACAAATTTTAATCTAATTGTTACATGGAAATGATTTAAAAGCATTTTTTTTTTTTTTTTGGTGGCTAAGGTTACCAGCCACACAGAACTGGCCAAGGTGGTACAAAATTCCTAAGGCCTAAGTTGCATTTCGGAGAAGGCAATGGCTCCCCACTCCAGTACTCTTGCCTGGAAAATCTTATGGACAGAGGAGCCTTGTAGGCTGCCGTCCATGGGGTCGCTAAGAGTCGGACACGACTGAGTGACTTCCCTTTCAAGATATGTACTGATGTACAAGATTTCAGAGCCATTGGGAAAAGTTGGAGAAGAGTTGAAGGGTGTTGGAGAGGAAAATAAGAGATATAATAACCAAGTCTAATACTTTTGAAGTACAAAATTTAATTCCCTGCAGTCTTCCAGGACTGAATAGACAGATATACATCAGGCTCTTAATCAGAAATCTCAGAAGGGCCATTCCCCTCTTCTCCCTCCACTCCCCCCCAAAAAAGGCTGGATAAAAAATGAAGTTAGTCACACTAAGACTACTCACTGCTCCTGTGTGAGCTCAATCTATAAGTGGATCACAGTGATTAACCCATTGCCTTAGCTACCTGACAGGAAAACAGAGTAAATACTTACTGGTGAAAGATGTCTTCTGGAGATTTTATGACTTTTTAAATGGATACTGTCCAGAATATTATCAAAACTTACTGGACTAGTGATTAGCAAAAATATGTGACCTATTGCTATTCAGCCACTCAATCGTGTCCGACTCTTTGAGACCCCATAGATTGCATCACACCAGGCTTCCTTGTCCTTCACTATCTTTCTGAGTTTGTTCAAACTCATGTCTATTGAGTTGGTGATGCCATCCAACCATCTCATCCTGTCATTCCCTTCTCTTCCTGCCTTCAATCTTTCCCAGCATCAGGGTCTTTTCCAATAAGTTCGCTCTCCACATCAGGTGGCCAAAGTATCGGAGCTTCAGCATCAGTCCTTCCAATGAATAGTCAGAACTGATTTCCTTTAGGATTGACTGGCTTTATCTCTTCAAAGTCCAAGGGGCTTTCAAGAGTCTTCTCCAACACCACAGTTCAAAAGCATCAATTCTCTGATGCTCAGCCTTTTTTATTGTCCAGCTCTCACATCCACACATGACTACTGGGAAAACCATAGCTTTGACTATATGGACCTTTGTAGGTATGTCACCTATACTCAGGAGAAAATAAGAGGCAGTAGGAGACCCATAGACATGAACATGATCTCAGGTGGGTTCGGCCTACAATGGCTTAAAGTGGGGCTTAGGTTCCCAGCCAGAAATTGGACTGGGTCACAGTGGTGAAAGCACCAGATCCTAGACACTAGACAAGTGGTCAGTGACAAGGGCCCTGGCCCTTAAGCTTTGTAGAAAAGAAATTCCACAAAGACGGAAAGTAGCATAGCAAGTAAAGTATTTATTAGAGGAAAAAGAGTACAGTATGTGTAGATAGACACACAGGCAGACTCAGAGGGAGAGTTCCTGAGTTGCTGAGTCATGCCCTCAAGGTAGTTTGAATTACTTTTATGGGGCATTTCTTCTGGGTTTCCTTTGGGCAATCATTTTGATTTGTCTGGTTCACAGTCCATATTTGGTGTATCTCAGGATCCTCCCATGTGTGCACATGCATCTCTTAGCCAAGATGGATTCTACTGCAAAGGCCTACGGGTAGAACATCCCTTGACATGATGCCCCTTTGGCTTCCAAAGAGCCTTTTCTGCACATGTGTGGTCAAGGAGGTCTCCTGACTTCAGGAACAAGAAACATGTGATCTGTGCAGGATCCAGCCTTCTCCCTTAATTGTCCTGCTATTCTTGTCTTGGAGTTTTGGTCAATAGAGATTGAATCTCCAATTATTTTACCCTAGGGGGCCCGTATACCTCCTGACTCAAACATAGAGATAAGGGCTTTAAAGTCACTATTAATATGTTAAAGAAAATATAGCAAAAGATGTACAAAAAAGGATGACAATGAAGAATATCAACAGGGGATTGTAATCCAGAAAAAAGAACCAAATGGATGGTTTAGAAATGGAAAATACAGTATTCAAAATTAAGATCTCTTTGGATGTTAAAACTAAGACAATAAAAACACAGATTAATGAACTCAAAGGTGGATCAATAAGAAACAAAGTGAAGCACACATTTCAGGGGAGTGTTGAGTGAATGGAGGAAACAGATAAAGCACAAGAGAAATGTGGGGCTCAATAAAAGGTCTAACATATGTGTTAATGGAATCCCAGGAGGAGATAGAGAAGAGGTTCAAAGAAATATTTGAAGTGATAATTGCTGAGGTTTTCAAACTGATTGAAGACACAAACCGATAGATTCACAAAACTCAGTAAGCTTTAAGTAGAATAAATTCAGAGAAACTACCCCTATGTATATCACAGTCAAACTTCTAAAAAACCAAAAACAAAGGAAAAAATCTTTAGCCTGAGGAAAAAGCACATTACATTTAAATGAAGGACAATAAAATTGATGGCTGACATTTCAACAGGAATCATGAAAGCCAGAAGACAATAGAATGACACCTGTAAAATGCTAAAGTAAAAGAAAGAAAAGCTAAAATTCTATGAGAAAATGGCAGGGAAATGGAGATCAAAACTGAAGGCAAAAACAAAGGCATTTTCAGACAAGCCAAAGTTGAGAACAGTTTTCTCTAGGAATTCTCTTAGAAACATTGAAGAAATTTCAGCTGAAGGCAAATGATTCCAGAAGGAAGCACAAAACTGGAGGAAGAATGAAGACCGACAATAGTATCTGTGGATTAACAACACATGGATGTAAACTACACTACATAAATGATAGGGCTGGGCTTGTACTTCCGAGGGTGGGCCACCCAGAATCTTTCCTTCATCCCAACCTAAAGGAGAAAATCATGCCAATTCCTTCCTTCTTGGCTGTCAAGGTGCCTCTGGGCCATTTTTTGTTTTGTGCCCTGGGAGTTGATTCATATACACAGGGATGATCCCCTTTGGGATTTCGTCACCAATTTAGCCATTATCATCCATGAACGCCTCCATTTAAGTGAGTTTATCAAATTAGTTTTAGTCTCCTAATGGGCTGGAACTCAGAGATGGTCAGCTTTTGTAGAAAAACAGTAAGAGTGTAAAGGGATGATGTAAGATAATGTTTCTCAGACCAAGGGAGAGATCTGTAGTACAGGCATCCAATGGTTTTCCAGTGATTTTGTGTAAGACAATGTTGAGCCACTGAGTGGAAGCTGGTCTCTTTAATTCTCGTTCAATCTTTTTGATTAAAGATAACTTCTCATTTTAGTTCTGGAAAGTTCTTAACACCTTTGTCGCCTGTGTGAATCTTCCACGGAAGCCAAGAAAATTGTCTTAAGCTCTGGGCTTAGTGTTATCAAAGTATTATCAATACTCCATTTTTCATACTTATTATTGTTGGCACCACAGATTAGTGGCCAGTGATACTAGTTTTTCACTTATTCACTTAACTGAAGTAGAATATCCCCTTTATGCCAGGCATGCCATTCTGAGAAATTTGAATTTTCTCCTGGAGAAACCACCATGAGATTTTAAACAGAGGGATCATGTGACCAGATATCCTCTTAAAAATTACTGTTTTTCTATGAACTTTGCATTTAAAAAGTAAAAACAAAGGAATCTATCAAAGTGTTCTAAAATTGGTGAGAACCAAAAAAAAAAAAAAAAAGTTCTTTTTCTTTTCATACCCTTCTGCTATCCTTTTACTTTTTGCTCTTAAAGAGTGTGCCAAAAAAGATGGTCCAGACAATGAAAAGTCATAGTTGCTTGCCTGAGTCAAACAGACTGCCCCAAAGTGGTAGACCCCAGGCTCAAGCAGATATATTCTCCTTTTGGTTGCTCCTTCCACGATACCACAGGACCACTACAGAGAAGCTAACTCTTGCCCACCTGGGCTTCTGAGCTTTGTGGCTTGTTTCCACAGTGCTCCGTGACCGGGATCTCACCTCCTTTGGGGACATCACCTATTGGCCTCCCTTAACGGCTGCACTTTATCCTTCCACTCCTCATCCACATTAAAGAATAACTTTCATTTCACATTTACACTTCAGATGGGTCTTGACAGTGCTTTCTCCAGTAGGGTTCAGTAATAATGTCAAAACCTGGCTGTAATACTCTTGGACAGTGCTTTTCTCTCAGCCTCTTTAGATCTCATTGCAGACCTGGCATTGTAGGGTGGATGCACTTTGCTAATTTTTCCCCCATTCGTTTCCCCTCCTCTGAGAAGCAGATTATCACTAAACTAAATGCTGCGAGCAAAACTTAATTCATTCTGCCAATTCATATCTGTAAAACAAGCAGTGATATGGAAAGCTGTTTGAAATGAAATAAGAGCTAAAGCTTACACAGTTAAAAAAAAGAAGAAGAAGAAGAAGAAGGAATGGGCTGACATTCCTCTCTCAGTGTGAAGATGGGTTTAATTATCTCACCTGACTGGTGTTATTTCATTTATTCTTGTTCCCTATTGTTTTCTTTTTTGTAAAATAGCTAATCTGATAGCATAATGTCTAATGTTATCATCTGGATTTCTTCCATTAGGAAAACTGAAGAGCCCCAGGTTAAAACGTAAAAATCACAGTTCTAAATGTTTCTGAATGTTTGGTGACAAGAGCAGAGGCTTTAGTCACTGTGCTCAGTCATGTACAAATGTCAACAATAACCGGAGACTCAGGACTAAACAGCTTACAGTTTTTTTGAGTAAAGCAAATGGGTTCCTAATGTGATCTGGATGTGAAAAGAAAATGTGGTTATTGAAGTCACTGGTGCGACATCACAGAATGTAATATCAGATCCATCCTTCAGTCTGGGCCAGCCACCTACACAGAAGAGTGGGGTGTTGGGTCCACAGCAGTTTCATTTGCTGACTAAAATACACATGTGCACTGACACAGAGCAATAATTTCTGCTTTCTGGCCTTTATTCGAAGATGATGGCTGGCATTAGTTTAATATTTGCTGTCCTCTCCTCTCCTCTGTTTGACCTGGCTGGGAGCAGTGGAAGGAATTTTCCATGGTTCTTTCTCTTAACTGCCAAAACCTTAAAATTCTCCTCTGATAAAGACCCAGACAGCAGCCTTGAGCACGCACTATGTTAAGCGAAAACTTGGAGGAGAAAGGATTGAATAATATAATGCAAAGGGGAACCAATCCAGGGAACTAGAATTTATTATTCCAAGGCCTGGGAGCAGAGGAGTAAAGTGATACAGAAAATGGAGGCACTTTGCACATGCCTGGGGGCTGTCTGGCAGGCATGGGGAGTGGGGAAAGAGACAAGGCCAGCATGAAGCAGTGCAGATCTCCAGGGAGAGGAGACCCCGGGTGCATGGCCCTGCTGTCCTGCTCTTGGTCACTTTTGCTGGATAGGAGACTCTTGGCTGCTGCTTTTGTTTAAGATCTATAAGTTCATGTGTGCTCAGTCATGTCTGATTCTTTGCAACCCTATGGACTATAGCCCGCCAGGCTCCTCTGTCCATGAAATTTTCAAGGCAAGAATACTGGAGTGGGTTGCCATTTCCTCCCCCAGGGGATCTTCCTGACCTGGAGATCAAACCCATGTCTCCTGTGTCTCCTGCATTGCAGGTGGATTCTTTACTGCTTGTGCCATCAGGAAAGATCTATAAGCCAGAGAAAACTAATGAGCAGAAAGTGAAGCTTGTATCAGCCTCTGATAGAACTGGGGAGGCAGTGATGAGTATCTCACCCTGCTCTTGGCTCCAGAGATCCAAGAACAGCTGTAAAACAGGATGCAGTCTTGAGGGGTAAACCACTTGTCTCATGGCTGAGTCACATGTCAAAAGACTGGCCAATGACAATGAGTGACTAGGAGTCGCAAACAGGACACCCCCATCCCAACTGTCCCAGGGCTGTCTGCATCATCAGAGAACACTTGGGGAGAGGCAGAGAGTCTCCTCCCTTTGGAGACATCAGAGGAAAATCAAAGAAATGATTTCTAATCTGGTCCTTACCACTGAACACTCTGCTGATGAGGATGATCGAGGGACAAACACATTAGTCCCCACGTAAAATGCCTTTTGGGAAAATTAAGACTGAATTAACTGAGCCCGATGATCATGATAATCTGTAATCAGTGAAACCAAACTTCACAGATAATAGGACTCTGCTTGTCCTTGTCCAGCTCAGGCGAGCCCTGTGTGGACGTGGTGTGGAAGGAAAGAGAAATGTTCTAGCCTGAGAAATGTTCCACCTAGTTCTGTGCAGCCTCAAGGACACCTGGGTTTTGTTTCTTGGATGTTGTTCACATTGGTGGTCCTACTAGTCAGGATGAGCTGGTTAGTGGAATGTGGCAGCAGTTTTTGGCTTCCAGCTCTAGTCGGGACCCTGGGATCTGGCCACTGTTTAGGGCAGGTCTCTTGAGTGGTTCTGTTATCAAGGTGAACACAGGTAAGCACCATATACCAATAAAATGCAGATGAGGGCAGTGGCCATGATCAGATTACTCTCCAGAGTCAATTTATAGCAAATTCAATGCTACTAAATCCCAATGCTGAATATCTAAAGAGCCCTACGGGATCTGTCCAAAAGAAAGAATGGATGGTTTTAGTAAGCTGTTAGAGGCAGGAAAGGAATTTATCAGAATTAACTATACAGTTTCTCAAACTTTGGCTTCTTAAAGACATAGCATTATTTCTCTCTAAATCTTTTGTAAATTACAAAAGTTTTCAGCTGAAACAAAAGGAATGTTTACTATTTTCCAGTAGAATTTCCTTGCTTTTGATTTACTTTTTTGTAATCTTAAAAATATTTATTTATTAGTTTGTGTCGCTCTTGCTGCACACAGGATCTTCATTGCATTGTGGCACACAGACTGGCTAGTTGTGGCTCGAAGCCTCAGTAGCTGTGGAGTGAAAGCTTAATTGCTTCGTGGCATGTGGAATCTTAGCTTCCCAACCAGGGATCAAACTTGTGTCCCCTGCATTGCAAGGCACGCTTCTTAACCACTCAGGGAAATCCCTGCTTTTGATTTCTAAATGTTGGCATCTAGCATAAATATCAGAGCATCCACAGTACAGGGGGCAGCAGAGCAAGCTTACCACTCTGTGGGCAAGCAGATGCGTGCCCACCTCCTGCCCCAGGTGAGTCACCTTGAGAGAATGAACCTTAATAAACATTTTGGATAATAGCAGGTCCCACCACCGAGGATGCCTCTCAGGCAAGAGGCCCCCACCATGGTCCACATTGGCCTTCAGCCCACCTTTGACAGCTCTAATCGTTAGGAAGCTTTTCTTTTGGTTAAGCCCTCATCAACTTTCCTATGCCTCCCATGTCTTCACAAAGGAGACATGAATTTTAAAATGTCTTTGCCCCGGAGCAAAAAAGCACTCAGATATAAATACTGCATTTGCCAAAGTCAGATAAAAGGTGGATGTGTATTCTTGAGTGGCAGTAAACCAGTGTGTCCCATATATGCAGACTCATATGAACACGGCTGGAGTCAACCTCAGCATTCTATTAAGTGGAACCACATGAAATTGCTAATTTTGTAGGTAGCAAATGATGAACAATTGGCATCTTTGTACAGTTCAGCCTTATAATGTGATGGTTAAGAATGTGGACTTCTGAGGGCTTCAATGTAAATTTTTGACATCATCTCCAAATAAAGGTAGACAAGCAGTAATACAGATACACTGACAAGGTTTATGAACTACTATTAATTCATAGTAAGTTATTAATTCCTAGCATTGTTTTTATTATAATATTTAGGGGCTTGTTTTAGCATATCTTCATTTTTAATAAACTTGAACCTCATAAAAACATACAATTGGCTTGAATTTCTTAATCTCTGAGAAGCTTTAGGGAAGATTAATAGCTAAAAGGCATTAACCTCTGTGTATTTCTCATGTGAAAATAAAAAGAGAATATTGCTCAAAGGGTTAAGCTCACACAGTCCTTTCTTGTTAGAACCCTTTTACTCAGAGTAGAATGTTTGGGACGGGAGTTGGTGGCACCATAGAATAGCTTCTATCTCTGCTCATGCCAAGAAATGCAACCTTGAGCTCATTGCCAATGTTTGTTAAATGTTCTGTTGAGAGAAATAACATTTCAGAAAAAATAATTGAAGATTACAGAGTGCAGAGTACCCTCAGATGCTCTGAAATCTCACCATGAATTAAGACAACTCAGTAAAGAACTGCTTATTTAAAATATTTTAAGGACTATCTCCCCAATTGCTTCACTGAGTTGCCTGTAAAATGGGGTCAATGTGAGAAATAGTACAGTGAAATTCACTGTGGATTATATTATAATAATATTGTTCTGATTTCATATGGTGTCTGCTTTAAAATAGGGGAATTCTTATCTGGACTGAAATCCAAGAACAGTGACTTTTGTAAATAATTAGATTTCCATTTTCAGGATGGCAGTGAGAAATCTTAGAACCAAATCCATGGTCCTTTAATGAATAAGCACCATTTTTCTTAATCTTATTCCAGCTGTACTTTATGTCCCTGCACTTTATATTTGTTTTCTCTTAATTTTTAAAATCAACCTTATTGAGCTATGATTTACATGCAGTGAAATTTGCCAATGTTAAGGGTAAAAGTCAATGAATTTTGAAAAACATGCAGTATTCTGTAACCACCACTGCCCTGATAGAATAAAGAACAACCCCATCACCCAAATAATGTTCCCTAGTGCTCATTTTAGGAAAAGGCAATGGTACCCCACTCCAGTACTCTTGCCTAGAAAATCCCACGGATAGAGGAGCCTGGTAGGCTGCAGTCCATGGGGTCAAGAAGAGTCGGACACGACTGAGCGACTTCACTTTCACTTTTCACTTTCATGCATTGGAGAAGGAAATGGCAAGTCACTCCAGTGTTCTTGCCTGGAGAATCCCAGGGACAGGGGAGCCTGGTGGGCTGCCATCTATGGGGTCGCACAGAGTCGGACACGACTAAAGCGACTTAGCAGCAGCAGCAGCAGTGCTCATTTCCCATCAATCTCCATTTACCATTTCCAGGTTTTAGAAGCCACTGATCTTTCTGAAACTATATAAGCCACTATAGTTTTGCCTTTTCTAGAATTTCATATAAATAGAATCATACAGCTTTTTATATCTGGCCTTTTCCACTTAGCATGGTCCTTTTGAGATTTATCTATGTGTGTGTACCAGCAGAGCATTCCTTTCTATTGGTAAATAGTAATTTCATTGTGTGAATATATGGATATTCTAAGATACAGATTGATTCCAATTTGGGGCTATTATAAATAAAGCTGCAATGAACTTTAATTTACAAGTATTTGTGTGGACATATATTTTTCATTATCTTGGGTAAATATTAATACAAAAACATGGAGTTATTGGATCATATGTTAAGTGCCTGTTTAACTCTATAACAAACCGTCAAAGTGGTGTCCAAATTGGTTGTACCATTTGCATTTTACAAGCAATATATGAGCATTCCAGTGTTTGCATATCCTTAGCAACACATGGCATTGTCAGTCTTTTTCGTCTTATATATTCTAGTGCATATGTAGTGGTATAGTATTGTGGCTTTAATTTGCATTTTTCCAATAGTTTTTTATATTAGACATATCTTTATGTTATTTGTCATATATATAGATATAAATATATATATATATATCTTCTTTTGTGAAGCATCTGGTCAAAAGTTTTGACTCTATCTTTTTAAAATTGAGCTTTTTCTCTTATTACTGGGTTGTAAGAGCTCTTTACATGCTTTGCTTATATATTCTGGATACAAATCTTCCTTAACTTATCATGAGGTTATCTCCCAATAAACCCATTGTAATTTGAAAATATTGTAAATCGAACCATTGTAAGTTGGTGGCCATCTGTATATTTTTGAAAACATTTTCTTCCAGTCTGTTTCTTGCTTTTTATTTTCTTAATAATGTATTTGCAAAAGCTTTTAATTATGATAAATTCTAATTTATAAATTTTTTATTTTATAGTTCTTGATTTTCATGTCCTAACAAATGTTTGCCTAAATAAGAATTATAAATATTATCTTAGTATATTTTCCTCTAGAGATTTTGGGTTTTGATTTTACATTTACATCTATGAGCTATTTCAAGTTAATTTTAATATGCAATGTGAGGTAAGAGTCCAAGTTCATTTTTTTGCATGTCAATATTCAATTTTTCCAGCATCATTTATTGAAAGAATATCATTTCTTCATTATCTTTGCACCTTAAAAAAACCCAATAGACCATATATGCATGCATTTATTTCTAGATTCTATGCTGTTTCATTGATTCAGATGTATGTGTGATTGTGCAGCTTTATAGTTAGCCTTGAAATTAGGTGATGTGTGTTTTCAAATTTTGTTATTTTTTTCTCCAAATTATTTTAGGTATTCCTTTACATTTCCACGTACCTTTTAGAACTAGCTCATCACCTTGTGGGAAAAAAATACCAATGGGATTTTGATTGAAATTATATGGGATCCATGTGGCAGACATGAAAATGTGTCTTATAGACCTCCTGTTGTATTTATTTACAAAACAGACATAGACTCACAAATACAGAAAACAAACTTATGGCTATCAAAAGGGAAAGTGGTGGGGGGGGGATAAATTAGGCATTTGGAATTAGCAGATATACATGACTATACATAAAATAGATAACCAACTAGGACCTATATATAAAATAGATAACAAACTATATAGCAGAGGGAACTATATTAGTATCTTGTAATAACCTTGTAATGGAAAAGAATCTGAAAAATTTACATACATATAAATTGCATCACTTTGCTGTATACCTAAAACTAAGGCAATATTGTAAATCAACTATACTTCAATAAATATATTTAAATAATTTTAAAAGGAGTTGATAAGAAATGTTGGTTGTGTGGCAATAGAGATAGATGACAGGATTCAAGTTTAAATAAATACCTAAAAGGTCAGCAGTGTATTAAGATGAAGGCTAAATTTCTTTGAAGGAACCTCAGGCCCGCCTTTTTACATTTTAATCACCAATAGTTCTCCCTGATTACCCTGAGTCAGTGAATCCTTTGATAAAATTGCAAACAGTGTTTCAGGGTTCCATAGTCACAAAGAAAGCAGGGCAACTATCGAGTGGCTATGTGCCCAGAAAGGGTGTTCCTTTTGGCAGAACGAACCAGAGCAATTTCCAAAGTAGTGTTTATTCTTTTCGAAGTTACGCACACAACCAATGTCTGGGTGAACTGACTTCTCTCACCCATGTGCTAATGTGTAGGTAGGCTTATAATTTAGAGCCCTCACTCAGGAAACCCTGAAATGAGGTTTCTTTCAGAAGTGTTGACTCATCACCACAGCATTTTCTCAATATATCCATTTAACACATCCATTACTAATTCTAAATTGCCTTCTAAATTCCGCAGGTGATTTTCAGGTGAAATGTTGCTTGGCTAATTCTGGTGGGTGTTATTTAGAATTTGGTTTTGCAGTGAAAATAGTTTTGATTTTTGCTTTTGATTTTTTAAAAAGGAAACTACTAGAAAGGTCCAACCAACTGAATATTTCCCGGATCTACTGCTGTGACCAGCAAAATGTACGAGTCCAGGAGGTTTACATTCAAAGACAGCATTCATCCATGTACACCTTTTATATCTGTACAAAGCAAGTCACTGGCACAAGATAGTTTATGGAAAAACTATTGCTTTTAACCATGCATGTACAATTCCCAGGAAACATGCATGAGATGTACTAGGTAATGTACAGGACATACCATAAAGTATGTGTGTATTTATCTCACCAGTTAATTTTTTCCCCAAGATGTTAATTTTCTGCCATGAATGCCTACCCTTTGACATCAAGTGTTAATTTTAATTTAAAACTAGTGATTTAAAACTTTCAACAAAAGCAGATACCTCTCACAGACAGCCATGTATACCGTGGATTTTTCAGGCATTTTTTTGTTAGATGCATGCAGAAAACATCCATTTTGTACAGAATTTCTAAGTTGACAAAAGGAGAACAAAGATAAAGATAAGAATCTGCTTCCTCACCCCATCAGTTTTCTGTGACCACAGTTTGGAAATTGGGGATAAACATGATGAAAGGAAAGGCAGGAGGCAGGCAAGGATATTGGCTGAAGGAAGGCCATTTTTTGTAAATTTACTTCTAAAAGAGTATCAGCTTTCCTGGGTTGGCCAATGGGATGCTTATTCATCAATAATTATAACTTGAAGTTGCCTAAAAACAAAAATATATACAACCCTTAGAGTACAGAATGCAACTATTCACTCTGCATGTGTTGACGTCATAGAGGAACACAGTTTCTCCAATTGTTACTAAATAGAAGTTCATGTACCTGACCTACACTGAGTCCATACATCACCGAAATATCAATGTTGGGAGCAGAGATTTATTGCAGGGCCACGAAAAAGAATAGGTGGTCCATATCCCTCAAAACCTTGAACTCTTTGAAGGCTTTCAGCAAAGCATTTTTAAAGGCAAGGTGAGAGGGAGGGTGTGGTTGGTTGTTGCAGACTTCTTGGTATTGGAATCCTTCATTGGTGCAGCTGTCCACGGAGGTCATGTCATGATGTTCCTGTAAACCTCCGACAGGATAAGTGTTATTCTCTGTTCTTCAACTTTTTATCTTTATAGGAAGGGGAAAGTGTTATACCTTTAAAGGTCAGAGCCTTAAGAATGGGCTATCCTGTCCATTTGAGGTGATAGGCAATAGCAAAAGAATTAGGCAATAACAATCGAAGCAAAAGCAATAGAATATAAAGGTTAAAGAGACAGATACAATATGGAGTCATATTTGTTCTAGCCTATGGCAAAATCTCATGGAAAAATCAGCTTCACATTGTGTTAGAGAAAAGAAGTAGTGGATAGGAATGGTCAAGTTACAGTCAATCAAGGTCCTATCACAGATGTGTGAATTTATCCAGCTGGCTACTTATTCTGTTTCTCCACCATGATTCTTCCGTTTGGAAGTTATGAAAGAGGAATTTATGATTCAACTTTGGGGTAAGGCTGCATGAATTTTAAGGTCTCTTTCTAATCCTAGGAAGATTTTTTTCTATGAAGCCATAAAAATGCTGCATGTGGCCAAATTTTTGCTGTCACATCCCTTTATACCACCCTTACCTTTTCATGATGAGAAAAAAAGTTTTATCAAAGACTTCAGTTCAGTTCAGTCGCTCAGTCGTGTCCAGCTCTTTGCAACCCCATGATCACAGCACGCCAGGCCTCTCTGTCCATCACTAACTCCCGGAGTTCACTCAAACTCACGTCCATTGAGTCCGTGATGCCATCAAGCCATCTCATCCTCTGTTGTCCCCTTCTCCTCCTGCCCCAATCCCTCCCAGCATCAGGGTCTTTTCCAATGAGTTAACTCTTTGCATGAGGTGGCCAAAGAATCAGAGTTTCAGCTTCAGCATCAGTCCTTCCAGTGAACACCCAGGACCGATCTCCTTTAGGATGGACTGGTTGGATCTCCTTGCAGTCCAAGGGACTCTCAAGAGTCTTCTCCAACACCACAGTTCAAAAGCATCAATTCTTCGGCGCTCAGCTTTCTTCACAGTCCAACTCTCACATCCATACATGACCACTGGAAAAACCATAGCCTTGACTAGATGGACCTCTGTTGGCAAAGTAATATCTCTGCTTTTCAATATACTGTCTAGGTTGGTCATAACTTTACTTCCAAGGAGTAAGCATCTTTTAATTTCATGGCTGCAGTCACCATCTGCAGTGATTTTGGAGCCCAGAAAAATAAAGTCTGACACTGTTTCCACTGTTTCCCCATCTATTTCCCATGAAGTGGTGGGCCCAGATGCCATGATCTTCGTTTTCTGAATGTTGAGCTTTAAGCCAACTTTTTCCCTCTCCTCTTTCACTTTCATCAAGAGGCTTTTTAGTTCCTCTTCACTTTCTGCCATAAGGGTGGTGTCATCTGCATATCTGAGGTTATTGATATTTCTCCCGGCAATCTTGATTCCAACTTGTGCTTCTTCCATCCAGTTTCTCATGATGTATACTGCATATAAGTTAAATAAGCAGGGTGACAATATACAGCCTTGATGTACTCCTTTTCCTATTTGGAACCAGTCTGTTGTCCCATGTCCAGTTCTAACTGTTGCTTCCTGACCTGCATATAGGTTTCTCAAGAGGCAGGTCAGGTGGTCTGGTATTCCCATGTCTTTTAGAATTTCCCACAGTTTATTGTGATCCACACAGTCAAAGGCTTTGGCATAGTCAATAAAGCAGAAATAGATGTTTTTCTGGAACTCTCTTGTTTCTTTGATGATCCAGCAGGTGTTGGCAACTTGATCTCTGGTTCCTCTGCCTTTTCTAAAACCAGCTTGAACATCTGGAAGTTCACAGTTCACGTATTGCTGAAGCCTGGCTTGGAGAATTTTGAGCATTACTTTACTAGCATGTGAGATGAGTGCAATTGTGCGGTAGTTTGAGCATTCTTTGGCATTGCCTTTCTTCGGGATTGAAATGAAAACTGACCTTTTCCAGTCCTGTAGCCAATGCTGACTTTTCCAAATTTGCTGGCATATTGAGTGCAGCACTTTCACAGAATCATGTTTCAGGATTTGAAATAGCTTAACTGGAATTCCATCACTTCCATTAGCTTTGTTCGTAGTGATGCTTTCTAAGGCCCACCTGACTTCACATTCCAGGATGTCTGGCTCTAGGTGAGTGATCACACCATCGTGATTATCTGGGTCATGAAGATCTTTTTTGTACAGTTCTTCTGTGTATTCTTGCCACCTCTTCTTCATATCTTCTGCTTCTGTTAGGTCCATCCATTTCTGTCCTTTATCGAGCCCATCTTTGCATGAAATGTTCCCTTGTTATCTCTAATTTTCTTGAAGAAATCTCTAGTCTTCCCCATTCTGTTGTTTTCCTCTATTTCTTTGCATTGATCACTGAGGAAGGCTTTCTTATCTCTCCTTACTATACTTTGGAACTCTGCATTCAGATGCTTATATCTTTCCTTTTCACCTCTGCTTTTCACTTGTCTTCTTTTCACAGCGGTTTGTAAGGCCTCCTCAGACAGCCATGTTGCTTTTTTGCATTTCTTTTTCATGGGGATGGTCTTGATCCCTGTCTCCTGTACAATGTCATGAACCTCTGTCCATAGTTCATCAGGCACTCTATCAGATCTAGTCCCTTAAATCTATTTCTCACTTCCAGTGTATAGTCATAAGGGATTTGATTTAGGTCATATCTGAATGGTCTAGTGGTTTTCCCCACCTTCTTCAATTTAAATCTGAATTTGGCGATAAGGAGTTCATGATCTGAGCCACAGTCAGCTCCCGGTCTTGTTTTTGCTGACTGTATAGACCTTCTCCATCTTTGGCTGCAAAGAATATAATCAATCTGATTTCGGTGTTGACCATCTGGTGATGTCCATGTATAGAGTCTTCTCTTTTGTTGTGGGAAGAGTGTTATGACCAGTGCGTTCTCTGCCCTCTCTCCTTTCATTGCTCATCTTATCATCTCCTTCTTCCATCCCTGTTTCCATAATCCTCCTCCAATTTGTTCTGATTTCAATCAGATTGATTTCAATCAAATCAAATTTGATTGATTTTAATCAAACACACACACACACACACATTCATCCCACCATACTTTGTTATCTATTTTCTTTCCTTTCAAATTTTGCCCATTTCCCCACCTTTCCTGCGTTTTATTTCTCCTCCTGCTCCTCATTTTTCAGCCTCAGGTCTTAGAGCCAGGCTCTGAGGACTCATTAAGGATGGAAAGGACAATTTTTTTGTTCTCCAAATTGGAGAACATTTCTAATGCTCCCTTTGGGGTAGAGAGGAAACTGAAAAGTCAACAACATTAGTAAATTCTTAGTTTCCAGGAATTAAATTGGAAACTAATTCTTGATACTTAAGACCTTAGAGACTAGGCCTTAGGACATAGCATCAGTGGACACAGAATTTCAACAGATTTATTTATTAGTAAGTTTTATTCAGTTGTCATTCTGGATAGTATAACATTGCTGGAAGCAAGTTTGTTAGTTTTTTAAAGTAAAACTTATATTGAGTGTATTTTGGTGTTTCTGAAGTAGAATTTTTCCCTTTTCTGAGTACCCAACATTTTGCCTTTTTAACAACTGCTCTGATTGTTGTGTTTTGTTTTTTTTTTTTCCGGAGACTTTCCTCTTTACCATGGGGCACAACCTTGGTGGCACAGATTAGGAGCACGCCTTCCAGTCAGGAAGACATCTGTGTCCCTGGAGACTCCTTCTCCCAACTCCTTCTTCACCTATCACAGCAGAGCCGAGGACCAGGCACAAATCCTGGGCTCAGCTAACTGCAAAGTTATTCTGGTGATTCAATGGGGTGACGATGCAAAGCTGAAGATTAACTGATTTCAGTTCATCCATTCCAGTGGAACTGACTGGCATTCAAGTAGTTCCTGTCCTGTTTCCACCTCTGCCGTGTAGGATCTGCTGCTGCTAAGTCACTTCTGACTTAGAAATTGTGTCCAACTCTTTGTGACTCTATGGACTGTAGCCCACCAGGCTCCTCTGTCCATGGGATTTTTCCAGGCAAGAATACCAGAGGGGGTAGCCATGTCCTACTCCAGGGGATCTTCCCGACCCAGGGATCAAGCCCATGTCTCCTGCATTGGCAGGTGGATTCTTTACCACTAAAGCCAACTGGGAAGCCCCAGTGTTGGATCTGGTAAGGACTAAATCATGTTAAGTAGAGCTATAGTAACTAGCATATCACTTTCTCTTAGTAATTGTCCAATAAATGTTGGGCATCACGCTGTGATTATGAAGAAGATATATTCTATGCTGGTTAATGAAGTTTTCTTTTGAAAACACAATAAAACAAATGGTATAGTTCAATTTTTATCTTCATAATATCTGTGTTTGGGTGTCTGATTTATGCTTCAGGATCTTCCTTCAGATGGAAGCCTTGTCTCTCTGAAAACCAAGTGGATACATTGTAGAAAAACTTAGCATAACTAGAAACAGCTGTTGAGAAACTCACTGTGCACATAGGCTGCTTAGTCTCCTTATAGATTATAGTACCTAGCACCTGTTAACAATTTGATAGCTATGTTTAATTATTTGATGTTCTTGTTCTGAATATCCTATTAGGTCTTAGGGGTTAACCTCTTCAACTTAAATCTTTTGTGTTCTTTGGATGGAGCATTTAAGGGGGCAGGGTGATCACACAATCTGTTTATATGTAGGCTTCTATATAAATGTATTTTGTCCAAACTCTCTCAGAGCAGTAATCTAGACTGTTACCTTTCTTTTTCCTAAAGTATTCATTGTAGGGTGCAGGGAAAGTTGGTGAAGAAGATCAAGGGTCCTAGATAGAGGATGAAGAGAATAAATGGGGCCAGGACAAGAAGAAAGCCCCTGAATTATTATTATTATTTTTTGAGTGAAACATCTTATTGTTTCTTGAATGCTATTGTAGATTTATTTATTTTATTTATTTTTGTCTGTGCTGGGTCTGTGTGCGTGGCTGTCTCTAGTTAAGGCGAGGGGGAGCTGCTCTATGTTTGCAGTGCAAGGCCTCTCACTGGGGTGGCTTCTCTGTCCCAGAGTACAGGCTCTTGAGTGTGTGGGCATCAGTAGTTGTGGTACCCAGGCTTAGTTACTCAGCATGTGGAATATTCCCAGACCAGGAATCAAACTCAAGTTGCCTGCATTTACAGGCAGATTCTTAACCAATCGACCACCAGGGCAGTCCTGCCTCTGATTCTTACAGTTTATGGGAGTCTGTGACAGCCCATGACCTGGTTCCTATATCCTGATCCACTCAAGAACCCCACTCAGGCCAGGGCTGTTCACACAAGGTATCACATCCTCTCACCTGCTGGTCCACCAGGCCTGGCCTCCGTCATCTGGAGGAGAGGTGAGGATAACCTCCAGACAGGCCAGAGAAAGGGGCAGAGCTACAGCAGGCTATTGGGGGGCCTTGGGGAAAGCTGGCAGCCCAGGGACTCCTCAAAGCTCCTGCCGTACAGAGACTGCTTATGAACTAGAGGCTGGCTCTAAAAACTTAAAAAATAAAACACTCAAAGAGAACAGAACAAAATGAAATCCTTTGCTGAAGCTATGACTCTGCCACTTACTCTTTGGTAGAAACATGATGATAAAATCACAAGCTGCACCTCATATCTCTAAACACCTCATTTCTGAGAACTAATATCAAATATTTGGGGACTGCAGTCTTGGCTTCATTCCAAACTGAATGCCAGGGTTTTTTGTTTTTTTTTTTTTTTGCTATGAGGCTGTCCAGCTTTAGCAATATGGTGAAGTAGTGAGAGCACCTTTGGGCAGCCAGAAGATGCGTGTTAGTTGCTCAGTCGTGTCCGACTCTTTGGGACCCCATGGACTGCAGCCCTCCAGGCTCCTCTGTCCATGGGATTTTCCAGGCAAGAATGCTGGAGTGGGGTGCCATTTCCTTCTCCAGGGGATCTTCCCAACCCAGAGGTAAAACCTGGGTCTCTTGCATTGCAGGCAGATTCTTTACCATCTGAGCCACCAGGAGAGCCAAGAGGCTTGATCATTTCACCAGAGGCTCCTGCTACTTTCCTTGGGGCTATAGTACTCCCAGACATGACCCCTTGTACTCTTTCTATAGTTAATTCTATATGGATTTGGACATATTTCTCTCCCCATTAGAAGCAAAAGTTTATACAGATTCATTGTTTTTTTTATATACTTAGATCTTAAATTTTTATTAAAGATTTTGTTTTAACCCAGTTTTAAGCATTTTGCACAAAGATTCATGTCAACCTTTTTATTCACACTTCATGAAATCTCCTACCATTGTTTCTTTATTAATTAACATACAATATTTTTACTTGGGTAGTAGACAGTATTGCTAAACTACTATTGTATGCATCTCAAATTTCCCTTAAGCCTTATCTTGATTTTGACGAAATTGAATGGATTTGTTGTGCTCCTTAAGAACAGAATCAGGATTATCCTGCAGGTGGTTTTTTAAATCATTTTTGTTTTGTTTTGGTCATTTCTATTTTTCAGGCAGCATTTGTTTCTTTTTGCTTTGGTCGTAAGTTTCTTCTTTCATTTTTCATTAGTACATAGCCTCATGGTCTGAAATACCTTCTGTTGCTTTCTTAAATGTTAAACAAGATGATATGCCTGTTGAAGAAGCCTAATGTGTCTGTATTCTCTCTCTTTCTTTTTTTTTTTTAAATCAAATATATTTTCTTTTTTTTTTTTTACCTTTTATTTTTTTAAAGAACATATTTGGGAGCTTCCCTTAGGAAACTGATGGAGACTCTAAAATGCCTAAAACAAAGTTTCCCAAAAGAGTGACTGCTAACATGTAGAAATCAATGTTCCGCATACCAGGTTTATTACAATAAGATGGCACATTGGCTATGCAGGAGTATTCCCCATCCCTTCCCTAACCCCCTCTGCCCACTCATCAGGCTCGAATGCTGACCTCAGGTATCTAAAATCCAAGCCTCAAGAGGATAAAATGGTCTTAGTGGACTTTCTTTTCCTCTTGGAACCTTCCTCCTAATCTCTGCTGTAGCTTTACCTCCAGATGATCTCCCATGGATCTTTATGTACAATATGTTAAGGTTGCCTGGTCACAATGAGTTCAGCTCTGATTCTTGACTCCTGAGTCAGGTCCAGGAAATTCCTTTTCTTAGTTAGAAGTTGTCTGCATGGATCTTCAAGCCATCCGTATATCACAGGTTTCCTCCATAACCTGTACTCTCAGTTGGCTTAACGCTTACTAACCTGGTTAAGAAGTCTAAATCAGAAGCCCTCATGGAGGGCTTGTTTAAAATCACAGGTTTCTGGATCCCACCCCCAGAGTTTTGGATTCAGTAGATCTTAACAAGTGGCCAAGAGTCTGTGTTACTAATAAGTTCCCAGAAGATGCTAAAGCTGCTGGTCAGAGATTACTCTGTGCAGTCTGTTGGTCCACAGTCTTGACATTTTAAATGTAGCTGTTGGACCAACTGCATAGGGACAACCTGGAGTTCTTTAGATATCCGGTATCTGGGATCCCATCCTGGATGTATGGAATCTGAATCTTAATAAGGTTTCCAAGTGCTTCCTGCAGGTCAAAAGCACCTCCACTTGGGTGCTTATTAAATTGAAGCATGTACACCCTGTAGTGTGCCAGACACACACAGAAGAAAATTTAAAACTTTATTTTTATATTAAAATCAACACTAGTATATGAAAGGGTAGAAAGCACAATTTACAGAACTTTTTTAAGTGAAAATAAGAAATTATAAATAAATTTCTGGTTTATAGAACGGAATTTCAGGTGCTACCCCCCAAGGATCTTTGGCAGGTACAATATTTACCATCTCTTATGAATAATTACTTAAGAATTTTCAAGAAGCTGTACTGCTTCACCAGTTTCTGAGAGCATGGGAGCCTGATTCTATTCATCAAGATGTGGCTTTTTTGCCCTTAATAATGTGGTTTTAATAGCGGTTGTGTCTTCCCTAGGGCAAACACATGCATTTTTCTTGTCATAACTAGCAGAAGATTTCTCATTTAGTTGAAAGTTTGATAATCTTGTTGGACTGCTCCCTGTTCCCTATTTCTAGCCTGAGTTTCCAGTTATAGCATCTTCTGTGTAGAGAGAAAAATTGTAGCTTAGTAGAAACTATAATACACACTTGTGGATATTAGATTCTAGTTGTTAGCTTTTTTTTTGAAGTTTTGTTTTCTATCTGTAAACTGAACAAGAAACTGAATTGTTCTCAACTCCTCCAATATTTGGCAGCAACTCTCCGAACTAAAGTTTCCAATTTTTCTCTCACTCTTCTGACTCAGAATCATTGAGAACTAAAGTGTTTTTTTTTTTTCTCAAAGCCACATAGGGTAACATTGGACAACTTGATGTCAGTTCTGAAGAGATCACTACAGTGGCCCACATATGGCCAACCTTCATGCCTCTTGCTGTATGACCACTGGGAAAAACCGTACAGGACCTTTGGTACACAAACCAGGAAAATCTGTCAGACTGCCACTGCTGGTCTTAAGCCATCTGAAGATACTTCCAGACTGACATAGAGATAATCTTCTGGACTGACTGCCTTCAAAATTCAGAAACTGGGATTATGGTTTGCTTTGACCATTAACCATTGTTTTTGTTTTCACAGAAATGTCTCTTATTGAAAACCTGATGGACAGACTTCCCTGGTGGTCCAGAGGCTACGACTCTGTGCTCCCAGTGCAGGGGACCCAGGTTCGATCCCTGGTCAGGGAACTAGATCCCACATGCCAATAAGTGTTCTTGTGCCACAGCTAAAGATCTAGGGTGCAGCAACTAAGACCTGGTATGGCCAAGTATATAAATTATTAATATTTTTAAACCTGGTGGAAATACTAACATCATATAGGACTAACTTTGGGAATCCCACCTACCACACCTCCTAAATGAGACACAGTCATTTAACTAAACTGGTGTACTTCCAAGACTAGGAGACGAGTTCAATAGAGCAACCTATGGACTCAGTTTCAAAGGCAGAGCTGAAGAGGAGCAAAATAAGCCACCCCAAAAGTACAAGTGCAAGAAGGACACTGTGTCCCTATTAAAGCAGGAAATAAGTTTCACATGCAGAGGTCGGCTCCCTATACTGTGAGGATAAAAGGCATCCTTATCACCCGAAATAGGGAATTCAGTGCCAAGAAGGCTGCATAAACAAACCTTGTTACTTTCTTCACAAATTTACTACCCCAAGATCAACCCTTCTGCTTTGTCAATTCTTCACAAATGTATTGTTTCCTTGTCCAAAAGATATTAAAGTTTCTTGCTTGGACCAAATTGGGGAATCACATTTTATAGGTGCCCTAGTGTACACAATTAAATTTGTTTTTCTCTGGTTAATCTGTCTTGTGTCAATTTAATTATGAGAGTAGCCAAAGAACCTAGAAGAAGGGGAAGGTTTTCCTCCCCAACATCTGTAAGTTCTGATGAGACGTTTCCTCCCTCTCCCCTTTTTCACTCCCCTCCCACCAGAGAACTGACTTTTTTCAAAATCCTATTTTACTCAGAGTTACAATGTTGAGTATTTTAATGCATGCAGTCATAAAAGCAAACAACACTAGGAGAAAGGCTGCCCTCCGTTCTCACAGTAACTCTAACGTGTCTCCTTAGATAATTCTGTTGATTCTGCTTTGTTGAACATCTAAAGAGACTGAAACTAGGAGGGAGACCTTAGAGGTGAAGCTGGAAGAGAGTGGCTTATCAATTCCTTAGGAGATAATAAAGGATGTGGAGAGAAAATTGTGGTTTTATATTTAGAGAAGGAGGTAAATGCATAGGAAATGAGAAAAGTTGTATTTGAACTTTGATGGTGAAATCATACCCAATAAAATCCCTTGCCAACCACCACCATTACTTTTGAAATTCTGGCTCCACAGATGAAGGAGAGAAGAAAGACTCCCATTGCTATGTTGGTCTTCTGGCACACAGATAAGATAACAGCCTTATGATTATTTCTCTTACAGATTAAGAATGCTACTGAGGACTGTATAAGAACTTCTTTCTGAATGTAGTCATGAAGTCATGAAGTAGGATCACAATAAAATTATCACACAGGACTTTGGCTGAAAACACTGTACTTGTTCATTTTATTTGGTCTTGATACAAAACAGCTCAAGTGGTAAAAGCTCTGCTCAGTCACCAAGGAATAGTAGCTGTGGATAAATAGCTGTTTTTTTTAAATTTATTTGACAGTGCCGTGTCTTAGTTGAAACATGCAGGATCTAGTTCCCTGACCAGGGATTGAACCCTGCATTGGGATCCCGGAGTCTTAACCACTGGACTGCTAGGGAAGTCCTGTAGCTGGAAATTTGAGAAGGAAATGCTTTGTAAAGAGCAAAGTTTCTCAGGATGCTCTGTATGATACCGTCTTGGGGCTAATTTAGTAATCTAGGCTCCAAGGGAGGCAATTACAAGCCAGTCTAAGCAGCACCGTACAGAAAGGGCTAGAATGCTAACTTTCCATCCTTGTCACCATACCTATCAACCTTATGCTGGGCTTCCCCAATGGCTGATCAGTAAAGAATCCACCTGCCAATGCAAGTGACGTAAGAGATGTAGGTTCATCCCTGGGTCAGTAAGATCCTCTGGAAGTGGAAATGGCAACCCACTCCAGTATTCTCACCTGGGAAATCCCATGGACAGAGGAGCCTGATGGGCTATTATCCATGGGGTTGCAAAGAGTTGGACATGACTAAAAACACATACATACTACCTCATGCCCCTTAAAAACTTCCAGCACTTTTATTCTGATGTATATGAATTAAATTGAAATTTTACAATAGCTTACAAGATAGTTTACATTTTAAAAATTGTTGGGGAAACAGATGGTGCTAATTTATAAGGAACAGAGTGGAAATATATACTGATGGAATTTGCTCTAGAAATTGCCCTGAAGAGGGTGATGGTTTTCTAAGTTTCTGAATTTTTCTCCATGAGAGCAACATTGGCTGGATTCCAAAACTCAAGACATGCTCACCCCATGTGATGCTTGTTTTACAGCAAATAGGTTTGATACAGTCTTTCCCTTTGCATCTTGCTAAGCAGCTTTGAAACTGTTTTACTGACACCCCTCTTCAAAGTAGGGTGTGATTCCACAGAAAGAATCATGCCCGGGCCAATAATAGAGGCATAAAATCTGACATCCTTGGGATTTTCACATGACTGTTAGAAGGCAAAATATAGATGATGATGTAAGTTCAATGGTTATGAATTTTTAGTCAAATTTCAATGCCCTCATTAATACATCAACAGTGGTAACTTCATTATATTCTGCACTTATTATTTAGTAACAAAGAAGCAGAGAAACACTCCCAGAGGGGGAGCCATTCCTTTTGAATAATGAGTTACAGCTCAAAGGAAGCAATTGTGTTTCTTCCCTGCTCACAAGTACTCTGGAGGGGACCAAGTCTTTGCAGGAGGTGAAGCTGGGTGACCCTGGACTCAGAAGTTACCTGGGGCCTGGAGGCTCAGAGGTCCTCTCGTGGAGGGGGGTTTATAAAGTGTCATCAGAGAGCTTTGGGTACCATCTATTTATTAAAATAGGCGGCGTCAGGGTCCCCATGTTTCTTGTGGAAAGCCAAGAGGTCACACCCAGGGGGTCCTCCAGAGGAAATGAGAGCAATATAAAACTCGCTGCCCTCTGGCCCCCTGCATGGGTGGTTTGTGCTGTCTCTCCTCTCAGGAAGTCTTGGATCAAAAGTGCTAAGTACAGACAAAAGGGCAGCCCAGCTTCCTGGCAGCTCTCAGGTCTTTGTCTCTCTTTACTTGAATTAAAAAGATGGGGACATTTTGGACAGTACACTTAGGTGAAGGACAGACTCATTTTCAAACGCCCAGAAAAGAATCTGTAAGTCTTATGAAGAGTCAGACTTTTATCATATATCTAAAAAGGTAACCAAATAATATTATATTAAATCTAGGCTGACTGTATCCTAGAGACACTAACAACAATAGTATTTGCCTGAGAAAATAGATGAAAAAAATACATGTGTCATGTGAAACCCAGGCCACAGTCAGTCCTTCTGATCTAATTAAAAACCTTTCAGCCTAGCTCCATGGGTTTGGCTTTTCCATGCTTTCTAGAGGGTATTTCCACCAGGATGCTGGAGTTCTGGGAAGCCTGCCACTGAGTCCAATGTGCTCTGCAATATGGAGCTGGATATGTGGTGCCTGAACCAGTATGACCATTTTCTCCTTGCTGCTGCTACTCTAATACACTTCACACTACTCAGCAACACAGGATGTTGTTGTTTAGTCACTCAATCATGTCCAGCTCTTAGCAACCCCATGCACTGTCACCCACCAGGCTGCTCTGTCCATGGGATTTCCCAGACAAGAATACTGGAGCGGGTCGCCATTTCCTTCTCCAGGGGATCTTCCTGACCCAGGGATTGAATGTGCATCTCTTGCATTGGCAGGCGGGTTCTTTACCACTGAGCCACCTGGGAAGCCCCAGCATCCTTGGGATAGATTTTGGTTAAAAGTCATTTCCCAGTCCCCAAAGTGCAACTGTAACTCATGAGACTGTTAGGAGATGGTGCATGACCATCATGTATTTGACAGAGGACTTAGATTTCATTTGTGAATACTTTTTCATTAAAAATGAGTCATAAGAATGTGAGAAAGATATTGAAAAATGTCATCTTAACACAATGGCTACAATTTCCTTATTGTGCATATTTTACATATGACAATCATAGTATCATTTTTAATTCTGATTTTAAAAATAACTTTATTGGCGTGTAGTTGATTTACAATGTTGTGTCAGTTTCAGGTATGCAGCAAAGTGAGTCAGTTACACATATACATATATCCACTCTTTTTTAACATTGTTTTCCCTTATAGGCCAGTAAAGAGTATCCAGTAGAGTTCCCTGTGCTACACAGTAAGGTCTTAATTTTTTAAAAATAATGTTTCATCACATTTCTCACATTGTTCATATATTCTTCTTAAGCTATTTCTCTTGGTGACTACATGTTAATTCATTGTATACTGTACCCACATGATCCTATGGTTGGACATTTAGAGAGTGTCCTTTCCCCTTCATGTTGGTAATGTTTTAGAGAATACTCTTCATAGAGCTTTGGCTTCTACTAAATTATTTTCTTAAGATAAAGTCTTAGGAGAGAAATTACTAGGTCATACTTTATGACAAACTTCTTTGTTGCCCTATTCTGTGTCAAATTACTTTCCCCAAAAGGTTTATACCAATTCACAATGCCAACTCTTATCCTTATCCATCAGAGGGCAAACAGAATGAAAACTACAATCACATAAAACTAATCAAACTGATCACATGGACCACAGCCTTGTCTAACTCAATGAAACTATAAGCCACGTCATGTAAGGCCACCCAAGACGGACAGGTCATGGTGGAGAGTTCTGACAAAATGTGGTCCACAGGAAGCGAATGGCAAACCACTTCAGTATTTTTGCCTTGAGAACCCCATGAACAGTATGAAAAAGCAAAAAAATATGACACTGAAAGATGAACTTGCCAGGTTGGTAGGTGGTGCTCAATATGTTACTGGAGAAGAGTGGAGAAAAAACTCCAGAAAAAATGAAGAGACAGAGCCAAAGCAAAAACAATGCCCAGTTGTGGATGTGACTGGTGATGGAAGTAAAGTCTGATGCTGTAAAGAACAATACTGCATAGGAACCTGGAATGTTAAGTTCATGAATCAAGGTAAATTGGAAGTGGTCAAACAGGAGATGGCAAGAGTGAACATCGACATTTTAGGAATCACTGAACTAAAATGGACTGGAATGGGCGAATTTAGTTCAGATGACCATTATATCTACTACTGTGGGCAGGAATCCCTTAGAAGAAATGGAGTAGCCATCATGGTCAACAAAAGAGTCCGAAATGCAGTACTTGGATTCAATCTCAAAAACAACAGAATGATCTCTGTTCGTTTCCAAGGCAAACCATTCAATATCATAGTAATCCAAGTCTATGCCCCAACTAGTAATGCTGAAGAAGCTGGAGTTGAAAGGTTCTATGAAGACCTTCTAGAACTAACACCCAAAAAAGATGTTCTTTTCATCATAGGGGACTGGAATGCAAAAGTAGGAAGTCAAGAGATTCCTGGAATAACAGGCAAATTTGGCTTTGGAGTACAAAATGAAGCAGGGCAAAGGGTAACAGAGTTTTGCCAAAAGGACGCACTGGTCATAGCAAATACCCTCTTCCAACAACACAAGAGAAAACTCTACACATGGACATCACTAGATGGTTAATACTGAAATCAGATTGGTTATATTCTATGCAGCCAAAGATGGAGAAACTCTATACAGTCAGCAAAAACAAGACCAGGAGCTGACTGTGGCTCAGACCATGAACTCCTTACTGCAAAATTCAGACTTAAATTGAAGAAAGTAGGGAAAACCACTAGACCATTCAGGTATGATTTAAATCAAATCCCTTATGATTATACAGTGGAAGTTACAAATAGATTCAAGGGATTAGATCTGATTTAGTGCCTGGAAAACTATGGATGGAGATTTGTGACATTGTACAGGAGGCAGTGATCAAGACCATCCCCGAGAAAAATAAATGCAAAAAGGCAAAATGGTTGTCTGAGGAGGCCTTACAAATAACTGAGAAGAGAAGCTAAAGGCAAAGGAGAAAATGAAAGATATATTTATCTGAATGCAGAGTTCCAAAGAACAGCCAGGAGAGATAAGAAAGCCTTCCTCAGTGACCAATGCAAAGAAATAATAGAATCGGAAAGACTAGAGATCTCTTCAAGAAAATTAGAGCTACCAAGGGAACATTTTATGCAAAGGTAGGCACAATAAAGGATAGAAATAATGTGGCCCTAACAGAAGCAGAAGATATTAGAAGAGGTGGCAAGAATACACAGAAGAACTGTACAAAAAAGATCTTCATGACCCAGATAACCATGATGGTGTGATCACTCACCTAGAGATAGACATCCTAGAGTACGAAGTCAAGTGGGCCTTACGAAGCATCACTACAAAGCTAGTGGAGGTGATGGAATTCCAGTTGAGCTATTTCAAATCCTGAAAGATGATGCTGTGAAAGTGCTGCACTAATATGCCAGCAAATCTGAAAAACTCAGCAGTGGCCACAGGACACAGGTCAGTTTTCATTCCAATCCCAAAGAAAGGCAATGCCAAAGAATGTTCAAACTACAGCACAATTGCACTCATCTCACACACGAGGAAAGTAATGTTCAAAATTCTCCAAGCC
Source organism: Bos mutus (assembly GCF_027580195.1). Classification (NCBI taxonomy): domain Eukaryota; kingdom Metazoa; phylum Chordata; class Mammalia; order Artiodactyla; family Bovidae; genus Bos; species Bos mutus. The sequence goes on from NC_091629.1 coordinate 7,933,970, forward strand.
AGGCTTCAGCAGTACGTGAACCATGAAATTCCAGATATTCAAGCTGGATTTAGAAAAGGCAGAGGAACCAGAGATCAAATTGTCAACATCCATTGGATCATTGACAAAGCAAGAGAGTTTCAGAAAAACATCTACTTCTGCTTTATTGACTACAACAAAGGCTTTGACTGTGTGGATCATAACAAACTGTGTTAAATTCTGGAAGAGATGGGAATACCAGACCACCTGACCTGCCTCCTGAGAAGTCCGTATGCAGGTCAAGAAGCAACAGTTAGAACCCGACACAGAACAGACTAGGTCCAAATAGGAAAAGGAGTGCATCAAGGCTGTATATTGTCACCCTGTTTATTTAACTTACATGCAGAGTGCATCTTGCAAAATGCTGGGCTGGGTGATGCACAAGCTGGAATCAAGATTTCTGGGAAATCAACATCAGTCCTTTCAATCAACATTCAGGACTGATTTCCTTTAGGATTGAAAAGACTCTGATGCTGGGAAAGATTGAATGCAGGAAGAGAAGGTGATGACAGAGGATGAGATGGTTGGATGGCATCACCAACTCGAGGGACATGAGTTTGAGCAAGCTGTGGGAGTTGTTGATAGACAGGGAAGCCTAGCGTGCTGCAGTTCATGGGGTTGCTAACAGTCAGACACGACTGAGCAACTGAACTGAACTGAACAATGCCAACAGTAAACAAACTGAAGTAAATGTATAAGATCATTCTTTTCATAAAGTTTAGATAAAAGTTTTTTTTTTTTTTCTAATTCAGAAGCAAATGATTCCCCAAACTTGCTTTGGTATGCACTTCTTTGGTTATCCTTGTGAAAATATAAATGATTTCCCTGTGTTTCTTATTTGCATTTCCTCTTGTACCAATTATCAGGGTGACATATTTGTAATTTCTCCTATGTGCTGGATCCATCAATTTTGTAATGGGGGCTAGAAACCCTGCACAGCAATGAAGTCTTCATAATCTACCTGTTTCTTCCATTACCTCGAGGAATGGCTTCATAATGATGTTTTTGACTCACAGACATTATTAAACAAATATTCAGGCCAACACTTGATTGAGCTAGAGTCCAGATTTCATCCTAGGGCAGAAAAAAGTGGTCAGTAATAATAGCCTCAAAGCAGTGATTCTAAGGAATCACTAAGGAATCGATTTCTAAGGAATAAAGGTTTTTTTAATTCCTTATTCTAAGGAATAAAAACAGTTTTATCAGGGAGGTAGAGCTATAGAAACGTTGAGCTATTAAGTATTAAGGTACATATCTAAGGAGGAGACACTGTCTTACCCAGCACAGGAGAGGATCTTATTTAAAGATCTCTTTATTCTGATGGTTTCTCTAGACAGCCTGTGTTTCTTTCCCCTGGACCAAAAAAAAAAAACAAAAACCTGTCATCTCTCCCAAGCTCAGTCATATCCTGAATGCACAGCACAATTCTCAGCATGTAGCATGTGTTTAATAATTATGTGTTAAATAAAGAAATGAAATCATGTGACCACAGCCTAGGCTGCCTGAAAAACAACGATGGTATTACTTTCCTAAGACGCCTGACTTCAAAATGCCATCGTATATATGTTTAGTTCTATTGCTGTTCTCTTTAACAAAAAAAACCCGAAAAACCCAAAAACAAATAGGCCAAGGAAAAATCCTTCTGGAACCATCTTTGGTGAACTCAAGCTGCTATTAAACATGGTTGACATCTCCTGAGTCTGTGCGGGGAAAGACCACTGGAGTGAACCGCGTGTTGGGAGAAGAGGCTCCCTAGGATCTGTCATCCTCTGGGTTGAGTCCTCCCCAGGGAGTGGGGAAGGGCCTGTTTCGCTGGCAGCCGTTGAGTAAGCCAACCACATTCTCTCTTTGACTCTCAAGAGAGGCACGTGCCCTTTGAACCTTAGAGAGAGCCTCTGGATTCACAGTGAAGCCAGGGCTCAGGAGAACGCTTCAGAATAAACTTGTACCAGATGAAATAGGAGCAATCGACCTAGATAGTTGCCAAAGGGGCAAACGCCAATGCCAGGAGGCCGGGGGTGGGCTAGCTAGTCACTGATGGCAGAAGGGGTGCTGTTGCCTGAGTAGAGCTAGGAAAAGGGAGGCCGGTCTTGGGAATCCGAGAGGGAGGGGCCGCCCCCTGGAGGCTGCACTTCACTTCCTGTGAGCACACCTCTCCTTACATAATTTCTCCCGCGAACCCGCACAATAGGCAAGATGCGTGCTCAAGAGGCTTTCCTTTGCCTAAATAGCATTTTCTGCACACATGATTGGCAGAGCCCTCTCCTCTCAGCCCGAGTCTATGATTGGCCTTGATTACTCGACAACGGGAGGTCAGGGATGGGTTACCCGGCTCCCCACCGCCTCCTCTCCCATCCAGGGATAATCATCAAGATTCTCAAATTCTAAATTCGCTAAGGGCTGATTCGCCACACTTGCCACTTATCCAACCAATTTAGCAGCAAGGCACTCTTGGGGCCTAATTTCTGCTTTGCATCGTGTTCATCCGCATCTTAGAATAAATGAAGACCGATCTGATGGGAATGCGGGGGGTTAGTTGTTGTGAGGCTGGTTAGATCTCGGGTGTAGAATGGATGCAGTGGTGGCAGAGAGAGATGCTGGAGTTCGGTGGTGTCTGTGACCCTTCTCCACCTTCATCCCCCTGGAGTGAATGCCTGCCAGGCCTCAGAAGTAAACAGGGAACCAACTGGGTGGCAATGCAATGACTCGCAGTGGACACAGAGCTGCAGGAGGCAGTGGCGGCTACTCCTGCTTTACAGATAAGGGAGGAAGCTGGGACCCCCAGAGCTGAGTGTCCTTTACAGACTCAACAGGTCTCAATGCCCCTTGCTGTTCTCACACCAGAAGCCACGTGGTCTGAGTTCTTCTGGGGCCTCTCTGTTAGGAGCCCTGACATTGGGTCCATCAGGATTTCACAGACTTACCTTCTTCAGTCCCTTGTTGCCCCTCTTACACCCTCTCTCCTTTCTCGGGTTCTCTACCTTGAACACTTGGTGCTATGTCATCCACCAACTACACAACCTATTCATCAGTGTTTCCTAAAAGCCTCTTAGCCAACCGGAGAATCATTACTTTTACTCCCTGGCAAACTGTTTCTTCAGTATTTACCTGCCTCAACTCAAAGTGCCCTAGCGGGCACTGATCTACCTGACTGACCCTGACCAGACAGTGCATTCCCCTGCCTCAGTTCTTTCCTGAATCTGCTTCTTACACTGAAATCTACCTCCTCTGTATCCTATCCCATCCACCTACCTGTTCCCAGTCAGCCGGCTGTCTGGTTCAATGCAATGCAGTAAGATAGCTAGAGACATTAAACAACAGCATGGACCTGCTTTAATTGGTGATGTGAGGCTTTAATCCAAAGCAAGGACTGCAATACCAGGAATTTGAGACTCTCAGGAGGACAGTGGGTAGATGAGTCCAAATACATCAGGTCAGTCTTTTCAGAGCCCCTCAGCTCCCACTTGCTCCCTCAGTGACGCCTACTCAGACCAGCCTTAGGGTAGCTTAGTCATCCCTCACGCGCACTTTTGTTCCAAACCTATACGTAGGGCAGCTCTTCAGAGTGGTCATGTTTTCCAGTCAGAAATTAAGATACATGAGCTAAGAAAATGGACTTCTTAGCTATAAATTTATTGGCAGAACAAAGAGAAATCTACAAAAAAAATTGTTAGAACAAAAAGAATGCTTATTAGAAAGCAAGAAATGATAAGCAATTGGACATTTCTCAGGGTATCGCAGGTACATGTCTGAATGGTTGCCAGGTCAGGTCACAGTGCCACAGAGCTATAACAAAATGAGAGCCTCGGGTCTGGAGACCTTTGCTGTCATCATAGCGGTACCAGTAGTGCGGTGAGATGCAGACCGAGTCCTTCAATACCTGCAGAGATCCTCGTCTCATGCTCTAAGGAAGAGAAGAATCGTAGACTAAGAGTGCACAGCTGGTCTGTGGCATCTGACAGACCTCTGTGTTCATCCTGGCTCTGCATGTTTCCAGCAGTGTGACCCTAAGGAGGTAACTTTCCTCATTTCAGAGTTGGAGTTTCCTCATCAGAAATACAGAGATAATGACAGTACTCAGCTCACTGGAGTACACATATTCTGTTCCAGTGAATGGTAGCTATAATTATAAAATTAATACTATATTGTGATTAGATTCATTGAATTGAATGCTCCTTTCTAGTCAATCTATGTATCAAGAGAGAAAGATGAAATTAAGGGGAAAGTTTACAAGTTATGACCATACTCTTACTTTTCCCTCCATTTTTCTCAAGTAATTGGGAAGCAGACTAATACAACTTCCATATCTGGATGACTCAGCCAGTCTCCTTCCCACCCATAGCCAAAAACATTTCCAGGGAAGAAGTAGGCTGTACACTTTAAGTGTAATCCCTTCATTTCGTTTCCCTGACGAGCTCTGTCAGGATCCAGAATCTCCTTCTCTAATAATGACCTTCCCAAGTGAAAATTAAAGACTCATTCATCTAGAGATGGCCGAATGTAAAATTGTGCTTGTAAAATAACACCAGGTAAATCATCATCCTTCAACTTTGTGGCAAATAGGAAGCTTTTAACCTCAGAACACTTAAGAATTTGGGTTTTAAGAAGCCATAACCCAGAAGTAATACATGAATCTTTTGCAAAGAAACTTCCTGCCATGCTCTTTTGCTGTGGTTTTCTTCCCAGCCACCTAAACCTCATGAAAGTAAAAATAATGATCAATCACCCAGAGTGGTACTTGTCTGAAATAACTGAAATGCGACAGAAGTTGAGTGCTAAGAATGCACAGCAGCAGACACTGGCTATCAAGCCAGGAGATTCCTCACTAATGTTTGGCCCAGATTGATAGGGGGTCATCCCCAGAGCCCTTGCACTGCTTCCTGACAGCGTGGTATCCACTTACGCTCTTCAACAGCCACATCAGCTTGAGTAGACCAGTTGTCCATGCGAGCTGGACAATTTAACCAGCAAAGATGGTGAGCTTTTTCTGTGTTCATGAGCCCAAAGAAATCAGGGTAGTGAGCCTTAGACAAAGTTAGTTCATCATTTTTATTAATCATTTTCATATTTTTCTTTAAGCATTTTAGAAAAAAAATTCACATGTACCCTCCCAACTCCCTTTTGTAATCATCTTGCAAGCTTGTTGGTTTAAGGATGATGCTTTTGTAGTCTAAAAATAGGACAAAGTGGGGATAACCTTGAGGGTGAGAGATTCATTTGAGCCACTTTGATTCTGGCAAATATAGTCATCCAATGGGCGCCGATGAGTCACGCATGACGTGCAATCCAGGAATGTGCTGAGTTTACCTTCCTCTCCTTTCTAGGCTGCTTTGATGAATTCATAAGATTTATTGACTCATTTGAAAATTATTTTTCATCCAGGTGCTAGATCCCTGAAGTAGAATGTACAGTCCTTGCCTTCAAGTAACTCATAGTCTTCTGGGAGAGGGAAAAGGGAACATAAAGGCTTACACTGTCTCAGTAGGGTGACCCCTAAGGAAGCCAGGGGAGCCCCAGGAAGAGCAACCAGTTTGGAGAAGGACACAGGTGCCTCAAAGAAGTGACATCCAAGACCAAAGAGAAAAATATTCCATAGTGGAGGGGCTGGTATTTATGGAGCAGAAATCCAGATTGGAAATTTAATAATTTCAAGTGATCGTTTGCAAAATCCGTTTACTTCCAGAAGTCTAATCTCTGAAGTTTAGTCAGGGATGGAAGAGGTGATGTTTGTGCCAACGGAGTGATGGTGCTGGTCCTCCTGGGAAAAAGAGACTGAATCCCTGTTGGCTTTCTGGGCTGATGTGGAGGTGGGTTTCTCTACTGTGTCATTGATGTTGAACACACCTGGCAAGTAGGTTCTTTCTGTGGGAGGCAGTGAGCAGGACAGGGGGCAAGAGTGAGGCCAAAGTGGAGTGGAGAAGGGGAAGATGATACTAGACTCTAAGGGAGTCATGATCCAGAAAGGGCTTCCCTGGAAGACTGTGGCCATGAGCAGGGGAGACCTAGTCCTAACCCTTCCTCCAGCAACCCCCACCCTGCTTCTCGGCTCACCCAGCTGCTTGGGAAGCCAAAATACTGAGGCTGAGACTTACTCAGGCTGCTGAAGGGGGCTCCAACCCTCCTCCAGGAAGAGCCAAGCACATGGACACAATTTGTCATCATTTGTTAAGTTACACCATCAATAAGCACAATGCCCAGCTTTTTGTAGCGTGATGCTCTTAACCCCCATCATGTGTAGAATCTCATATTACCCACCTCACTGGGTCGTTGTGAGGATTAAGTGAAACTGCTTTCTCTATAAACTGTACAGCACCATATAAACACAGATTATTCCTGTTATTTTATTATCATCAATCTACACAGAAAATCTCAAGAGGCTGGGAGGAAGGCATTATTAACTCACATTTTTGAGTTGACAGAACACAGAGGAAAGGGAAGAATATGCAGTTCACAGACTCAGAAAAGCTGTGGCTGCTTACTGTTCCGGAAGAAAGGAAATAAAACGGTAGATTTTACAAACTCTTTTCTCATACAACAATTGCAAGTTTAAATAATATGGTTTGATTTCATTTTACTTCTTCTAAGTCTCTAAAAGTTCCTCTGGGAGAATAGTCAGAAAGAGGTGTTTCTCCTTTCAATCTTCACTTTACAAACAGCAAATTTGGTATGGCTACCCGTGAGAACAAAGAAGAGCTAAATCAAATGGCTGGATTTTTATTTTTTTAGTGGAGATCATCTTCAAAAAAAAAAAGGGGGGGAGGCTTGTGTTCAGGATAGGCAGGTGGGCAGGAGTGGCAACTCCAGAGAACAAAATGTTGACTCGCTTTTCCCAGAGGGCAGAGCAGTGCCTGAGCACCGGAGCATCTTTGTTCCTGCCCACGCTCAAGTGGCTCTGCTCACACCGCCATCGATCCCCTCTGCGAAGTGTCTTTGTCATTTGCAGCTCTAAGTGCTGCAGCGGCTGCAGGCTGATGGAGTGGGGCTGGCATGTTTGGGCGGCCAGAAGTGAGATGAGGGCTAGAATTCCCTGCTGGAGAGGGCCTTATCTCGATGAAAGGAGCCAGTGGCCAGACACCGCGAAAGGGCTTTGCACTTTGCATTAGCTACAAAGCCTGGTGGCATTAGAGCTTGGGGCCTGCCCACTCTCCAGAGTGGCTGGGCTTGCTTAGGTTGGGGTCCAGAGGAGAGGGATAAAGAGTGCCTGGATCTCCATCAGGCACATCTGAGCCAGGAGAGGGGATGCCACACTGGAAGTAAAGCAAAGGCGGGAACTACCGAAAGCTTCAGGCAAGACCTCTGCTGGGGAAGTAGGACGTGATCTTCTTGAGGATGACCTAAGTCTGGGGCTGTCCTAGCTCCTGCTTTTGTCCTGCTGCTGCTAAGTCGCTTCAGTCGTGTCTGACTCTGTGCAACCCCACAGACGGCAGCCCACCAGGCTCCCCCGTCCCTGGGATTCTCCAGGCAAGAACACTGGAGTGGGTTGCCATTTCCTTCTCCAAAGCATGAAAGTGAAAAATGAAAGTGAAGTCACTCAGTCGTGTCCGACTCTTCGTGACCCCGTGGACTGCAGCCTACCAGGCTCCTCCGTCCATGGGATTTTCCAGGCAAGAGTACTGGAGTGGGGTGCCATTGCCTTCTCCAGCTTTTGTCCTAGTGTGATTAAAAACAGCACTCCTTCTCACTCTCCCAAATGTCCCTCTCATCTTAGGTGTGTGCCTACGATGTAACCCAGGTGCCCAAGGACACAGTGCAGGCTGACGTTTACCAAGTACTTGTCATGTACCACCCATAATTCTAAATACTCTTAAAAAAAAAAAAAAACTTTACTATTGGAGTATAATTGTTTTACAATGTTGTGTTGGTTTGTGCTGTACCACAAAGTGAATCAGCTATATGTATACATGTATCCCCTCCCTTGTTAGCCTCCCTCCCATCTTTCCCCCACCCATCCCTCTAGGCCATCACAGAGCACCAAGCTGTACAAGTTCCCTGTGCTATACAGCAGCTTCTCACTAGCTCTCTATTTTACACACCCGTGTGTGTGTGTGTGTGTGTGTGTGTGTGTGTGTGTTAGTCACTCAGTCATGTCTGACTCGTTGTGACCCCGTGGACTATAGCCCTCCAGGCTCCTCTGTCCATGGGATTCTCCAGGAGAGAATACTGGAGTGGGTTGCCAGTTCCTTCTCCAGGGAATATTCCCAACCCAGGGATCGAAGCCGGGCCTCCCGCCTGGCAGGCAGATTCTTGACCGTCTGAGCCCACATGGCAGTGTATGTATGTCAGGGCTGTGCTCCCAATTTGCCCCTCCCTCCTCGTCCTCCCCATGTCCAGATGTCCTTTCTCTGTGTCTGCTCAGTGCTCTGATTGTACTTTAATCTTCCCATGAGCCCTACCACCCAGGTGTCCTTCTCCCAGGACGCGGCTGAGGGCACGGGCTTAGAGTGACTCTATCACTGGCCTAGAGCCACCCAGAGGGGAAGTGGCACTGTCAGAACCCCAGCCCAGCTCCACCCTGAGGGGCCGCCTGGGCCTGGGGCCTGTTACAGCTCTTCACAGGGTTCTTAAGTGCAAGACAGAATCCGAGTACACTGTCCTACTCAGGTTGTTGGCTGACTCCCAGAAACAAGTTTCCCAGGGTTTTCAGGCATAGGATGAACCTAAGGTCTGTCTTCCTGCCTAGTTTGAAAAGGGAATACAATAAGCAGAAATCATTTGCCTTCAAGTGGGATGCTGGGCTGGATAACAAAGTGCAAATTTCTCCAACTCTGAATGGGAAAGGTATCAAGTGACACCTGTACCTATAAACTCTTATTTCTCACAGTGCCACAGAAGTGTGCCTTTGCAGAGTAGGGACCCAATGTGTGTAAGGAAGAGTGAGTTTTTAACAGGACCAGAGAATTTTAAAATAATACTAACAATACCTTGAGGTGCCCATTTCTTGCCAGTTCTAAGCAACTATCATGTAAATGGGTCTTTAATCACATCCTGGAAGAAGATATTGAGACTTGAAGATGGCAATATTTTTGATTAAGTGTTAGCCATTGAATCTGACCTCAGTGAGGATATTTGTTGCCAGGAGAGGTTGGTGTGTGGGGTGCTTGCACCCGCATCAGAAACCCTTCACTTAGAGGGTTCCAGCTTACAGCCCTTTGTCCTCTGCGAGGTGCTGGCTCTTTCATCCCCACGAGTCCACATCTGCCGCAGAGGAGTCCCTGCCACTTTGGAGTTGTGCATCCCCTTCCTGGAATTTAGATGTGAGCAACAGCAGACTGGTTCCAAATAGGAAAAGGAGGATGTCACGGCTATGTGTTGTCACCCTGCTTATTTAACTTCTATGCAGGGTACATCATGAGAAACACTGCGCTGGAGGAAGCACAAGCTGGAATCAAGATTGTTGGGAGAAATATCAATAACCTCAGATATGCAGATGACACCACCTTTATGGCAGAAAGTGAAGAAGAACTAAAAAGCCTCTTGATGAAAGTGAAAGTGGAGACTGAAAAAGTTGGCTTAAAGCTCAACATTCAGAAAATGAAGATCATGGCATCTGGTCCCACCACTTCATGGGAAATAGATGGGGAAACAGTGGAAACAGTGACTGACTTTATTTTTCTGGGCTCCAAAATCACTGCAGATGGTGATTGCAGCCATGAAATTAAAAGACACTTACTCCTTGGAAGGAAAGTTATGACCAACCTAGACAGCATATTAAAAAGCAGAGACATTACTTTGCCAACAAATGTCCGTCTAGTCAAGGCTATGGTTTTTCCAGTGGTCATGTATGGATGTGAGAGTTGGACTGTGAAGAATGCTGAGCGCCAAAGAATTGATGCTTTTGAACTGTGGTGTTGGAGAAGACTCTTGAGAGTCCCTTGGATTGCAAGGAGATCCAACCAGTCCATCCTAAAGGAGATCAGTCCTGGGTGTTCATTCGAAGGACTGATTTTGAAGCTGAAACTCCAATACTTTGGCCACCTGATGCGAAGAGCTGACTCATTGGAGAAGACCCTGATGCTGGGAAAGATTGAGGACAGGAGGAGAAGGGGATGACAGAGGATGAGATGGTTGGATGGCATCACTGACTCAATGGACATGGGTTTGGGTGGACTCCAGGGGTTGGTGATGGACAGGGAGGCCTGGAGTGCTGTGGTTCATGGGGTTTTGCAAAGAATTGGACACAACTGAGCAACTGAACTGAACTGAACTGAAACTCAGAGAGGAGAGTGGCTGAAGCAAAAAACCCAGAGTGACCTTGAAATCAACTTGCCTCTCACCATTTGAAACCATCCTGAAAGGCTTCAAAGCCCAAGGGCAGGGAGATGGTTCATCATTTTCAAGGTCTCCATGCGGAGAGACTGACCTTCCACAGAACTTACATCAGATCCAGGGTGGAGGTCATAAGTGGTTTCTCAAGAAAACTACCGTGGCCTCCAAAATGCTGGCAAGAAGCCACTGGGTTTTGAGGGGCTGCGTCTTCCCATCTGATGCATGAGGCAGGGGAGAGACTGATGCAGAAGAGACTGGAATGGGAGCTCAGTGAGGACAAAACGCCACACTTCTTTGGATTTCTGATGACTACTATTTAAGGAAAGAGGAATGTTCATCTATCACAATACAATAATTGATGTTTTATATTAAGAAATTGTGTAAGGATACATTTTGAGCAGAATTAAAACACAATTTTAATGGCTATTGCTGTTTGGTCACTCAGTCACGTCCAACTCTTTGTGACCCCATAGATTGTAGCACACCAGGCTCCTCTGTCCATGGGATTCTCCACGCAAGAATACTGGAAGGGGTTGCCATGGAAATGGTTGATAATTCTGTCTTAAAAAAAAGACAGCTTCCTTTACTTGGTATCAAGATGGTGGGTTAACTTACGTGTTAATGCTAAAAATCTCTCTGGATTCTTTTAAAGTCTATGTCAAGGGCCTGATCCTTCAAATATTTATTCCAAACTCCTCAAAGGTTAGGAGATTTTCTTTGGTGGTGGTGGTGTATTAGTCACTTAGTCATGTCCAACTCTTTGCGACCCCATGGATTGTAGTCTGCCAGTCTTCTCTGTCTGTGGGATTCTCCAGGCAAGAATGCTGGAATGAGTCGCCATTTCCTTCTCCAGGAGATCTTCCAGACCCAGGGATCGAAACTAGGTCTCCTACCATTGCAGATGGATTCTTTACAAACTGAGCCACCAGGGAAGCCCTGGGAGCTTTTCTTTAAGACTTTATTATTTCACCTGCAGTCAGAACTATAGTTGGTGTGTGTGTGTGTGTGTGTGTGTGTGTGTGTGTGTGTATTGGCTGTGTCTGGTTTCAGCTGCATCACTCAGAATCTTTACTGTGTCCCATGGGCTCAGTAGTTATGGAGCATGGGCTTAGCTGCCCCACAGCACGTGAGATCTTAGTTCCCTGACCAGGGATTGAACCCAAGTTCCCTGCAATTGAAGGCAGATTCTTAACCCCTGGACTCCCAGGGAAATCCCAATATGGATGGCATTTAAAGTCTCCTAAGATGTCTATGTACATTTTCCTTTATGTTTCTCAGGTTGAATGTTTCTTTTCCCCTTCAAGTCTCTGAAATCAGGACATACACTGGTGGTCCTCACAGGAATCTCCTGCATTTCTGATTCAAGCAAGATCTTTTGGATGTTCTGATTGTGGGACAACTTCATTCCATAAAACAAGGAGAGAAAAGAAAGCATAGTCATTGCCTCTCCTCCAGCTTATCAAGAAGGTCCTTGCACTGTGACGCTTTATCCAATCTTTGCTTCTTTATTTCAAGATTACAAAATTTAAAGGACCGTCTTAAACAACAACAAAAACCTCTACCTACATTAGCAATTATCATTAACTCCCTTTTACAATCATTCCATTTTCCCTCCTGCTGTTCTAGGAAAATCTGAATTAAAAAGCCTGGTGCTGCTCAAGGGCAATTAATAGCACCGAGATGACAAAAGATCTTGGAACAGCTGACAAAGTGGCCCTGGGAGGGAACTGGGCCCTAGCTCAAAGTCACGGTGGGGAGCGTGTACCCCGTGCAGCCTGAGCTTTTATGCGTGAAGAATGAAAGGATTTTCATCACTCAGGATAATGCAATTAAAAAGTACACCACCAGAACCCACCCCATGCCAACTTGTTCAAAATTGGGCCTCAGACCCAGGGGCCTGGAATGAAATTGAAAGCTTAAACATCTCCATCGGCAGGGAGGGAGGGGCGAACCTTGGTCTCCTTCCTTGTTCAGACAGGTACCTGTTAGAACAGGAGGGACATATGTTCATCGCCCTTGGTAAGAGATGATTACAGGACCTAGGACAGGTGGACAGAGGGAGACCTGACTAATGTCAGAGAAGAAGCTAATTAAAGTGTGATCACAGGTCTCTTTCTCCCCTTTCTGTGCAGTGTTTCTGTCTTACGATGTATGCACACAATTTAACGTCCTTGGTGAGAGGGAAGCCACCGTCTCTAATTGCCCGAAAATGACATGGTGTTTGTTGTCCTGGATGCGGAGTTGCCCAGGTGGAAATTGTTTTTCTGATTAGTGTGCTTGCACAGACTGCGAGGTCCAGAGTGCGGTTGGGAATTTTTTTTCTAATCTCACAGAGATGAGCACAATTTAGGCTGCTGATTACTGATGCACCAGAGCAATCGGTCTTGGCAATCACTCTGACCCTGGATTGGCAAGAGCCCTGATGAGATGGAAAGGCATCTCCCTACCCAGAGACCCTGAGATGAGCCCAGGCCGGATCAGAGAGGCCCACTTTCTGTCATCTGGCTGTAAGGGCCCCAGCAGCAATCTTGAAGCTGTTTGCTCCTGCCTAGTGCTCACTCCACAATATTCACACTTCTCACTCTGACTCCTAGTGTGGTTCCTGTCCCCAGGATCACTCCTAACAGCACAGACTTTCTAGGAGGGAGTCACGCTACTGTTGGATGTGAAGGACTCACATTGGCTTGTTCCCTGAGACTTCCATACAAAGGGGCAAGTTCACAGCACTCATCTGTCCAATCAGAAAACTTCCCTATGAAGTTCAGTGCTGGGAAAGAGTGAAAGGACATGAAGGAACTGGGGGAAATAAATCCACAGAGGAAAAAAAGAAGGCAGACCGAGAGGTTTTGGCTACCTAAGAACGACAGTTGGAGGTGGCCTTCCTGGGTGGCGCAGTGGCACAATTCAAAGGGTGCTTGCAATGCAAGGGATGCAAGAGACACAGGTTTGATCCCTGGATCAGGAAGATCCCCCAAAGAAGGAAACGACAACCCAGTATTCTTGCCTAGGAAATCCCATGGACAGAGGAACCTGGCAGGCTACAGTCTATGGAGTAGCAAAAAGTCAGACACAAATGAGTAACTGAGCATACACACACAAGGTAAAGTTGACCAGGCACTGCTTCCGTAGCAGGGATTGTGCTGTCTTCACTTGCATGCTCTTTATTAACGTTCATACTAAATCTTATAGGCAAGGTCTTTTATGGTGCCCATTTTACAGATGAGAAGGCTGAGGCCTAAAGAGATTAAAAACACATAGGAAGTGGCAGGGCCAGAATTCAAACTCATTAGTCTGGCTTCAGACTTGGCCCAAACTCCTGAACAAGCTGAGTGTCCAATAGACACAGAGAAAATCTAAGATTCTGAAGGATAGACACATTTCCAGTTAACAAAACTAGATGAAACATAGCAACTTCTACAATTTGTTATGAAGGAGTTGTCTAGCCAAAACAGATAATGGGCAACTCCTAACCAATCTTCTCCTTCATGATGATCTTCTATGGAACAGCTCCTATGGGGCCTCTGGGCTGACAAGGGTTCACATTTGGAGTTTCTTGGGAAAGACACAGAATTACAGCTGCCCCAAGCCTAGAGCACAGGATGGTACTTGTTTCCAGGATGCACAATTCAAAGGGTACTTGGGAAAGTGGAGAGGCCAGGGAGGGGATGCCATGAGAGGGTAGAGAAAATGTTTTTTAGAAGATGCAATTCCTTTGGGAAGAATTTGCATATCCACTGTGTGAATGAACGGTAGTCAGGTATAGAAAGCAGGGCCAATCTAAAAGCTAAAACCTCAGTCTCCTCGGAATGAATAGTCTTCTGGTCTGCACTCTATTGGCAATTAATGATACAGCATTCTGTTATGTCTCTCTTACTACTGTCTTGCGTTATTGGCTTCAACCTTTATTGTTTACTTCCTCATGTATTATTGACCTGTCTCCCTGCCTTGTTGATAAGCTCCTGGAGAGGGGAAAATGAAGTTTTAAAATTATTTTTAACCCCTGTTGATACCTAACAGAACATCTAGTACGTATCGATCAGCTGATAAAAGAAGATGCTCATACTCATTTTTTTCTCCTAGTTTGAAGTAACAAAAGGAATTTAATCTAAGACATACTGGAGGGGCTCAGAGGAGAACAGTAGGAAGAGCTTTTTCATCGCAACTCCAGATGCTTCATTCATGCATCTATCCATCCATTCATCTGGTAATCCATTTACTCCATATTCCTAAAATTATACCAACGAGCGGGGTCCAAAAAGGAGTAAGCATGTGGGCGTGTCCTTCAGGACCTCACAGCACCATAGGCAGGAAGAGAGGGCCATGGCTGCTAATATTTAGGGACGTGGGACTACCTGAGGGTCTCAGGTTGCTGGTAAACATATCCTCATACCCTTGTCTATTAACTCAGTCATTTGCCCAATAAATATTTATTGAATCTTGACTGGAAATTGGGATATACATGTGAATAAGGTAGATAAACACATTATACTCATGAAGCTCTTGGTCTAGTGAGTGAGACAGATATTTACAAACTAATACCAATGATTGTTTCATTGTAAGTGCAATGAAAAAGAAGCGTGGGTTTATGTGGAAGTATACAATGGGTGTGTGGGGAAGGGGCTAACCTCAATTTGGCCAAAAGTAGTGGTGATCCAAAAAGTATTTCCCATAGAAGTTTCACCGAAGCTGAAACTTAGAGGCTGAGAGGGGTTCACTGAAGAAGGTATGAAATGGTGAAACGTCCCAGTTGGGTGGCTTGGAGGTGATAAAGAGCTTGGCACAAAAGAGGAAATGAAATAACATTAGTCAGTGCAGCATGGGTGTGAGGGTGTTGGTGGTGCCACATAAAGCTGATGAGTGAAGCACGGCTAGGTCACGCAGGTTTGAACTGTTTTTGTTTCGGTTTCACCATCTAGCATGCACCCACTCTTTCGTTGGCAGGCATCTTCCACTCTCCGTGACATCAGTTGTATCCACAGCTATAATCTCCTGCTATGGAGAATGAAGCAGAGAGACCCTTCACCTCCCATCTCCTGGCATCCAAGGCATAGTCACAGGACCTGTGTTTGTTCGCTCACACACCCTGGATCACTCTGGTCTCTGGCTCTGGGCAGGAGTTGCAAAGTCGAAGGAAGAATGTGGCATTTATTCATGGCACTGGCACCTGTGCATCCAGCAGTGGCAGCAGAGCCATCCAGGGCTGGTCCTTCCATCTGGCCTCTAGAGTCCCCTCCATTCTTCTAGTTTCCCAAGCCAAACAGGGATTCTGTGAGCCTGCCACCATCTTCACAAAACCCCCCTGTCTGTCTAAGTCCATCAGAACTCAGTCACCTAGAACCTAGAACCCGGATCAGTGAAGAGTGATCAGGAGGTTGGTTTCTAACTTAAGGACAACAGAAGCCTGAAAAGACTCCATTAGAGGTGTAACAAGAATGAAGTTGATTAGAAACATCTCTGAAAGTCCTTTAGTTTTCAAACTACTTCCACATGACTTACTTGGTTTTTACAGAAACCAGAGATAGTTACTATCATCTCTCCATTTGGCACCAAAATAAGAATGTCATTGGAAGAATCCAAAGTGAAACAGTTGATGAATTAATTACAGAACAAATGTCAGAGATCAGGTCTTCTGACTTCATGTACATTGCATCTTCTGTTTCATGGCTATTCATGGGGTCGCAAAGAGTTGGACACGACTGAGCGACTGATCTGATCTGATCTGATGTCAGAAGCAGTAGTGAATCATTTAAGCTTGGTACCTAAACTCACCTATAGAAATTCTTGTACACTCCATGCTCATCCCCACCTCTATTTATATTAGATACTAAATCCACATGAGAAAGTAGGTAGCAGTCCAAGAACAGAGCTTGTCTGGAAATAATTCTAAAGCACAAAAGGACAGTTAAGAATTTACAGGCTCACAATTTTGTGTAGCTACCAAGTCACACACTCTCACTAAAGAAAAGTTGGAAGCTTGGAATCAGAAGATGCCAAACACAGCAAAAAAAAAAGGTGTATTAGTAAAAGGATCAAGCAGGGTATCAGGGAGGCTGCTGGGAAGCAGCAAAGATTGAGAGTTCAATCATAAGCTTTGACTTGGGACGTGGAGACAATACCTATCTTGTAGGACTTGCAAGGATTAAACAAAGAAGCCTGTGGAATATTCTTAGCATAAACCTCAATATAAAGAAAATACTCTATCAGATCTTCATTACCTTCCTTTGCTTTCAGAGACATTAGAGGACTAGTAGGAATTTGTCCCCCAAAACAGCGGTCCCCAACTTTTTGGCTCCAGGGACCGATTTTATGGAAGACAATTTTTCCATGGACCGGGGGGAGGGGGGATGCTTTTAGGACAATTCAAGTGCATTACATTTGTCATGCATTTTATTTCTAATCTAATGCTGCTGCTGATCTGATGGGAGATACCAGTCCAAGGCCCAAAAGTTAGCCCTGGATTGATACAATGAATCACAGAGGCTCATTAGCACAGAGAGCCATGGTCAAATCCAAGTTTATTGGGGTGGATGTGAGGGAGCTATGGAGAGAGACTGGAGGGGCACCCAGAGGAACAGCAAGCAGTGTCTCACCTCCTTCTCCAGGCCAACTAGAGAAGGTTGTTCGGCTTTGCTTTCCATTAAGTTCTCGGAATTTAGATGACCTATTCAACCTTCAGGGATGTTAGAAGAAAGAAATCGGTGTGTCACTTGAAATAAAACACACAGACATTAATTCAACTTTCTTATTTCTTTTTCTAAAAACCAATTGATAAGCAAAGTTCTTTTCTTTTGCAGGGGAAGAAACAAAAGAATCTTTTGATAAATAAAGAGTATTTTCTTTTCTATGAAAACCAAATATTTTTCTACAAGCAAATTTTATTTTCCCAAATATTTGACAAGAGCAAGCTGTAAAATTCTGAAGGAGTTTAGTCAGCTGTGCAGATTGACTTTTGAAGTGTAAAATAAACCTTTACTTAACAGATGTCAGGACTGTGACTTTGAGAGATAATGACAGTTTTTATAGTAGGTTGGTGACAGAATTTCTAAGGAAAATGAATAAAGTTTTGGTGCCAAGTCTGAGAAAAAATGACAACATGATTATTAACAATTGACTGAATTGAGGAAAGCAAAAATAAGTGTTCTAATTTGTTTGATTAGACAGCATAAATTGTTCCATAAATACCAGTAAAATGCATTTAACAAAAGGATAGGCTGTACCTTCAGGTAAAAATGAGAGTAACTCAAAGGCCCTACCTCCCTCCAAAATCATCATGAATGAAGTTGATGGAAAATCATTTCAAAGGCTTCAGACAAGAGATCAAACAGCCACCAAAGATGTTTTAATAGCTATATTCAGATTCTACCTCTGAAGCAGCAAATAGGAAGTCTGCAAAGCTGACAAACACTTTTCAGGTCAGCAACCACTGAAATATTTAGTAGGACAGAAATCTTAGGCAAAATCAAATACCTCTGGGCCTCATTCCACCACCCTGCCATCTTCCCTTCATTCGAAGCTGTTTGCCACTGAGCAACTTCTGGATGCAACTTAAGTCCTATTGTTGTTTAGTTGATAAGTCATGTCCAACTCTTAGTGATCCCATGGACTGTAGCCTTCCAGGTTCCTTTGTCCTTGGGATTCTCCAGGCAAGAATACTGGAATGGGTTGCCATTTCTTTCTCTAGGGATCTTACCAGATCAGGGATCAAACCCGAGTCTCCTGCACTGCAGGCAGATTCTTTACCTCTGAGCCACTGGGGAAGGCACAGCTCAAGTCCTACTGCTCTGCAAAGCACTCTTGGACTCTTCTGTTCTACAGGCGGCTCTCTTCCTGGATCAAGAGGCCTCTGATATAATCTTCGCTGCACTATTGAGCACTGGCCCACAAGAGTCCAGTCCAGCTGGAATCCCCAAACCTTGAATTCCAGTCTAGATAACTCTCACTGCACTTGGCAGTGTTTCCCAGGAGATAGCATACAGGGACCCCAGCTTCACATAGGGAGCCAGTTCTTTTCTGGAAAGGTGAGCTTGGGGAATAAAATAGGTAACTCTAAAAAATTTTACCTGAAGATTTGAAGCACAAATCTGGCCCGAACATCCAGTTCCTCCCTTCACACTTAGTGATTTTTTGAAATGGTTGGGTTAAAATCAACTAGCTTGCTGTCTGATTTCTATTTGTTCCATCTGTTCTTTGTTTATTCTCCTTCTTTTTCTGACTTGTCTAGGTTTAATTAAGCAATTATAATTCAATTTCATCTCCTCTATTGAATTATTTAACTTCTTTAAGATAATTGCTAGTGGTTGTCTTAAGATTTACAATATAATTTTTCTATAATTTGTGTTCAGTTTCAAATAAACTTTATTGCTTCTTGTTGGGAAAGCACCTCATTATGGTGTATTTCCAATTCCTCATTCCAATTCTTTGCAGTATTGTCATAAACTTTACTTCTGCGTATTCTGTAAACATTTAAGACATTTTCACTATTTATGCTTTAAACAGCTATTTTTTAAAGCAATTAATGAGAAAAAATGTGTTTTACTGCTGTTCATCCCATCTCTAATGCTCTTCATTTCTTTGTGTAGATGAGAGTCCCTTGGACTGCAAGGAGATCCAGCCAGTCCATCCTAAAGGAGATCAGCCCTGGGATTTCTTTGGAAGGAATGATGCTAAAGCTGAAACTCCAGTACTTTGGCCACCTCATGTGAAGAGTTGACTCATTGGAAAAGACTCTGATGCTGGGAGGGATTGGGGGCAGGAGGAGAAGGGGACGACAGAGGATGAGATGGCTGGAAGGCATCATTGACTTGATGAACATGAGTTTGAGTGAACTCTGGGAGTTGGTGATGGACAGGGAGGCCTGGCATGCTGCAATTCATGGGGTCGCAAAGAGTCAGACACGACTGAGCGACTGAACTGAAGTCTGTCTGATCTGAAGCAGCTCTCCTACCAGTGCGTTCAATCACTCAGTTTTTGTTTGTTTGAAAAAGTCTTTTTGTTTTTTTTGAGTTTATTCTGAAGGCTATTTTGTCTGGATATAGAATTCTGGGTTGAAAGTCTCCTTCAGTACTAAAATGGCCACATCACTGTCTTCTTATTTGCATGTCTTTTGAAAAGAAGCATGCTGTACTCAGTGCTTGGTCTCTGTTGAAAACTCCTTAAAAGGTATCATCTTGACATTCAGAAGATTGACATATAAAAGTCTGCTATATTTAAAATGCATAACCAACAAGGATCTACTACACAGCACAGGGAACTCTTGCTCAGTGTTATGTGGCAGGCTGAAGAGAGGGGAGCCTGGGGGAGAATGGATACACATACATATACAGCTGAGTCCCCTCACTGTTCACCTGAAACTACCACAACATTATTCATTGGCTACATTGTTGCTTTCAACATGTTCAATCCTTTGTGATCCCATGGACTGCAGCTCTCCAGGCCTCTCTGTCCCTTATCATCTCCTGGAGTTTGCCCAAGTTCATGTTCATTGCATCAGTGATGCCATCCAGCTATCTCATCTTTTGATGCCCTCTTTAGTTCTTTTTTACTTTCTGCCATTTCATTGGCTATACTCCAGTGTAAAATAAAACATAAAAATAAAAGTCATATAAGCTACAGTGAACTTTCCTTGTTCATACAACATTTGACCTCCCTGGATTTTCTGATTCCAAATTCAGTGTTGTTGTTTTCTCTTTAGACCAACTCATCTCTACTCTTGTGCTTTTTTCAAGATCTGTAAAATTCTTTTTGCTTTAAAATTCTGTGATTACTGACTGATGGAATATAAAAGTTAGGGCTTTTTTTTTTTAAACTGACATGGACTTTATTATTTTCTGTCCATATTTTGGATGTTTTCATTAGCAAAGTAAGCTGTACCAATTTTGAGACAATTATTGTGCACACATGGAGATAAGGAAAAGGATGAATAATTTCTTTTAACTGCTTTACCCCCCTGCGTGAACAAGAGGCTGAGATGAGTGAGTGCAGGGGGCACACAGAGTAGTATTTCCAGCTGCCTCCCCACATATGATGCATGAAAAGGAAAACAGACTCACATTGGCATTTGGGAATTAATTCATGGCTACAGAGGAATGCAAGGTAGAGGAAACCCCAGCCCCCTACCCCTGCAGTTAATAAATTTGTGTGCAGATGAGAGAGAAGGCCAAGCTCTAAGGCCAAACCCACAAAAGCTGTTTCTGATTGTTACCAGGCTAATTTCTCCTCAGTTTCACGATCATGAAGCATTTTCTAACAACTCTATCTCATTATTCTCTTCTAAGGGGACTCACTATGTGAAGGGGGCATGGACTGCCTTGCAGGTACAAGGGCAGTCAACATCTTTCATGATTCCATCTCCAGTCGCTGCAGTGCTAGGGCCTGAGACTATTTAAGCTAAAGCAGATACTAGGTATGATGATGATAATTTTTTTAAAAGTTCTTTTCCATGGTAGCTCAGAGAGTAAAGAATCCGCCTGCAATGCAGGACACTTGGGTTTGATCCCTGAGTCAGGAAGATCCCCTGGAGAAGGGAATGGCAACCAACTCCAATACTGTTGCCTGGAAAATTCCATGGACAGAGGAGCCTGGAGGGCTACAGTCCATGGGGTCGCAAAGAGACACGACTGAGAGGCTAACACTTCCACCTTCACAAAGATTCTATACCATGATCCTTTCAGTGGCTTTAGAATCGAAGTGATAAGCAGAAATATTGGGTTTGTCATTGATGCAACATTCCTCTAAAATGAAATACACAATTGGAGGTCAGGCATGTGGGTTGATACTGATTTTACTCTCTTAATTGACAGTATTGTCAATAACTAATGACCTAATTTGCATTGCAGAGGATCAGAATGGAGGGAATAGAGAAATAGCCTTTTTCAGTTCTGTATTTCATGAAAAGTATAAAACTGTTAGTGAAATATGTGACTTTTTTAGACTCTTGTTCTAACATACACAAACCCATTGCAAATGTTCCAATTCAATCAGACCAGTTATTAGATGTCATGAAAATAATGAAAGGAAAAAGATGAGCTGGTTTAAATCACAAATAATGAAAGGAAAAATATTAGCTGGCTTAAAATTCTTTTTCTTAACTAGTTTGTGTAACTAGAAGCAGACATGGTCTCTCCCTCTACCAGCTTTTTCAAAAGTCAGAATGTTCTGCATCTTCTATAGCTTCCCATTTTTTACATTCTGAGGAGCAGAAAAATCTATGCAATTTCAACTTTTTATTGGTCAAATAAAGACAGAAAAGTCATTTAGTAAAATATACACATTAATTAAAATATGAAGTTATGGATTAACTCTGAAATGATAATTGTGAGTTAACTGCTCCTTTGTCAGAAACTTTTTTTTTTAAACCATCTTTATTGTGGAAATATACCATTAGATCATTGGAAGAATGTATTTGGCATGTCAAATAGATAGGTATTGCTTCAACTTCCTAGGAATTTTCTTTTACTTGGAGAAATATGGAAATGAGAATGTAAATTGTGGGCTTATGTGAGAGACAGGAAGACCAAAAGAAAAACAAAAGATTAAAAATAAAAACAGGGCTAATAAGTATTCAGTACTCAAGTATAAAAAAAACTCCCAGTTAGTTACAGGAAAAAAAATTACTCAGTTTTTTACACCAGAATTATATTACGTTCATGCAATACTTTATGATTAACAGAAACCTTCTGGGATGTTATATTTGTCAAGAGGGAGGTTAAATCCTACTCAGAAATAAACATGAAATTAACAAGAAGCTCCATGCAAGCCAGTCCCAGTGCTCTGGCCTTGAAAGAAAAGGTAAATTAGCAATGTTTTCTGTAGCTTCTAGCCTTGCAAATGGTTAAAAATATTTCTGAAGGAAAAACACCCAGCAGAAGCAACAGGGTCACCAGCCCGCGGCACTGTCTCGGCTTCCCCACCCTCCCCCAACCATCATGGCCCGCGCGTTTTCCCTGCTCTTTCACCTCCGCAAATGAGCACCCTGTTCTCCAACCCCCAGTACATCTGTTGTACAAGCTTCAGATCAGAGCGTGGAAGCAGGGGCTAGTGACACCCACTCTGGGGCACTTGCTGCTCCACCAACTGTCAGCGATCGTGTGCTGTGTTTTCTCCTCTCCCCGTCTCCCAGTTCATGCATTTCTGGAAGTTAGCTGACAGGTAAAGATAATGAAATTCACCCAAAAGTGAAATTCGCCAAAATTCACCTCCCACAGTGCATGCCGCTCTTTGCCATTCTTTAGAAATGAACAGAGAACCTAAAGAAAAATATCAAAATAGGAAAAGTGTATCATAGCACTAGAAAACCTGAAAATGGAACCCGTGGCCGCCTTACCAGTTCAGACTGAACATCAGACATCCATTCACTCATTCAACAGATACTTACAGGCTTGACTGTGCAGAGCTGATGTTTAAATAGATAGGTCTCAATAGAAATAATGAATATTAAAGTACAGTTGAATAGGCAGCAATAAATGACGAGTTTCATTATATTACCATATTGTACTTAAGGGCTGAAATCATGTCTTGTTTTTGCAGATTTGATCTTTTCCTTGCTCTCAATGATGAGTATTTCAGCATGTATAAGAAATAATGTCATACATCACTATCTGATGACATAGGGGCGAAAGGTGAAATGGGAATAGGAAAGAAAGGTCGTGTTTCTTAGACCATAGCACCTAAGTGGGATGAAGCACAGCACTGGATAGGCTGAGATGACGGGAGATTGTTGGCAGAAGGAAAGACACAGCCTTGGAGAAAGTAGACTTGCCCCTGTTTGTGAGGTCATTAACGTGGCCCATGTCAAGGAGAGATGAAGCCCCTAGGAGGTCCCTGGAGAAGCACTAGAGACTTCCTAGCTCGTACTGGAGTGGATAGTGACCATGTATGGTTCATGACCTACTTGACTATTTTCATCCATTTTGATGATCTGCAGTAGAGTTGAGTTTGGACTGACCTGCATACGGAGCAGCAGAAATGGAAGAGAACTTAGGCCTTCTTGATATGCAATCTGTTTATTGTAAGTATGACACCCGGGGAAATGGGATAACTTGCCCATGGTCATAGAGCAGATGAGGAATAGCTGATATTTAGAATGCAGATTTCTCACAAACTAGTCTTTCTTTTCCAAAAGCCTCCTTCACAAGGGTCTTTGACTAAGTGACTCAACACCCCCTGCCAATTTGGGATTAAGTTTGGCAAAAATGTAAGCATTTAGTTGTGTCATTTAAGAAATGTCTTGGAGTTCCAGTATATGTAGACCACCCTTTTGCTTATTCCTTAGCTTAGGTCACATCCGGAAGGGTGCTGGAGCTGCTTGTTCCTACTCGCTAGAGCGGACTGTTGAATTTCCAGCAGCTGTGCAAGTCAGATGATGTCATATCAGAAGCTTGATATCCGCCCACCCTGAGGGGAGGGTCTTCACCAGGGTCTACACCATGGCATCCATGCTGAGAAGCTGGTTGTCAAGCACTTGCCAGCGCATCACTGGTTACATCAGTTGCTGAATCTATAATTGGATAAAATATGTGCTACATTAATTTCAAACATTCACTCGATAGACCAGCTCTCTCCAGCAATAGCATAATAGTCTGAACATAATTATCACACTTAATAAATATTAAATAATATGAGCCATCATATTCTTTTCTCCCTGGGAGTCACTTCGAGCATCCTGTGACCTTCCCACTTGCATCATAAAAAGCTACAAGTTCAAGTCAGCATTATCTGGAAGTCGTGGTCTTTAAAAGCGTATGTGCCTACTCAGTTTCTCAATGCTATAAACTGCTAGAATTAGGATGTTTACAGTCATAAATCTTCATCTCAAAGCTAGTCCCTTGCCTTCCTGAAAATCTGAACCTACAGACCATGCCAGAGTTGAAACGAGTTCCTTAAGGGAAGGGAAGACCACTAACTGCTTCCCACACACACCTGCCCCAGTACCGGGCAATAAGCCACTCAAGACAGGTTCATGCCCTGTTTACACAGAAGGTCTAGTCTTACCTGCTTTCTTAAAATTGCTATGTGGTGTAATTTTTGGTTTATAATTATGTATGCTGAGTGATCTTGAATCACTACATCTGCTAAATCAGATGATCTGGTCTTTTTCATAGAAGGAACAATTTGAATTCACCATAAAATAGTAGTTCAAAGGCAAATAGTAGGTAGTGGTGGGTGGCTTTTTAAGTCTAAATGTTTTTTCCTATTTGATTTACTTAATTGAGCTAATGGGTTCTATGATCAGCTGAATAGTCCGGTAGCTAAAGTCATCATTAGCTATTTTCTTGGCTAACCCAATAATGACCCTTAAATTGTCTCCAGTATTTCCAATTACCTTTGAAAAACATGTGGAATGTCAGAAGCCCTAATAGGAAACATATATGATATGATGTTTATTGGAAATCTACTAGGAAAACTTGTCATTTTCACAAAGTCCTTTTAAGTATCAAGCGGAAATGGTGAAAAAAATTATGAAACAAAAACAGATAAGGATCTGAAGAGAGGATTTTGTTTTTAGGAATACTGGAATCAGCGGGTACTGGAATGATTTAGAAATCCTTTAGCCCAATCATTTCATTTTATGGTTGAGAAAACGAAGGCTGGAGATGATAATTACCTTATAAAGATAACATAGCTAATGAGTGGCAGCAAAATTAGAGCCCATTTTTTTCCCCATTGAAAAGTATATTTTTTGTACATGTCTATTAAAAATATGCTTTGCTTAAGAGGCACTTAAACTTCAAATTCCAAGTGGTTTTAGCCTTTCTTTGTTCCCTTTCTGTCGCTCTTTCTCTCTCTCTCACTCTCCTCTTTCACATAAACATAAATTGCAATTCATTTGCAGGATCATTTTCAAAGCACTGAACTAGCTGCTGAGGATGAGATGGAGCGATGGAATATCAGCATGACGGAAACTCAGTTCCTACCCTCACTTTGCAGCCTGGTGAGGATGGTGTGTTGTCTGACAGATGGTGTAAGGTAGTAAACAAGAATTAGGAGTTGGAGCAAAATTGCTGAGTGTGGGTTGAGTATGAAAGTAACTTTAGGTTCTAAGGTGGATCATTAGTGTTGTGACATAAGCTGAAATCTCACATGTAGGCAATTCCTCATTGGAATAGGCAGTTCAGGCTCCCATCTTGGGGTTTTGTAATTTTTTTCTTGGTGTAGTAAAATTCAGGGAAAATTATTTTTGTCAAGCAAATTCACAAGAGAATAACTGACTGCACCTAACCTTATCTTGTTAAATCACAGTGTGGAAAATCACTGCCACAGGGTCTGGAATACCTGTCAGCTGGCCATCACACTCTCTACCCTGCAGCAAAATCTGTGAGCTGCTCGGAGCACTGCATATGTGTTATTTATCTTCGGATGCCCAGCACCGAGTGTGATGTTTGTCACAGTGATGGTGCTCAAGAAATGTATAGTGGATGAACGAATAAATGAGCTAACTACCAGAAGGCTGCTTGTTAAGCATGCTGCTGCTGCTGCTAAGTCACTTCAGTCGTGTCCGACTCTGTGCGACCCCATAGACGGCAGCCCACCAGGCTCCCCCGTCCATGGGATTCTCCAGGCAAGAACACGAGTGGGTTGCCATTTCTTTCTCCCGTGCATGAAAGTGAAAAGTGAAAGTGAAGTCGCTCAGTCTGTCCGACTCTTAGCGACCCCATGGACTGCAGCCTACCAGGCTCCTCCATCCTTGGGATTTTCTAGGCAAGAGTACTGGAGTGGGGTGCCATCGCCTTCTCCGTTGTTAAGCATAAATCCAGCAAAAAGAGTTGGATGGTTCTAAGAAAGGGGGTCAGCTCACAATTATAAGTGTACAAAGAGACTGTGAAGGATCTTCACTACACCATCTGCATCCAGTCATCTCAGAGACAATTATCAGATCTCTGACTCGATATTCTGAACCATGATGTATGATTCCCCCACTCTCAGAGAAGTGCAGTGCTCCCTTTTAGGCTCCTAGAGATAGAACTGGAGGTCTTTTTCTGGTCTGTGTCTGGTCATGAGGCCCACTTCTAGATCTCAGGCTGCATTGGGTTTAGGTCAGAGAACATGACAAAGGATGGACAAAATAGTGAACTCTCCACTAGTTCAGTGATACTTCAATTTTAGATGTATTTTCCAATCTGTCAGCTGCTAAATGGCAACCCATTCCTGTATTCTTGCCCGGGAAATCCTATGGACAGAGGAGCCTGGTGGGCTACAGTCCATGGGGTTGCAAAGAATTGGACACAACTTAGCAACTAAACAACGACAAATTGACTTTTCAGAGTCTTCAAACAGCTACTCTGTGCATCCTGCCACATTCCACATGCCACATGGAATCTTTGTTCTCTGACCAGGGATCAAAACCTTCCCCCTGCATTGGAAGTGCAGAGTTTTAACCACTGGACCACCAGGGAAGTCCCCAGACTTCCTAATTTGTTTACATTTTGTCCCATCTGCTATATTATTTTCTCTCTTTTCTTCTCTCTCTCTAGATAGATAGTTTTCTTTCCTGAATCATTAAAAACTAAGTTAACATTATGTTTGTTTTATAACTACTTCATTATGTTTCCTACAAATGGAGACCATTCTATACAACCGTAGTACAATTATCAGAGTCAAGTAATTTAATATTGATATAATACCATTGTCTATTCCACTCCATATTCAAATCTTTGATTCAAGATTATGCGTTTCATGTATTTTTTGTGTGTCTCTTTAATATCTTTCATTGGTGACAGCTCCTTGGTCCTTTCTTTGTTGCCCTTGACCGTCACCATTTGAACAAGGCAAGTCCATTATTTTGAACATCCTCCAATGTGGGTTTACTGATATTTCCTCATGCTTGGATTCTGCTTGTGAATTCTTGGCAGCAATACCACAAAGTAATGTTCTGTCCTTCTCAAGGAACCATATCAGGAATCTCTTGATGTCAGTTTTTCCAAATACTGTTTTTTATTTAACTCGATTATGGTTGCATCCACCAGCCTTACCCATGCCAAACTAATAGAGCCTTTGCCCAAGAACAAGTTTAGGGAAATGAGAAGCTGCTTACTCTTGCTAAAGTTCTTTCTCTTGCTTTGTTTAGGTTGGTGATTGTTTTGACCTAACATCTAGGGAATGCATTATTTGCATTCTGCCTGCAATCAAAACAAGCCTGGGTTATTCTTTTGCTGCTTGCTTGCTATTCTGGGCTGAGAGCTGTGTCAATGCCTGGGTGGCAGTGGGCCTCTCCCAGCCACTGTCTGGGCAACCACCATTATTGTGCATGCCTGTGGTACCCAAATGAATGGAGGTTGACCAGCTCTGTGGGTGGGAAGGAAAAGATTCGCAAGACGACAAGGCCCTAATTTTCATGGGAAAAATGTCTATCCTAAGCCTTACTTCTGGTTCTTGAAATAGTCTACAAAAAAAGTGCTTTTTGAAAATGAATTTCAGCCTATGAGCCATTCAAGAGAGTCCAGTTCCTGAAAGCCCTGGCAAACCCCCATCCTCTCCATTTCCATAGCTCTGCAGTGTGTGATATCACACAAGTTGTAGATGAATTGAGACAAGTCATCAATATTTCATTCCTATAACTCCACTGAAATGCAAGTCTGACAAAGCAAATGCCCATTAAGGAAAAATAAACAAAAAAGAGAAAGACATTTGCACCAGGGTGTTTCCTGGATATATTCACACTGATGAATCGAGGCCATATCCTCAAAGGGTTTGTTATATTCAGGTCGGTCCTCGTGAATATTTCCATCTCACTGCAAACTCAGCCATTATCGCCCAACTTTCAAAGTTACTGGAGGGAGACGAGGAAGCAAATATAGACCTGAGCCCCTGCCAGGTGAAGAACTGTGGTCTCCACTTTCTTTGGTCCAGCATTTTAAGGCATTTAGAGGATAAATTATGGATTCATCCTTCATCGTGATTCATTAGTCTCAATATTTTGATGCACCCTTTTCAGAGACTTGAGTGCTCCAACTCAGGGCCATGAGAGTAAGCTTACATTCCTGGAATTTTTTAGGTTTCTGTCTCCATAGAATCCAGATATTCCGCCCGCACCCCCCCGCCACTGCAAATTATGCATTTGACAAGTGGAGTGGAGAATCACCCTGGGCTACAGAGAAAATTCGGCAGTTCTTGTTCCTCTAGTGGCCAGAAGTTCCTCAGGATAATAGAAAAAGTCTATGCAGACAAAACCATGGGGGTATATATATATTTTGAGTTAGTGCTTTCATTTTCTTTGAGCAGATACCCAGGAGTGTAATTACTAGATTATGCAGTGGTTCTGTTTTGTTTTGTTTTGTTTTTTTTTTTTTTGAGGAAACAGCACAATGTTCTCTAGAGTGGCTGCACCAATTCCTTCCAACAGTAAACGAAGCTTCCCTTTTTTCCACATCTTCACAAACACTAGTTATTTCCTGTCTTTTTGATAATAGCCATTCTGATGGGTGTGAGGTAATACTTTATGGGACTTTGAGTTGCATTTTCCTGATGTTTAGTGATGCTGAGCATCTTTTCACAGATCAGATAGTCATCAGTATGTCTTCTTTGGAAAAGCGGGTGGTATGTTAGATACTCTACCCATTTTTATTAGAATTTTTTGGTCTGTTGTTACTGAGTTGCATATTTTGGATATTAGCTCTTCATCAAATATATGATTTGCAAGTATTTTCTCCCTCTTTCAGTAGGTTGCCTTTTCATTTTGTCGATGATTTCCTTTGCCGTGCAAAAGCTTCTTAGTTTGATGGAGTACCACTTATTTATTTTTTCTTTCTTTGCTTTTGTTTTGATATCAAATCCAAAAAATCATCGCTGAACCAATGTCAAGCCATTTACTGCCTGTTTTCATCTAAGAGTTCTGTGGTTTCAGGTCTTCTATTCAAGTCTTTTATCTATTTTGAGTAAGTTTTTCTGTGTGGTGTAAGACTGTGGTCCAGTTTCTTTTGTAGGTAGCTGTTCAGTTTTCTCAGCACCATTTATTGAAGAAACTGTCCTTTCCCCACTGTATACTCTAGGCTGCTTTGTCATAAATTAATAAACACATGTATGGGCTTATTTCTGAGTTCTCCACTCTCTTCCATTAATCTACCTGTCTATTTCTATGCCAACACTATACTGTTTTGATTACTATGGCTTTGTAACATCATTTGGAATCAAGAAGCATGATGATGCCAGCTTTGTTCTTCTTTCTCAAGATTGCTTTGGCTGTTTAAGATCTTTTATGGTGCCAAACAAATTTAGGATTGTTTATTCTATTTCTGTGAAAAATTAAAAGTTTCTTGGGAGCTAGACATATTTTGTGTATTTTTTAGTTATTATTTCTTACCAGGTCTCATAGTAATCTCTCTCACATGGTGGATACACAATAAATATTCATTGGTAGATTAATGGAGACCTATCACCTTGCCCCCAAGGTACCCTCTCCTTTACGAGAGGAGACAAATGTATCATGGGTTGAATATTAGGTTGCCTCTTTATAGCTAATGGAATGTCCCTGAGAAATAGCACACTAAGTGAAGGATGTAGCCCTTGCCTTTGGTAACCTGCAAACTCACACTGCCACAGCCAGGGCTGAAGAGGACATCACTTCCTCTGCATATTGGCTTCCCTGTTTGCATGAGGAAAATGCAAAAGCTTGTGTTCATGATGACGAACTCACCCTTTCCCTCTTGGAACACAAAACCATTTCCCACTTACCTGTGGGCCATCTCAGAGATCCATCCATCAGGGCTGAGACACCCTATTAAGCCATCCAGGCTGTCCTGAGGAGGGGCTGGCTGGTCCCCACTGTGCATTTTCCAGACCTTCATCCTTTCCACTCTAAGCCCTTCACACTGAATTTACAAATGGGTTTTAAACTGGATCACCTCAAGATGAATTTCTGTGCTCAGTCAGATGCTAGCAGTGTGTTATTTGGTTTGTGGAAAATGGGAGTTTAGTGAGGTTAATTTCTCCCTCCTCCCCACCTTAGGCTAATTATTGAAGAAACTGTTTGCAGACCTGGAACTTCTCATAATTCATCCTGCCTTCTGTTTCTTTAGAGTCGGGGCTCATAAATCTCTGTTTGTGATGACATAATCGGTTACGAGAGGAATGAGGTGGTACTGCCAGCCAAGAATTACAGCTACAGACAGACTCTAAGCAAACCAAAAGAGACTCATCCGGAGAGATACTCCCCCGCCCTTTTCTTCCCTGACTTGCAAGAGTTGATTTGTTGAAACACTCTCGTGAACAAGGGGAGCCACAACATATTAAACTAACAGAATTTGATGCCTATTTGAAACACAGACTCCCAAAACCTGATGAAGAGAACAGCAAATAAACATACCCTAAGTGGAACCAGTCGCTTCAGAATTTATTGTCTACTAGCAAATACAACATTAAAAAATATCAAATCAACATCTTTCTCTTTAGAGATCACTTAGTTTTGAAATATAGTCAAATAGAATGTAATCTTCTATTTTTAATTTCTGTTTCCCTCCTCTCTTTATAGTGTCTGATTTTACATCTCTTCTGACAAATGTATATATTATGCATTCAAAAAAATTATATAAAGAAAATGAGAACCATGGTGCATTAGAACTCTAAGAACATTTAAAAGATTTAGTCCAACTCCTAATTTTAGAGATGAAGATGCATGTCTGAGAACTATTTACTGAAAGCAGGGTTAGTGTCATAGATGGTGTGGGGCCTTGGTTCCTACCCTCAGCCCAACATTTTGGGGGCTCCACTGCCCATTAGTGAGATGTCAGATGGACACACATTTCCATTCATCTTGGCACAATGCCATTAGTGGTTATGATAATTCTATTATTAGGAAAAATAACTAATATAAATATTCTTATTTCAAACTCAAAAGATGGAAATGAAACAGACGTATTGAAGTTCATTGCATAGAACACCAAAATCATTCTATCAGCCCTACCCTCATATATATATATATATATATATATTTTTTTTTTTTTTTTTTGCCACACTGTGCAGGTTGTAAGATCTTAGTTTCCCAATCAGGGATTGAGCACATGTTCTCAGCAGTAGAAGCACGTAATCCTAAGCACTGGACCATCAGGGAATTCCTTGTCTTCATCTGTAAAGTGACTGGGTTGAGTAGCCGATCCTTGCATTCTTCTGCAACTGAAATACTCGAGAATTCTAAACCTTGCTGAATATTCTCTGTGAGGTTTGCCTTTTTCCTCTCCTGAAATATAACAATCCTAAACCTTCAATTTCCTCAAATGCAAAGCAGAGCTAATTATATTTACCAGGGCAGTGGTGACAGTAAACAAGATGATACACATAAAGCACATTTAATTCCTTGAATGGAAAGCAATGAACAGTAAACCACTTAGAGCTGCTCAAAAATAGCAGTAACTGTAGAATATAATCATCTCTGGATGAAGCATGTATGGATTATTATTTGTTTGGTGGATTATTTTTAGCAAATGTTCCATTTCAGGTTGACTCCCCTGCCACTCAGGATGTATCAGGACTAGTCAGGATGAACTCAAGGAAACACTCGTCACTTTTAATATTTAATAAAACCATCTATTATTAGAAAGATAATTTGCTGTTGCTTTGAAAATATAAATTCCAATGCACTCCAGAACTAGGGTTTAATGGCATTTTGCTTGCCATTTGAGACTATTTATATATGTTTCCTCCATTAGGAGAGCTATGTGAGGGCCAATTATAATGCCTTTTATAAATTTAGAACATGTTTTTCATGTATTATAATTATATTCTCCTTTATCATCTCACTTGCAAGGGTATCTGCCAAGATACTTAAAACTGATTCATGCTCTTAAATGAACCTGCCGTGGCTTGATCTTGGTATCCATTGCATAGACAGGACTGCTGCCTTTGTGGACGTGGCTTGAGCAGAGTAATCTGAAACTGACTCAACATAGCCCTGAGTCAGCTGATTATTTGTTTCGAATGTGCAAATCCTTCTGCATATAGCTAATGGCAAAGAGTAAAGTCTTGCCTTGGGAAGGAACATACAAAGCCATTGGCGTGACTTTGCTGTCGGGAATTCCTTTTAAGAAACAAAGGGGAGTACACCTGAAACTAACATAGCATTATACATCAACTGTACTCCAATAAAATGAAAATTTTTAAGGTTACACACAGCATGATTCTATTTATATGTTATTTTTGAAATAACGAAATTACAGAAATGGATAACACATCAGTGGTTGTCAGAAGTTAAGGAGTGAACTGAACAAAGAGAAATGCGAGTGTGGCTGTCAAAGGGCAACATGAGGGATCTTTGGTGATGAATCTGCTCTGTGCCTTGACTGTATCAATGTCAATATTGTGGTTGTGACGCTGTACTATAGTTCTGAAAGATGTTGTCATTGGGGGAAATTGGTAAAAGGCACATGAATTGTCCCCTGCATTATTTCTTACAGGTTCATGTGAATCTCTTAAGTATCTCCAAAAAATGCCAAAAATAAAAAATAAAGAAAAGAAACAGAGGAGAAAGAGAGGGTAGGCATGAAGTTTTGTCTGTGTGCACAATTTTTGTTCAGCCGCTAACTTGTATCCGACTCTTTGCAATCCCATGGACTGCAGCACTTCAGGCTTCTCTGTCCTTCACTGTCTCCTGGAGTTTGCTCAGATTCATATCAATTAAGTTGGTGATGATGTCTAACCATCTCATCCTCTGTGGCTCAGACAGTGTAAGCAAGAGCCTGTAAGTAACAGTATCTCCACATTATTTCTCTTGCTTATCAATACCTGCCCACCCTGAGGGAGTTAAGACAATATTGTGTAAAGAGTGGAAGTTTAAAAGAAGACTTAATGAACAAATTAAAATATTATTGAAGCAATTCCCCACTTGACTCTTTAAAGGGGACATAAACAAACTGACACCTTTTTGAAAGGGGACAAGCAGACTGAAAGAATTTGTGTTGTCTGAGGAATAGTTGTGAAAATGGGGCCACAAGTATAACAAAAGTTTGTACATGGCGATGACGGATCCAGTGGGGACATGCCATTGTTTAGTTGCTCAGTCAAGCCCAACTCTTTGCGACCCCATGGACTGTAGCCCTTCAGGCTCCTCTGTCCATGGGACTTCCCAGCAAGAATACTGGAATGCATTGCCATTTCCTTTCCCAGGGGATCTTCCTAACCCATGGATCAAACCTGTGTCTCCTGCATTGTCAGAAGGGTCCTTTATCACTGAGCCACCAGGGACATGTTAGGGGTCTTCAAATATGTGAAGTGTTTTCAGGTGGGAAGAATGACTTTAATTCTTCTATTTGGCTCCTACAGCTATAGAAGGGCAGATGTTTGCTTATTATGAGGACATGTTTTCTAAGGACCAGGAGATAGGGGAGATTCTGTAGACCATGAGCTCCCAGAATCAGAGGATTTGGGGCCCAGTGTGGGTGAACACAGATGACCCTCAAAGGTACTTCCATCTCAGAGACACTATAATTTTAACAGAGTGGCTTTGGCTAAATGACTGTTTAGCTCTCTTGTTTGTTCACCTGTAAAATGAAAAATTGTCTCAATCACTAGCTCAGTGATTGTCACTCATTTTTTTTTTCAGAATGGTATTGAATCTTCTATTTTCCCCTAAAAGGAAATCTTGCTTAGAACTCCAATGTGAAAAAAGTAGAGGGCAGTTTTCATCTTTGGAAAAGGGGACTGAAAATCTGGATCTCTGGCCCTCGGCCTTCCCATCTCCTCCACCTCTACCTCCTCTTGGGCAGCCACTGAGCACCTCTGAGCAATCTGGAAACTAGGTTGAAAACCACAAGATTAAGTGCTTTCTAATATTCCCAGCACTGCTACAATTTTATGATCATCATATAATTCTACAACTACTCCTTAACTAGATTAATAAACACTAAAATTTATTTTTCAAACTGCTTCAGGCTTGAGGCTTAGAGAAGGGAAACTGTGCAGCGAGTGGTTAAAAAGATCTACTCCGGGGTCAGAAGAGTTTGAGTCCAAATCTCAGCTCTGTATCTCATTCGTTCTGTGACAGTGGGTACATTGCTTTGCCTCTCCAAGACTCAGGTGGTGAATATAGACAAAAGACCCATTGATGGAATTTTGGAGAGGATTAAAAGAATTGTTTCTGAAAAGCTCATGTTATGTTTGAAATATGAAATAAATGTTCAAGTAGGTGGCTGCTAAGTTAATAAAAAGACCAGATTAGACTGAGCAACATGCTTCCTGAAGCGTTCTTGCAGCTGTCTGCCTGTCTGTCTGTCTTCTACTTCAGCTTACATGGCACCTCTTCTGGGGCTCCAAGCGCCAGCACTAACTCTCTTGCTTTCTCCCATATCCCTGAAGCCTTCCATCCTCAATGCTTGGAGGAAACAGTCTAACAGAAGAATACAGTTAAGACACTTAATTCTTCCCTTTCTTATCTGTCATTTAGAAAGAGTTGATGTTTTCCATAATCTTAACAAATTTACAATTCAAAACCAATACAGCATTGGTAAGTAATGGATAGTTAGGGGGTTTGGGATTGACATGTCCACACTGCTATATTTAAAATGGGTAACCGAAAAGGACTTTCTGTATAGCATGGAGAACTCTGCTTAGTGTTATGTGCCAGCCTGGATGGGAGGGGATTTTGAGGGGAGAATGGATACATGAAGATTAATGGCTAAGTCCCTTTGCTGTCCACCTGAAACTATCACAACATTGTTAATCAGCTACACTCCAGTGTAAAATAAAGTCAAAAAATGAAAAAGGAAGCTTTTAAAAATGTAAGATTCAATCTTTAGTTGATGGGATTCATGAAAAAGATATTTTCTGCAGCTTTCTATTCTGAGATTTCATCGACCTTTGTTCTGAATTATGGAACCACATATCAACCCTAGCTGATTTAAAAGGTATACAGAGAAAAGCACCTGTAAGTGAAAAAGAATACATAGCAAACACTGTTTCATAACTTAACATACAAAACACACAAAAAGCAAATCAACACACAAAAAGCAAATCAAGGGCAAATAAAGATTTGTGGGGAAGTCTCCCGGCGTGTGTGGGCTTTGTTTGGGTTTGGAAGGAGAGAGTAGGCGTATGCATACTTGATTGCATTCCTTCTACCTTCTTAGAAGTTTTGAAAGAAGGATGAGAGCACAAATATAGATCAAGACCGTCTGTCTAAGGATGATACCAAAGGTAAGTGTGCTTTGGGGTTTAACATACATGCTGGAGGCTCTTTACTGACTGGTTACTAGGAGACAGCATGATTCATTCCTCCTTCTCCTCTGTGGCCAACCTCCTGTCATTTATCACCCAGCACATTGGATCAAGACTGATAGAATCTTTAGAAAAAATTATGGAGTGCTCTGTCCTAGTAAGGAGGCACTAAACTGTGGAAATAAAATGATCCCTGAAGATGAGGTCTACTCAGAAAGCATCCCCACATGTACCCTGTATGCACTGACTGTTTAGGAATTTACTCCTGGTGGAGAGATAAACACAAGATTAAACAGAAACAATATCATTTTTAAAAAGGCCCACACAAGGCAACATTGACCCCTGAACCCAATATGGACAGTAAATACTGTATCTTCCTTAGAGATTTTCTGCCCAACTTTCTGAATAAATATACTTAATTGTAACCCAGTGTTTCTAATTTCCATGAAATGAGACACTTAAATATTCCTTTAATAATCTTTCTAAAAAGTTGAATAACTGGAGTAGTGAAGAGTGTGAATTCCAAACAATCAGATCTTCCAAGATAATTATAAATTAAAATATAAATTATAAGACATATTAAGAAGTACGGTGGATTTGAATTAACATAGAAAAAGTTGGTCATCTATACCCTGCCCACTACCTCATGGGCATCAGCTTTAATGCACAATTTGTTGGGAATTTTATTTAAGATTTTTTTTGATGTGGACCATTTTTAAAGTCTTCGTTGAACTTGTTACAACATTGGCTCTGTTTTTTAATTCTTGGTTTTTTGGCTGCAAGGCATGTGGGATCTTGTCTCCCCGACCAGGGATCAAACTCTCACCCCTGCATTGGAAGGTGAAGTCTTACCCACTGGACCACCAGGGAAATCCCTGTTGGGATTTTTAATCAAGGAACATTTAAAGCATTTTCATAAGAGCATCTTTTACTGTCAGAGATAAAGCCTAGGCAATATAAGTTTCACCTGACAGGAGAAGAAAGTGTTATTAAAGATTTAAAAAAAGTAAAGTATGCCTGCATAGGAAGGATTGCGCCGGGCGAGAGCGAGGACCAGCGGTGAGGCCGTGCCACGGGTGTGAAGGGGGATGCGACACATGCTTATTTTGCGGTACTTGCTGACGTTTTCACTCTATCTTCTGCCCTTACCTTCTTTACCTGTTCAAGCAGATATCAAGATCCGTCCCTGCTGGGGATTTGCAGCAGGGAAGAAAGCAAAAATTGTCAAAATTCTCCAGCCGTTGAGAAGAGCGACGAGACAGGAGAGAGTGTCTGTGTGCATCCTCTGGGGAGAGAAGGAGGAGGTGGGAGGCCGGGGAAGCGGAGTAGCTGATCTCCCCGGTTCAGGCGCGTGAGGACCTGTTCCTTCCTCTGTGAACCACCTTGAGGCTGATGCGGGGCCTCTGGGGAGGTGGATGGGGGAAACTCTAAGATGCTCTTACCACCCCAAGCTTCGCTGGGAAGCTGCAGAGCAGAGCTCACCACGTGACCCGGGGCCACGTGACACCAGGAACAATGAGGAACCGCAGCCACCCCAGATCTCACCATCAGATCCCCAGACCCTGCTCAGACACCCTGAAGGTGATAAGGAAGCCCCAGCAGTGACTGAGTCTTTCTCTCCTCCAGCCCAGGGGCAAAAAGGACTTAGCGATGATGTGAACTTGATCGATAGACAGGAAACCACCTTGACTTTATAGACTCAGATTTATACCTGCTGCTAAAGTATAAATCTTTTTTTCTGGGCATCCCAGTGAGCATGTGCTCTGAGAAAGATTGCTGGGCTCTGACCCCAGCTGCACCAGTAAGTAGTGGTGTGTGACCTTGGCGAGTCTCTTAACCTTGATGACCTCAGTTTCTTCATCTGTAAGCCTGGGCTGAGCAGGGGTTCCAGTTTCACATGGCTGCTGCAAGCACAAAGCCAAAGCATCTGAATCTCTGACACAGAGTCAAGTCAATTACC
Organism: Bos mutus; assembly: GCF_027580195.1. NCBI lineage: Eukaryota > Metazoa > Chordata > Mammalia > Artiodactyla > Bovidae > Bos > Bos mutus. Next base: position 7,971,348 of record NC_091629.1, read on the forward strand.
AGCTATTATAATCATCATGAATGGTATTATCTAGTTTTCTTCTAGAACTGCCCCAGCTGTTACCTAAATGTGAAGGAGGGATTTATACCTTTAAAAAGTGTTTCAGTTGATACCTTAGTTATTTGTAGGTTTTCTTTCATCATAGGCTTTACAAATACACAAAAATCTCTCTTTCCCTTTTAGCCCCCTGAAGACTACTAAATTATACATTAAAACAAAACAAACAAAAAAAAACTTCAGGGAAAGAGTTGTTCCTGGGAGAAAGAGATCTTTCCTAGATCTTCAATAGTTTCTTGAATCCTGACTAGAGGCAGTGCCTCCTGACAGCCAAATGGGAGTGCCAGCTCTGAAGGTAGGAAGTCCAGCCAACTCTATTCTTCCATCCAATGGGAATGAGATTTCTGATACCCAAGGATTCAACAGGCTCCTTAGGGTCTTGGAACACATGCCAGATAGGGGAGGGAAAATAATTCTTTCTTATTAATGACATATATGGGAGTGCTCTGAGATGAGCTGGATTAATTCTGTGGGAATTAGTGTTCAGATGGATGCAGCAGTCTATGAACTGACTTACACTGGAAGGACTGCTTATGAATGAACCTGTATTGAATTGCTGCGGCAAGAGGCAATGGTTGTGAGTGAAATAATCTTGTGATTTGCTTACAAATTACAGAATTGCTTGAGTGGGACTGAGGGCCCTGCAGACAGCTCCCGGGACACCACAGTCCAGCTTCAGCCCCTGACCTCTAAATAAGTAGAAAGCTAACCAGCTCTATACCTGGTGGCATGAACTTCCTGGGTAGGTGTGATGCAGGTGTGATGCAGGACAGAGGTGGGCAAGTGTGTGCCAACCCTATCTGCAACAGCACGTGTGTTCACTGATGTCTATTCATTCATGGATTTGGAGGCCTCCTTCACCTAGGTGGCCCATTCTGATGACACAAACTACAGGCTCCCCAACTCTGCACACACGGTCAGACTCTCTTAGTGCATCCCACCTCCCTCCAGTCCTTTACTTTCCCCACAGCTCTTGACCTTTAGCATCTCCTACTTGGCGCCTGCTGAAAGCACTAAGTCTGATGTCTTGAGTCTTGACCTACAGAACTGCCCAAGGTCTCCCTTTCCCATCACATAAAATACTCCACAGTCCAGGCCTGGGGAACACAGGGTCAGCGCACCTGCCTCTGCATGGATCTCATGCTGTTCGGTCAAGGAAAATGTACTCAGAACAATCCTGTCCCTCAAGATGTGAAGTTGGGCCAGGTCCCTTGGAGGATACAAAGGCTTTTTCTCCCTCCATGGAGTTAGATGATGGCTACAGGACAGGGCATCTCTGTGGCAAATGGCACAGAAGGGTTAAAAGAGATCCAGGTTATTGGAGGCAGGTGCGGGCGGAGAGCTCCCAGGTAGGAGCGGGGACCTGGAAAGGGAAGGAGAATTGTGGCTGTGTGGGTCAGGTTAACAGGCTGAGGTGAGGCTTGGGGTGATAAAGTGAGTATTTGGGAAGCTTTAAATCTGGGTCTGAGGTTCCCTCAGAAAACTAGCTGGGAGACAGCAGCTGAGTGGGAATGAAGATGTTTTACTCTTTTGCATTCTTTGAAAACAGTATTCTCTAGAAGTAGCTCAATAATGATCCTTGAAGAATAGTCAATTAAATTTTTTTTGAAAAAGAATAGTCATGGAGCATGGTGGAGTGCGGGCTCAAAGAGCAGAAGCCCCAAACCCACTGGGACTTGAATCCTCTCCTGATGCTGCTGTAACAATTTACCATGAAACGGGAAGCCTAAAATGAAAGAAATGTATTCGCTGACACTCTTGAGGTTCCAAAGTCCAAAGTTGGTATTACTGGGTCGAAATCTAGCTCCCTCCTCAGGTTTAGGGGTGAATGGGTGCTTTGTTCCTCCAGCTTCTAGAGGCTTCGGCACTCTTTGGCTTATGGTTGCATCACCGCAATCTCTGCCGCGTGGTCACATCGCCTCCTTTGTGTGTGTCTCTGTGTGTGTGTGCGTGTGTGTGTGTGTGCAGAGGGAGGGTCTGCACATACGCACGCGCGTATGTGTAGACCCTCCCTCTGCCTCCCTCTTACAAGGAAACATGACTACATCTAAGGCACACTGGGCAATCCAGAATAATCTCTCCATCTCAATATCCCTAAATTAACCACAACTGCAAAGACTATTTTTTTTGCCATAGAAGGTAACATTCACAGGTTCCAGGGACTAAGGCGTAGATATTTGGGGGAACTATTTTTCAACCCATCACAGGACTCATTTTTATACAGGCTGTCCTGAATTTCTCAGCAGTTACTCAGTTGTGCTTTGCTGACCCAAAGCAGTTCTACCCTTCCCCAAGTGTCCCTGTCCCATTCAGACCGCTGGCCTAAATCTAAAAACTAATGCAGACCCGACTTGGCAAAGTTCTCTTCTCAAACAAAACCTTTCCAGGTCTTACCAACTTCATTAAGAAATGCAGAGAAACAAATCAGAAGCTCTTTGTAGACAATTGGGTCTTATTGTGCATAAGAAAGTGGAGAAGCTCTGTAAAGGGATGAGCTTTCGGAAATGCCTTTAGAAATCTAAATACAAAAGCTTTAAATGGTCTAGGGCTTCCTGGGTGGCGCTAGTGGTAAAGAACCCGCCTGCCAATGCAGGAGATATAAGAGACCAGGGTTTGATCCCTGGGTCAGGAAGTTACCCTGGAGTAGGAAATGGCAAACTGCTCCAGTATTCTTGCCTGGAAAAGCCTGATGGGCTACATCCGTGTGGCTGCAAGGAGTTGGACACAACTGAGAAAACTTAAAAAAGAGTAGTATTATGGTTTGACATTGATTTCTTACCCCCGTCTACCAGTTTTCACTTATGCCTTTGTCCCTTGCTTTCTTTATTTTAATGTATTCTGTTGCACAATTGTAAAAAGGAGCCCAAACTGTGCATTTCAGGGTCATGATTGCAAGTCTTTAGGAAGCTAAAGCCCCCATCTCTGACTGTATGCTTTCTAATACCACCCCAGGTGTGCCCAAATTGCCCACAAATGCACAGTCTGTCAGATCTTATGGTTCAGATGAAACCCACTTCCACAGTAGGATGAGGAGGAGGGGAGCTCTCCTGCTCTTGCATCAGCACTTGTCCTCTGGAAATGCTGAATCTTGACACTGGAAGAAAGTGTAAAAATGATAAATTTGTCACCTAATATGGACCACTGCACTCACAGGACTGCAACTCCTTACATTAATGGAGATTAGGATATAGCTTTTTTAATTTGGAGTCTCATTACACAGTATAAATAAAAACAGAGCCCCAACTATATCATCTTTAATTGCCTCTAGACAGAATGCTGATTGTCTACTGAAGTCTTGGCCATGTGTTTCCAGGGAGCCAGCAGACCTTGTGACTTGCTTTGAAAGCAAAGGCTGAAAAGATGTGTGGGCATCATTAAGAGAGGGCAGAGCAGGATGCCTATGGTCCTTCCAACGAACATCACAGTTGAACAAAATGTGTGAACAGAAACATGGCAGTATGAAAGTGAAGACTTTCCATGAGTGAGGTTGAGAGGAGGCTGTCCATTCACCCACTCTGAGAGTAAGGAGCCATCCCTCCACTTCTGTTGGGTTGGACAAAATATTTGTTCGGGTTTTCCGCAAGATGTTCCAAGGGTTTGAAAGTAGCCACAGTTTTCACTCTTGGCCTGGCAGAGACCCAAAGAGAGATGCTGGTCCTCAAGCTGTGATAGCTGTCTTTTAGCATCCCTTGGTACAACTGATTAAAGCGATTGATCGATACCAAAGTTGAAGAAAAACTAGTGTGGGTATGTTACAGACGACATCCCATGAATAAATAACTCAGATAATGGCATTTGTCTTACTATCAAGCTCATCCATAATTTAACAAGAATAATACCCATTAAAAGAACACCTAGAATGATCTCTGCCAAAATAAAGAGTTAATTGGTCTCTGTCTTCTGGGAAGCCTGTCAAACAAGATAGGGAAGGGAAAGTGGCTCCCTACTAATATAATAATACATGTAAAATAGCACCTACACCATGCCCTCATCTGCTGGAGACTTTCCTTCAATAGCACTGCAAGTAGCATCTTTGGGATCCCAGTTCTATAAGTCAATAGAAGCTTTTAGAGAGGTCTTTTTTCTTCCAAGTAGGGATCAAATCTGTATCCCAGAAAAATATAAATAAATATTTATATTTATTTAATATCACTGCTTTAAATAAATTAATTCATGGAGCCCTGGGTATAGAGAGTATAAATAAGTTCCTCCAGGGATTGAAATGTTTCTCTAATATAAATGAAACACTACACGAGTTACTTCTTTCCATTCTGGCTGGTACAGTCTTCAGTTACAAATAGCTAACGGTGTGTTATTCAGGTGACTCCAAGGTTTAGGGGTGGTCGAAAAGGCAAGAGAAATCAGGACCCAGTCTGGGGTGAGAGTAGTGACAAGATGATTCCCCAAAAGGCCAGCAGATAGAAACAGTGTGACCAGGAGCCAAACTATCTATTGAAAACATGGTTCCTGCTTCACAGCCGAAGAAATTAGGCTATCTGATCTAGTTGGGAGCCTAGTCAGCAAGTTTATACTGACTTGATGGCTTCTAAATTTTGATGCTAGTCGTAGACCACGTTGTGAAGCTTGATTATTACAGGGGAAAAAAGGATGACATCTTTGTCAGAGTGTTGATGGGCATCAGCTTTTGGGTCATCAGTTGACCTGTCATTGGGTTTCTTCGAGTCCTTTAGAGTCACATGGATAAAGCTGGAGTGTGTAAAGATCGCTGTTGAAACTTACCATCTCCAAAGACTTATTGGGGGAAAAACCTTGTCTTTCAAATAATGGCCATGCTTATACTGACTCAGTAATTGCTGTATAAAATAAACTTGAGTATGTTCCTAATGTCCTCTAGAGATGCTGTAAGTACCGTTTGCAAGTATTTATGGTTTGCAATCAAACAGGAGTCGAGGCCATAAATCATTACCCCGAATATAATATTTTTGTTTCATGAAAGTCTGAGCTTTCAACCCCAAAGCAACAAATCAGTCCACTTCTTATTGAGCCTGTCACAGCCCTATCCTTGAGTGCGGCCACATTTATTACTGTTGTCAACTGCCTCATGTGGAGGAACAGGAGAGGAGGGGAGGGGAATATCAATATAAACTGACAAGCAGTGCTTGGGGGAGGGGTGGCCTGGCTGAGAGGAGAGGTAACATGACATGGAGGCTTCACCTCAGGGTCACATTTTTGATGGCCCATGTGTTGATGTGGTGATCAAGTTTCCATGTCACCAAGAATCTGGCTGTTAACTGTCACCATAGCTGAGAGGCTTGACATGAGGGCAAAGTGCTCACAGGAATTGGAGGCTGAACTTTCAGCCTTTGGACTGACCCTTGAAGCACTCTGGGCTCCTCTGAGGACAAGCTGGCTTCTTAAGGAACTACATTCTTTCGTCTTCCAAGGGAACTTGGAGGGACCAGAGAGGCGTAGGTATTAGTTTGTTTGTGGAAGAAGGATTTCACCACTAGAGATTTATCTTTGACAGATTTGATGAAACCTTAAAAATGTTTCTTCTAAAATAAGAAACTGCTGCTTTCACTCTAGTGAGGAGATCATGGTGTGGACAGCGACTTTCAGGGGGTCAGTTCAGTTCAGTCGCTCAGTCGTGTCTGACTCTTTGTGAACCCATGGACTGCAGTATGCCAGGCTTCATTGTCCGTCACCAGCTCCTGGAGCTTGCTCAAACTCATGTGCATCGAGTCAGTGATGCCATCCAATCATCTCATCCTCTGCTGTCCCTTCTCCTCCTGACTTCAATCTTTCCCAGCATCTGGGTCTTTTCCAGTGAGTCAGTTCTTCGCATCAAGTGGCCAAAGTATTGGAGCTTCAGCCTCAGCATCAGTCCTTCCAATGAATATTCAGAACTGACTTCTTTAGGATGGACTGGTTGGATCTCCTTGCAATCCAAGGGACTCTCAAGAATCTTCCCCAACACCACAGTTCAAAAGCATTGATTCTTCAGCGCTCAGCTTTCTTTATAGTCCAATTCTCACATCCATACATGACTACTGGAAAAACCATAGCTTTGACTAGATGGACCTTTGTTGGCAAAGTAATGTCTCTGCTTTTCAATATGCTATCTAGGTTGGTCATAACTTTCCTTCCAAGGAGTAAGCGTCTTTTAATTTCATGGCTGCAGTCACCATCTCCAGTGACTTTGGAGCCCCCCCAAACAAAATCTGTCACTGTTTCCATTGTTTCCCCATCGATTTGCCATGAAGTGATGGGACCAGATGCCATGATCTTTGTTTTCTGAATGTTGAGCTTTAAGCCAACTTTTTCACTCTCCTCTTTCACTTTCATCAAGAGGCTCTTTAGTTCCTCTTCACTTTCTGCCATAAGGGTGATATCATCTGCATATCTGAGGTTATTGATATTTCTCCCAGAAATCTTGATTCCAGCTTGTGCTTCATCCAGCCCAGCATTTCACATGATGTACTCTGCATATAAGTTAAATAAGCAGGGTGACAATATACAACTTGGATGTACTCCTTTCCTGATTTGGTACCCAGACTGTTGGTTCTTAACCTGCATACAGATTTTGCAGGAGGCAGGTAAGGTGGTCTGGTATTTCCATCTCTTTAACAATTTAACACGATTTGTTGTGATACACACAGTCAAAGGCTTTGGCGTAGTTAATAAAGCAAAAGTAGATGTTTTTCTGGAACTCTCTTGCTTTTTCAGTGATCCTACGGATGTTGGTAATTTGATCTCTGGTTCCTCTGCCTTGAACATCTGGAAGTTCACGGTTCATGTACTGTTGAAGCCTAGCTTGGAGAATTTTGAGTATTACTTTGCTAGCATGTGAGATGAGTGCAATTGTGGGGTAGTTTGAACATTCTTTGGTATTGCCTTTCTTTGGGATTGGAACAAAAACTGACTTTTTCCAATCCTGTGGCCACTGCTGAGTTTTCCAAATTTTCTGGCATATTGAGTGCAGCACTTTCACAGCATCATCTTTCAGGATTTGAAATAGCTCAACTGAAAGTCCATTACCTCCACTAGCTTTGTAGTGATGCTTCCTAAGGCCCACTTGACTTCGCATTCCAGGATGTCTGGCTCTAGGTGAGTGATCACACCATCATGGTCATCTGGGTCATGAAGGATTTTTTGTGTAGCTCTTCTGTGTATTCTTGCCACCTTTTCTTATTATCTTCTGCTTCTGTTAGGTCCATACCATTTCTGTCCTTTATCGAGCCCATCTTTGCATGAAATGTTCCCTTGGTATCTCTGATTTTCTTGAAGAGATCTCTAGTCTTTCCCATTCTGTTGTTTTCCTCTATTTCTGTGCATTGATCACTGTAAAAGTCTTTCTTATTTCTCCTTGATCTTCTTTGGAACTCTGCATTCAAATGGGTATATCTTTCCTTTTCTTCTTTGCCTTTAGCTTCTCTTCTTTCTTCAGCTATTTATAAGGCCTCCTCAGACAACCATTTTGCCTCTTGGCATTTCTTTTTCTTGGGGATGGTCTTGATCCCTGTCACTCCAGGTATCTCTTGACTTCCTACTGTTGCATTCCAGTCCCCTATAATGAAAAAGACATCCTTTTTGGGTGGTAGTTCTAGAAGGTCTTATAGGTCTTCATAGAACTATTCAACTTCAGCTTCTTCAGCATTACTGGTTGGGGTATAGACTTGGATTACTGTGATATTGAATGGTTTGCTTTAGTAACGAACAGAGATCATTCTGTCATTTTTGATATTGCATCCAAGGACTGCATTTCGGACTCTTTTATTGACTATTAGAGCTACTCCATACCTTCTAAGGGATTCTAGCCCACGGTACTATATATAATTGTCATCTGAATTAAATCTGTCCATTCCAGTCCATTTTAGTTCACTGATTCCTAAAATGTTGATGTTCACTCTTGCCATTTCAGGGGGTAATGCCACCAAAAGAGAGGAAAAGCCAGATTCCCAAAGGCAGAAGGTAAGATGGAAACCAGCAACCACCCAGAAGATGCTAAACAATATTTACAAAGACTTGTTGCTAGAGACACAGAAGAAACCTGGTCACAATCTGAAACTTTCCTCTGGAGTCTCACTGAAATCGTCATCCTTTGGGGTGGTTTTTCATATGTATAACACTCATTACAGCGAGAAAAAGCCAAGGCTTCTGCCATTGTCTCAGGTGCAGATGTAATGATAGACCTTTGATTTCCATCCTCCTCATTCAAAACGAACTCTTGAACTTGAGCTTAGGGTTTTACTAGGTAAATTATCATATGAGAGGACGTTATATATACAACAATGCATACAAAACTGGAACATGAACAGCAGACACTATGTCATTAAGGAATTGCATTCAGACGCTTCCAGAATTCTTTGCCTTTCATTTAGCCTTCTTTATTCCACCTAAATGGTCCCAGATATAACATGACTAAAGGAATTAATTTTCCTTTATCCTGTTTCCAATTGTCTTGATGATATTGGTTTAAAAGTCTCCAAGGAACCAGAAAACACTCCTCACCAAAAAACTTGAACTGAGTAGTTTTACTTGCAAAACACCAAGTCAACTTTATTTCTACTTCAGTGTGGTTCTAATCAGGACACTTACAGCATGCTGCCTCAGGTCGCTCTACCCCTAATGATACAAAAATTCAAACATCACTGATGTACTTGCAAAAGAAAAAGCCAATATCTTAGTCTAATCTTACAAAGAGCATGTTACTGTCCTTTCCTTAAGAGAGCAGGTAAAGACAGAGCATTGGTGTTCAATGAACATTAGGTTGGAGGAGGGAAGGCTGAGTTGCTGCTGGGTCCACGTGATGTCAGAGTGAAGCATCTCTTTTCTCTGTGTCTCTGCTCCTTATTGATAGTATGTATAAAATAGATAACTTATGAGAACCTGCTGTATAGCACAGGGAACTCTACTCAGTGCTCTGTGGTGACTTAAACTGGAAGGAAATAAAAAGGCGGGGGGATATGCATATATGATAGCTGATTCACTTTGCTGTACAGTGGAAGCTAACACAACATTGCAAAGCAACTATATTCCAAAAAATTAATTTAAAAGAGAAAAGGAACAGGGGGCAGCTCTTCCAGGGGATGTACTGGGCATTAGAACACCGATGCACTGCACACAAGAAACCCACGTTTGTCCCCGTCTTTAACTCAGCTTCAGACAGGCCTGGGTTAAGGAGCTGTTTTTCATTTGGAACTGAACTAAAATGAATTATGGAGAATTTGGACATGATTCAGAAAGAACAGTGAATATAATTTGATGCCTCTGAAATGAGCTCCATGAGAAAACCAAAGAAACTACAGTATTTGGGGAATAGAAATATAATTCTGAAATTTAAGGCACACAGCACTCACACATAGTAAAATGTGATCCATAGAAATTCAACACACACAAATGCTCATTTATAAAGCTTTCTTCAGAAATGGTCAGTGGATCATAACTGATTACAGGTGAACAAACAAAGGTTTGGATAGACTGAATAACCTTTCCATGTTCGTGCTGCTAGTTCAATGGCACGGCTAAGATTTGGAGCAAGTTCTGTGTGACCCCCAAATCCATGGTCTATGAGAAATCATAAGGCAGAATACAGAAATCACTTGCCCTGAGGGCTGGCACACAGTTAGTAACCTACACCAGGTATATATTAACTTTCTGAGTCTGTGCCACTATTTTTGCTGGGTACCCATCCACATTGCCACCCTTCCTGTGCTTCCATCAAACTAGTAACCACAGAAGTCAACAAATTGGACACAGGAATGGAATGGCCAAAGACACTGCCTCTAGAATATTGGGGAGACAGTTTGCAACAAAATCTTTCAAACTTGTATGTTCTGTTCAACTGTTGCCACTCCCCCCGCTGCTTCCCTTCCCTGTTCCCTTTACTTCTTTGAGATAGTGTGCCAAATCCAGTAGGTTTTTGAGTATTTTAATACCATGCTGTTAATATCATTGTGTTATAAGACAATTTGCACTTTTTATTTATATAGGTAATTTTTTAAAGATTGTTGTGTGTGTGTATATATATGTGTGTGTGTATGCACATATATATGTATGTTTGACATTTCCTGGAATATTTCTCAAGCATCATAGATTAGAGTACTCTAATTACAAATTACAAAAACAAACAAATGAAATACGAAAACTTCAGAGGGCGGGGCCCCTGCATGTGCTCCCTGCGTGTTCTGTTATTCCAAGCATGTTTAACACTGGATGAGATTCTAGTGATTTACCAGATGAAATCAGACAGTGAGAGTAATTGTTCTCAACTTGAAGACTATTTAGTAAGTGAAGAGAAGACAGTTTCTTCTTAAACCAAGATCCACACAACTAAGAGTCTTCCAGATTCAAACTGCAATACCCAGCCTGCCTGAGTGCCAAAGAGAAGATGCTGAAAGATCATAAGACAGTCTGTTATTCCAAGACTGCCAGCGACGAAGACGTCTACAGGAGCCCGCCGGGGAGGGTTGAATGTGATCCTCTTAAACTCAACACTTCCACAAATCCATTCTAAGTCCACCTTAGTGAATTTCATTCTGTTGAGAACTTCTGATACCTCAAAATATACCAGCAACAAATATGAAGAATTGCAGAGAATAACACAACACTTAACTGTGTTATTTTTTCATCTGTTTTATTAAAGTATAATTGATACATCCCAAGTTTTGAGATGTCTATTTTTCTCCATCAGAATTGTCATTCCTGTTTCTGTCATGAATCATAAGTTTTAAGGTGGACAAGAAGTGAAATTTGAATATTTTTTGAAGATAAGTAGATAGGTAGATATAGGTAGAGCCATGAAGATTATCTAGGCGTATGCTCACAAATACATCTTTATACTGGAAATGCTTCTAGAGTGGGTAGCACATGGTTCTAGAAGGCATTTCACCAATGCCTGGTGTCTGCTGGATTTCTTTGTTGATGGAGGGACGTTTGAACACTCAGCTACTTTAGATCACCTTCTGTTTCATGTGCCATCTACCCACAGCAAATTCCCCACATCCAGATCTGTGCTGCATCTACAAGGTGACAATACAACAGGTCAACTTGCCGGATCCACTTAGTCAATCAGGTTGTGAGTTCAGTGAGAACTGATACATTGATTAAATTCACCTGGAAATTAAGCGAAACTGTTCAAACATGTATATGCCTTCTGTTGAGGCTGAGTCTTAATAGTTTAATGCCAAGGCTGGATTCCAATTTTAGTTCCCTTCTAAATGAAGGTTGGTCCTCTTGGAACCTTAAGGGATAATAATTATTGAGATTGCTGTAATTATGATTCACAAGTGTAAAAGTTAGGAGAATTATTTTATTTGCTAAATGGTGTTGTTTTATTCTGCATATTTACAGTTCCTAAACAAACAGAAAGAGCTTTGATGGTACCTGTTCTCTCTGGGGACCCCTATGGAAAATGAGGTGCTGTGGCTCATAAGACATTCTTGGCAAATGTTGTATGTAACACTGCCCCACCCCCACAATCCCCAAAAAATCCATATGGTGCACAACATCTCTCAAATGAAAAGTAAAGCTTCCCAAGGAAGGAGTCTTGGGGGATTCTGAAGTCAAATTGCAAGGAACAAATGTGCTATTTTAATTTTGGCCTTAAAACTTCCTCTCCTGGAATGGTCTCAATCTCACAATCTCTGTTCAACAGCACACTTGAAAGTAGAAACTCGTTGTTTTCTGGTTTGCTTCTCTTCAGGAAAAAAGAAAAAATCAGAACTCTGGATGAGATTTGCAACCCTTCCTACACCAATCTTAGAAGCCCAAGAAGATTCTATAACTTAATTCCCAAACAGGCTGCAAAAAGAGGGAATTCTCCAGGGGAAAAAAAAGACTTTCTTTTCTTTCCTTCTTCCTCCTTTGTTTGAATTTCTGAGACATTTTCCTGGGCTTCCCACTGTTCACATGGGTTTTGCCCCTTCCTCTTCCCATCACTGAGAGGCTGCCCGCACTGCGGAGGTGGCCCGGTGCAGCTGCTCACACTGGACCTGGGAAAGTGCATCTCCTTCCAATGATGCTCCTCAGTGTGACGAAGGCTGTAAGGGGAGACACTGAAGGGCCACATGCGGCTACAGACAATTTGTCCGTCTTCATTATCACAAGCTGTGTGGCAGCACCGCTGGAGTGAGGGGTCAGTGTGGCTTCCAATTAAAACTCCCTATTGAAGATGGATTTATGTTTGGTCTATTTCAAAACACATTGGGCTGCAACTTATCATTTAAGTTGTCAAGCTGGAAGCACTTTCCTTTTTTAGTGCAAAGGGTTTAAAAGCCATTAATTCATTTTGTTTAAGATGTAAAGACATAAACGAATGAGTTGTGTGTTTTTTTTTTTTTTATCCTGAAGAGGCGGGGAAAAAAAACCTTTGGCCCAAATGTTTTCTGGATTCACTGAAGCATTTAGAATGTGAGTCAAATTTGCAGAGTTTTTGTCCTATTTATTGGGCATTTCTGCTTTTAATGTGTTTACTCTGGAAATGTTCTGGTGAAAAAAAGAAAAACGAACAGGCTCTTTCAGATGATCCTCAAAATCATATGCTGGGAATTTCAGAGTCCAACTCTTTTTAGGGGTGAGTTCCATTTTTAAAGGAGAAACATGATTTCCTGTTTTTAAGGATATGCATTTTTAATAATCTTAAACATGAAGCTAAATTCATGTTGTGACATTTTGATGATGTCAGCACAAATAAATCAATTACTTTTCAGGAATAAAGATTCTATTAGATACTGTGATTTAAAAAATTAAAGAGAAGAGGAAAAATGGAAATGGGTGAAATGTTTTCAGGGCACATCCTGGCAATTCAGTTCCAAATCAGTCTGGGGATGATCTCTGTTTTTGATAAATGAGAGCTGAAAGGGGAAGAAGACAATAGCAAGATGGGAGCATGTCTCTTGCCAAGAAAGACCCAAACGTTTCAAACCCAATATGTCTCCACTCATTTATCTTTGGAAAGAGACATCCCTTGACCTTCGTCTAATCTTGTTTCATTGTTTTCTTAGAGGGGGTCCTCACTGAGGTTTTCTTTAGTGAACAATGAAAATCTTTAGATCTGTCTTCTCTTTTTTAAAAAAATTATTTTATTGAAGTGTGTTAATTTCTACTGTACAGTAAAGTGATTCACTTATACATATATATACATTCTTTTTCATGTTCTTTTCCATTATAATTTATCACACGAAACTGAATATCACTTCCTATGCTCTACAGTAGGACCTTGGAGTTTATCTACCCTATACATAAAAGGTTGCCTCATCTTTTTTTGATAGCCTTATGCTTACCCTTCTCCAGAACCCATTCTCACCCCTCCCCCTCTATAACTTGGGCAAAATCAATTAAGCTCACTCACTCCATCTACTTAGCTATATCCATTAACCATGAAACCCAGAGTCCTGACATCCTCAATCCCCATTGGGCAACCTTGGGATGGAAGCAGGTTAATGTAACTGATGATGCTGTCATCATCTGGCACTACTTTGCAGCTGGGGGAACCCTCAGCAGGTCAAAAAAAAAAAGCCCAGAAACACAAGAGTCAGAGGGTGTGCAGAGCCTATGCCTGCTCCCTCATCTCAACTCAAACTCTTGACACCACCCAGGTGGATTCTGCATCATAAAATAATAAAGAACCCAGGTTTCTACCCTCTAGTTACACTGGTGTCAGAGGGAATCTGAAAAGGATCTCCTTTGTGTGAGGAGAACTGGGAGATCTTTCCCAAACCTCAGAGAAACAACCTTAAATGTCATAATGAGAATTACGGAGATGTTTCCTTTTATAAAATCTGACTGAATCTGGGAAATGCTGCTGAGTTGTATAGCATCCTGTCAAGATTAAAGACATACAGTGATAATAAAATGATAATCCTAGCTCCTGTTTATTGATCCATACTTACCCCTTGCCACACACAGGATGCTAAGAATTCAACAGACTTGATCTCACCTAATTCTTACAGCAGGGATGATTTTATAATTATTTTTTAAATGAAGTAACTAAGGTTTTGAGAGGTTAAGTAATTTGCCCCCTAGACATAAAATAGCGAAGCTGGGATTTGAAGGCTGAAGTCTGCCTCCTGAATCTTCAGGCTTAATTCTACCCTGAAGTGTGGCAGACAGAAGCCTGGTTATCCCAAATGTGTCCATCGAGTTAACAATTCAGCCATCCCACTGGTTATCTCTGATTGAGTTTTCCCATCCCCAAAGGATGTCATCCGCTCTGACTCAAGTAAAAATGACTTACTGCCAATTATTAAAGGAAGAGAGAGCATTATGTGTGGGTGACTGGCATGCAAGTTTACAGGGTGGAGAGTCCATTTAGCAAGGAGGAAAAGCCATTGAAAGAGACACTTGAGATCAATTTTGTGTCACAGTTAAGGCCAATGTATGAATTCCCAGCCAGAGAAATGTAACTGGTTCAGAGCTCCCCGTGCGCCAAGAGTGACCGCTGAGACCTTCCGGTAACTGGGCGGCTGGGTGACTCAGAGACAGAACATCTCCCAGCCGAAGTTTGGGATAGAGTAGGTCCTGTTTCTCTCTACAGAATTCTACTCAGCTTTTCTATCTTCTTTGCCAAACATGTCAATATTGTCAAGCAAAGTTTGCTCATAAATATTGAATAAAATGGATTTGTCTATGTTCTGTCATGGATGGACCACCTGGGCCTCTCCCCCAGGGCTCTGTTTGTGCCTGAAGAGCCTTAGGGCAGAAGAAAAAGCAGGAGATCTCAGTTCAGGGTTGCGTTTGTTTGTTTTTATTTCCAAATGACTTCGATTCCTTTTTACATCTAAGGCATTGAATTAGCCAAAGCACTGAAATGAAACTCAAACTGGACCTAGAACTAGTAGTTAAAGAATTTTGTCTGAGAACAGGTTTGGGGGTTTGTCCCCAAAGCTTCTCAGAATCTGGAGAATAGCCGGCTTCTTTGGCTGTGAAGGTCAAGGCTTTGTCCAAGGAGTCCTTGTTTCTCCTCTGGGTAGAGGAAATGAGTCAGACCAGCAGAGGTGCCAGAATGGGGTGGGTGTGTTGTTCAAGTTCCCTTGAAAGATACAAGGGCCCAGGAGAGCAATTGCCATTCTGTCTTATCAGTCCCCAAACTGCTCATCCATCCAGGCTTTCTTCAGACACACACACACACACACATATACACGTGTGCGCACACACACACACCAGGCTTTCTTAGGAATCCAGTGGAAAAATGGCAGGACTCAAGCTGTCACCCAGCTTCCCTCCCTTTCTCTGCCCTTCCTCCAACCCCAGTTATGGGAGTAAGGAAAGACAGCCCTTTTGAAAAAGCAGCTGCCTCAGGGGAGCTGGAGAAAGGCTTTTCCTTCCGGAGGTGCATGTTTGGTGCACATTCACTTCCTCCAACGATTCAGAACCTGCCTGTGTTTGCTGTCACCTGAGTGTGTTGTTCAGAAGGTAAACAGCCATGTGGCCAACGACAGTATGATTTTTAATGTCTTCAATCAATGCATGGGAACTGCTGGGATCTCTCATCCAAGACACCAAAAGACAAGTCCCATCTGTGGTCCGTGTGTCTATCACAAAAAAACGTTGTTTAGACGGAGGGAGTGTAACCTCTGACTAGGAGGCTCAATCCCCAGAATGGGAGAGGTCCATAAACATCCAGATCATTTGGTCAAGCTTCTCAGATCCTGAAATCAGGATGGAACCTTTGTAGAATTCTGTGGGAAAAGGCATTTGAAATACATTTTGAATTATCCTTATTTTAATCAGGCTAAAAATACCCAAACATAGCCTTTCAGTATTCTATCATTGGTCTCTGTCTCCTCTGTCAGCACGAACACATCAACAATAAGGAAGAATTAATCTCCCTCTAAATATCTGGCCTCTTACATATATATCATGGCTTGGACTTGGGTTGGTTCCAGTTTAGGGGAAAGATCCAGATTAATGATTTAGTTACTTTGATCCAAACCAGATTTCTCTAGTTGGAATTTGATTTTCTAAGATTTATATTTGCCAGGGAGAAACCTAGAGATGTTTCTTTCTATAATTCCAAGTTGGAGAAACACAGTTCAGGAGATTACATTGCAGGAAAAGTACAATGAAAGACGGTTAACAAAAGTTAAAGATGTGATCTCAACAGAGTGTTGACTGTCAGGAAGTTAATAAATATTCTGCCTGCATATTGACTACTGTATAGGTTTCTAATCAACTTGTAAGCCCTTATCCCATTAACTTTGAAATACTACAAATCTTTACAGTAATAAATAAGCAGAGTGCAAATGAATGCCAACTTATGTTTGAAATCAGTGTGTAATTATTGTTTGGTTGATTTTGGTTTTAGTGAGGGCAATTAATGCCTAGATGTACATCAGAACCAGTTAGGGATTTAAGTGCCAATAGGTAGATTCCTTCCCAGTAAACTCTGATATCATTGGTCTGATATGAGGTACTGGTATTGGGTAATGAAAGTGGGATTAAGAGTTCGACAGAGCTGGGTTCAAATCCCAGATCTACTCCTTACTCATCTTAACACTAGGAAAGTAATGCTCAAAATTCTTCAAGCTAGGCTTCAACAGTACGTGAACTAAGAACTTCCAGATGTTCAAGCTGGGTTTAGAAAGGCATATCAAACTGCCAACATGTGTTAGGTCATAGAAAAAGCATGAGAATTACAAAAGGACATCTACTTCTGTTTCACGGACTACACATAAAGCCTTTGACTGTGTGGATCACAACAAACTGTGGAAAATTCTTAAAGAAATGGGAATACTGGACCACCTTACCTGTCTCCTGAGAAATTTGTATGCAGGTCAAGAAGCAACAGTTAGAACGGACATGGAACAATGGACTGGTTCCAAATAAGAAAAGGAGTATGTCAAGGCTGTCTATTGTCACCCTGCTTATTTAGCTTCTATGCAGAGTACATCATGAGAAATACTGGGCTGGATGAAGCACAAGCTGGAATCAAGATTTCTGGGAGAAATATCAATAGCCTCAGATATGCAAATGACACCACCCTTATGGCAGAAAGTGAAGAGGAACTAAAGAGCCTCTTGATGAAAGTGAAAGAGGAGAGTGAAAAAATTGGCTTAAAACTCAACATTCAAAACACTAAGATCATGGCCTCTGGTCCCATCACTTCATGGCAGATAGATGGGGGAACAATGGAAACAGTGACAGACTTTATTTTCTCGGGCTCCAAAGTCACTGCAGATGGTGACTGCAGCAATGAAATTAAAAGACGCTTGCTCCTTGGAAGAAAAGCTATGACCAACCTAGATAGCATATTCAAAAACAGAGACATTACTTTGCCAACAAAGGTCTTTCTAGTCAAAGCTATGGCTTTTCCAGTAGTCATGTATGGATGTGAGAGTTGGACTATAAAGAAAGCTGAGTGCCAAAGAATTTATGCTTTTGAACTGTGGTGTTGGCGAAGACTCTTGAGAGTCCGTTGGACTACAAGATCCAACCAGTCCATCCTAAAGGACATCAGTCCTGAATATTCATTGGAAGGACTGATGCTGAAGCTGAAGGTGCAAAGAACTGACTCACTGGAAAAGACCCGGATGCTGGGAAAGAGTGAAGGCAGGAGGAGGAGAGGGTAACAGAGGATGAAATGGTTGGATCACTGACTCAATGGACATGAGTTTGAGTAAACTCTGGGAGCTGGTGATGGACGGGGAGGCCTGGTGTGCTGCTGTCCATGGGGTCACAAAGAGTGAGCAACTGAACTGACTCCTTATGAGTAGAAGACTTTGGCCAAAATACTAAACTCTTCAAGCATTCCACCAGTTTCCTAGTCTATAAAATGACAGTGTAATAGTGCCCACCATGCAAGACTGCCATGATATATATGTGCAAATATCTTAGAAGAGTGTCAGGAACACCAGGTGTTCTAGAACTCTCTCTGAATCAGTAAACAGAAGACCTCAAAAACGCCTGACCACTCTGTGCTTAGTTACTATATCAGATACCTCCCCTAGTAATACTTCAGAGCTCATCTTCATCTGTCTAGTTCCAGGCATCAAATGGAGGATCATTTTTTCTGCACATTTTTGGGCTATTTTGCACAACCTCGATGCCACCTTCCCTCATTCCCCTGCCATTGCCTCTCATCCTCCATCCAAGGAGACCCTGCCCAGAGTCCACACAAGCACAACCTAAAGAGTATGCTTAGCACCCTGGGAAGAGTTTTGAGTAGTGCCAGATGGACGTAGTGACCAGATACAGTCTACGCAGCATCGTGAAGGATGGAGCCAGCAATCAGTCAGTAGAGACCTTTGTATGCTTACTGTATGTTGGCCCTCTTTCTCTGCTTCTCTCCCTTTTGTCTCCCTCTGCAACTTGGTATTGCATCTCTTAATGAAGAAATCAGGCTCTGATTTATGACAAACTGATTTCTGATAAAGATATTAGAAATATCCTGTTTTGTGAAGCTCAGAAGGAGCAGAAGAAACCCAACAGCAAAACTTAATGTGCTGATATGGATGATGTGCTTTAAGATTATTGATGCCTTATAGCCGAACTTTCCAGATGACCATAAAGGTCACTGAAAATTGGAAATCCTGCAGTAATGTATTCTGAACATTCACAGTTGTATATGTATTTTATTTGTATATAAATACATATATTCTACATTTACACATAACAGTGACATTGTACAACATAAATGCATACCATTTTATTTGCCAGTTATATCTCAATAAAGCTAGAGGAAAAATGAACAAATAACAGGAAGGGGAATCTATATTAGGTAATGGTTGTTGTTGTTCAGTCACTATGTAGGTCTCCCTGTCCTCCACTGTCTTCTGGAGTTTGCTCAAATTCACATCCATTGAGTTAGTGACACCATCCAAACATCTTATCCCTTGTCACCCCCTTCTCCTCCTGCCCTCAATCTTTCCCAGCACTGGGGTCTTTTTCAATGACTCAGCTTTTCACATCAGGTGGCTAAAGTATTGGAGCTTCAGTGTCAGCATCAGTCCTTCCAATGAATATTCAGGGTTGATTTCCTTTAGGATTGACTGGTTTGATCTCCTAGATCATCACAAGTATCTTTGCCCAGTAGAGCCACTTAAATATTCCCTTATACCCACTTCATCATGAGCCCTTATTGTCAGCCCTTATCTGGGCTGGATATGAACCAGAATGACTCCTGCCCCAGCAAAATCCATACGAGGGGTCTGCACCAGAGGCAGGGTTGCAAGGCTTGCTGCACGTGCATCAGGAATGGAGTTTGTAGATGTTAACAGGCTTCTGACCCTAAAACCTGGGTGTGGGACTCCCGGATTTTTTACCCTAGCCGCTGAGCCTTACTGTACCGTACCTGCTATGGTATGCTATGCCATACCATACCATACCATACCATACCATACCTGCTATCCTTCATTCTGACTCCTGACTTTTTACCTGTGAAGATTCTACCGCTTTCTAAAGGCCCACATTCTGCAGGTTTCAGGTTATAATGTCCCCCCTGGTCTGTGAGGCATCAAACGTTCCTGAAAAAAATGGCAAAGGGAACTCTACTTAACTGCCTGGGAGCCAGAGTCTGCTCCTGTGACTTAACTGGGAGGGAATAAATGGAGATTCTTTTCTATTATTTTTGGTATTTTTTTTCTCCAGGAGGATGAACTTCATGTTGTTCTTAGCTGAGATTTAGTAAATGTTTTCTTTTACCCACTTCCTAAGTTAACCAGACTCTGAGAAAATGGGGGTCATGAAGCAAAATATAGTGTTTCCAGAAAGTATAAAAAGATTTCTTAATTGATTACTCAGAACTGCTACCAATAGATTGAAACTTGGGAGATTCTTGAAGCTTTAAGAGAATGATTATATACCTGGTTCAGGAATCCCAAGATTAGTCAAAATGAATAGGGATTAGGTAATTAAGACTTAGAAAAATAGGTATGTATAGTTAAGGCCATGGCGTCACAAAGAGTTGGACATGGCTGGCTGACTGAACAACAACATAGTTAAGACTAAATAAACTGGAGAATAGAAGGCAGAGAACTGTAATATTAAGAAATAGGTGGGCTTCCCACTTACACTGCTCACTAATCCTGGAAACTCCATTATCACAGCAGAAAGTCATAGCGAAACAGCCTGTCTATACACATTTCTACACTGAACCTTGAAAACGCCCAACATCACGGGTAGAAACCATTGCATGAGCAGATAAATGCATGAGAAACAAAGTATAGATATTTACCAGGCTGCATTTACTGAGTCAAGAAAAAATATTTTTGACATAACAATAAATTAATGTCAGTGAAGACTGCCATGGTGACCTTGGGTCATGACATCTATTTTTCTTTCTAGTAACAATACTGATGGCATAAATACCTTGATTGTTTATACTTCAGTAATCATCTTCACGACTACTCTGAGCTCTATGACTCTAATTTGGTCTTAGACAAATGATCTATCTTCTTCAAAAAAAATGATATTGAATGTGTCCTGAGCCGAGACTGGAGAGCAGCATTGCAAATAAATACATTAAAAGTAAGTTGGTCCTTGCAAAGGAGCAGTGGCTCAGAAGCCGGGATTTTGGTTCTTGTTTTGGCCTTGGTGCTTACACCAGACCTCAATGAGTCCTTTCTAAAGCACATTGGTGCTTGTGTATTTGAACTCAAATTCTCTAGATCACGTTCTACACTGTATGTTTTAAGGTACAAGGCTTAATAAGGTCCATGTTGTATGTGGCTGGACCTGCCAAGTGTCCAGGATACAGATACTGCTCATTCCAAAGAGTCTTGTACGACTGTATCCAGGAGACAACTTTAGGGAACAGTGTCTTGCAAGCCCCAGGTTTTTGTTTCTTGTGGAGTTCTTTTGACCCTCTCATCTGGGCTTCCCTTGTGGCTCAGCTGGTAAAGAATCTGCCTGCAATGCAGGAGACCAGAGTTCGATCCCTGGGTTGGGAAGATCCCCTGAAAAAGGGAAAGGCTACCCACTCCAGTATTCTGGCCTGGAGAATTCCATGGACTGTATAGTCCACAGGGTCTCAAAGAGTCGGACATGACTGAGAGACTTTCACTTCACAACGGAAACATCAGCAGCCAACACACAGACCAGCATGATCCTCATCTGGCTATGGTTCTCTTTGAGAAGGGCTCTGTGTCAATTACCCTGATGGCTTAGAGACTAGTTGCACGCTCTTTCTCTAATGAAAATATATGGGCCACTGTTTTCTTGAGCCCGTGTGTTTCCCTGGGAGTCTAAGTGATGCAGCTGCCCCAACGCTAGACAAAGGACATGCCACCTATCCTCCTCGTCCCTGCCATGTCAGCTTGAATCTAGCATAGCTTGGGAAGTGGGAAGATGAGGAGTGGGCTTCCAGTGGTTATCATTCCCTGCCCTTCCAAAATCTCACGGTCATTAGACTTCAGTAAACACACCTAACAAACCATTTTATGATAGAGGGTCTTGGGCTCGCAAGTAGCAGAGCAGCAGCTAATTCTCATTCAGGTTGAACAATGAGAATGAGTCTGTTCGGGGCTTTGTTAGAAGTAGAATCACTCAAGCGTGGCATGAAGCTTGGGTCCAAAATGAGCTGTCTCCAATGGTAAACAATGACCACTCTCTGTTCTCTCGGATGCAACCAGAGGATAAGGAGCACTTTATTATTTTAACTAGCATCTAGCTACCCTAGTAGACATCAATCACCAAATTTACGCGTTGTAGTGATATCTACAGAAGTGTAGGAGATGAGATCACAATGTCTCTAAGAGTCACTTTCGTAAAATAGGAAGTCAAATTGAACTTTAATCTTTAGAGCAAAGAAAAGTACATCCTTCTCCCTAGGGAATTTAAAAAAAAATGTGAGCAAATTGTAAGTGACTTTTAAACTATACAATAAGCCTGCCAGCCCTATTCAGGGGGAAAAAATAATTGGCACTTTATGTCAGTATTTTCCATGAATTATTTGAAAAACAGACAAAATGTGTCATTTATATGGAGCTGTGTCCCACTGTTCTTCAAAGCTTCTTCTCCTGAATAAGTAATCACTTTTCATTGGTGATTGGCACAGTTGTATAAGGCCAACTTGGGCAAAATATATCAGAAAAGCCTTAGGTTTGTGTTATATGTAATGCATCCAGAGTCCTTGGGGGAAAGAAAGAAATTGAAAAAACAAAAGAAGACGCTCAACCCTGTCACCCTGGGGTGACAAACCCAGGTGTCTATTCTTCCTCTGGATGCTGAATTTTAGGGACTGGGAGAGAGTTCTGTGCAGATAAAAGCCCCAGGCCCGCAGGGGTTACAAACCACATCTTTTTTTTTTTTTTTTTTTTTTGGCCTTTGTTTGAAATTTCAGCTCTTAGTGAAACACTTCTCTGACATTTACCCTTAAATTAGATGAAAAATCATCTCAAGATAAGCTAATTTGTTGGAGAATGGTGTGTGTTCCTGGTGTTTCTCATCTTTGTGAGAAAAGCTGAAAACCTAAGCAAAAAGATTTCCACCCTCTATAGGAGAGGGGTGTTGCAAAAGCTCGCCAATGCAATGTGTTGTGGATTGTGTATGGAAGGGAGGTTAGCTATCTCAGAGACAAATATTTTGCTATTTCTTGGCAGAAGCACTGGGAGTGGGCGTTTGAAGTTAAAACCCCAAGTCCTGCTTCTAAACGTTTCCATGTCCTTCTTCTTGCAGTCACATGACGTTGAAATCTCCAGCAAATTAACCTAATGAGTAAAACATGTAGCACAGTGAGATGTAGGCAAGCTTAATGTATTAGTACTTCTATGCATGAAAACTATCATGAGGTAATATACATATGAGCCACTCCAGAAGTTATTTCATGAAATCTGTCTTTGGAAATCTTCATAAACACCTGAAGCCTACATCTATCCCAAGCATTCGGTTACAAGATATGTACCACTCGTGTTTGTTCGTATACTGAGAACGCACGTTTTCAACACATCTCTCTTTACTTTGGCTCAGACCTTATGTGTGACTGGAGCTGTTACAGTACTCTCAGGGATCATTCATCTTGTCAGGAAGGGTTAAGAGAGAGACCACCGCTGAGCAGGGAGCATGGGGCTGTCCCCTACCCACAAATACCATTCAGAGCAAGTGGAAGTCTTGATGACCACCTCCTGCTGTCCAGCAGAGGCTGTGTCCTCGGCAACCCCATCTCCTGCAGGCTCGCCTGTGTCTCCACTTCAGAAAACTTCTGTGAACTGGTCGGCACGGTCTGGACCCTGGATCAACAGCCCAGGGACAATCCCCTCCCCTGACCTTGAGCTCTAGGCTAAGAATTGAGCTTCTGTCTTGTCCAATTCATGTTGATTCCAAGGCTGCTTCCTGGCTCCCACTTCTAAGATAGTGCAGAAGTGAAAGTGTTAGTCGCTCAGTCATATCCGACTCTTTGGGACCCTGTGGACTGTAGCCAGCCAGGTGCCTCTGTCCATGAGATTCCCCAGGCAAGGATACTGGAGTGGGTTGCTTATCCCTTCTCCAGGGGATCTTCCCAACCTAGGGACTGAACCAGTGTCTCCTGCATTGCAGGCATATTCTTTACCGTCCGAGGCACCAGGGGAGCCCTTCTAAGGGAGGAGCTTGCTTTAGGCTTGTGCCGCAGGACCTGGAGCTCAGCTGGAAATGAGGGTTCAGGAACATGCTCCCAAAGCTCCGTGAACTGTCTGCCCGCTTCCTCATGGTGCCTGGGTTCCTCTGACATGTTTGCTTGGGGTCTTAGATGCCCCTTAGTCCTGTGGACTCCTTGGGTGGTGATCAGTAGTGCCTTTGCTGCTGGGACTCTGGTAGTCCTGGATCACAGGACTGTGCTCAGATGCCCAGTCTGGTTACCTGTGTCTCCTGTAACTCAGTTGGTCCCCAGGCTCCTGTCCCATTCCAGTTTGTGTGTGTTTCCACCTCTGGAGTGTTATTTTCAAACTATTTGGTGACCAGACCAGCTTCTCTTCTCTGGGACCTGACACCGGACCCACAGCCTCCAGAGGTCTACTCCACAACCCTGTGCCTCCCTTCCTGCCTACACACCACCGCCCACCTCCCTCATAACTGGTGACCCTACCCAATCCGGACCCATCCCACTCTGTCCATGGGATTTGGAAGGGAGAGACAGAGACAGAGATCTGCTGACTGACCACACCAGTTCTAGACCCTCCCTCACACTCAGCTGTAGGAGTGCCTTCTCTGGGTCTATGAGGTCTTCATCATCATCATCATCACTGCTTTGCTTGATCTCATCCTTATCCAGGTGGAGTTCTTTCCTTTGCAACTAGGACAGCCCTAAGTCACACAGTTCCCCCGAGATCTAAGGGCCTGATAATTTTTTACAGGAAAACTGCATGAGGCTGGGGAGCACAGCCTGGTAGTGGGGGGAAGGCTGTCCTTTACCCCCTCTGACTTCAATCCAGCACCTCTGTTTATATGTTTCGTATGTCATATGTCATACATTATTTTACTTAAAATGTGGTCTGTTGACTTACTGTTGCTAAAAAATGAAAACCACTCCCTGAGGACCTGGGGGGACGGGTTCCTCAGCTTCACATTTCACCTCATCTCTGCCTGGGAGAATGGCCTGGTCTAGGTAATTCCTGAGGTCACAGAAGACATTGAGATGCTGTGACTGATGGAGCCCAAATGCATATTTTCTCATTTTAATCTCCCTCTTCTGCCTCAGATATACATAAACACATGACATTTCAAGAGTCTGGCCCCACGTGTTATATCTAGGTAATACCATCTCTCCTTACAATTGCTCAGACTCCCTACAGGAAATATCACATGGCTACCATCACCAATTATCTCATAATTCTGCAGTTTGACAAGCCCAATGATAAAGGCAACACACATGATAAATCCTCTTATAATAACCTGTAAAGTTTTGTTAGAATGGTTTTTATAATGATATTTTGTTCTACCTCTGAGATTTTAAAAAGGAATAATCTATTGCCTGTTTTAGAAAGTAATTTCATATATATATATATATATATATATAATATATATAAAGGTTTCTGTAATGGAAATTGCTTTTTTAAAAAAATTATTGGGCAAGTAAGAAATAGCCTCCAATGTTGTTCTGGAAGATGAGAAAGATCCCTGATTTTGTTTACCTGCTATTATCCTTGCAAAAGCCTAGGACTAAATTGACATTCATAGAGTGCCGCCCGAATCCTACAATCTCATTTACTGCTTTTGGAGCTTTCCCATTAGCCTCAGAATTTGGAAAAGTTCATTATAATTGGGGTTGGAGGGTTAGTTCATGCACTTCATTAACTCCTGTGCCAAAAAATCTCTTCACATTAATGATATCTCCACCCAAGTTATTACATTTTTCTCTGAAAATTATTGGGCAATAAATGTTTGAACATAACTCACGTGATACAATAATGGAATGAATGTAAGTAGAGATGTAATGGCTTCTTTGATTAATGGATTCTTGGACAACACGGCTGACTGAGAATGTAATACCTTTTAATTAGAAGTGAGAACAATTTTCTCTTTCAAATATTGGTACTGCTTACACGGTTTATACCTAACCACAGGTGAGAATTATTTACAATCTAAATGAAAGTTCTTATCTGGCAAACTGAAAGCTGGGTTGTGATCCATTCCCCTGATCCACTGCATAATTTGCCTGCTTTTTCTTGTCTATTTAAAAAAAAAGCTCCCACACTCATCCCTATGCCCTAAGTCCTCGGCTCTCTGTACCCAAAAGAGAAAACTCCATCTCTGACTTTTTAGATCCCCCACCCCCACCTTTTTAAATCTTGTTTTCACATTTTTTGTCAATACTAGACCACAATTCTTATCCTGATAAAGTTTTTACACTCCTCATGGAATCTGGCTAATTTTAAAGTCACTTATTTCCTTTTCTCAACTTAACAAGAGATATTTGTAAACGCTTTCAGATTTTTATCTTTCTTATTTTCCAGACCATTTCATTGAAGAAAATTGGTATTTTGATCTTGGTTTTGTGGAAGTGGAATCAGAGGAACACAGAATTAATAATCTTGTCCAAGGAACATAGGGCTCAATTGCAAAGAATTAATTAAAACTATCCTGTCTTTTCCTTAGTCATTCAGCTGCGAATGTGTTTGACGACCTGGTATCTGCTGTTGGCCACCGTCCTGGAAATGCATTCAGAGAACAGGAATATTCTCAGCTTCAGGCTATAAGCCAGAGTGTTTGGAGAGACCAGGCGGCAGTGCTGGGTGGCAGTGAACTGGGAATTGTCAAGGTTTTCCTCCATGGATGTTGTTTCTGGGCAAGAAGTATGGGTGAATCTTAATTAATTGAACCCTGCAGCAAAAGCAGACAAGACCTCTGGTTGGGAACTCAGTAGCCGATGCACACACATGGATGGTAGAGACCACTTGGGCTCATTTCTCCAAGTCTAACACTGACTTGGTATGTTCACCCTCATATGCGCCATAGACCCTCTTCTCTGCCCTGGGATTGAGGGACAGGGAAGAGCCTAGTCTACTGTACGCAAGAGATCCAGCAAGCTCCCACAAGGACATTCCAAAGTCTCATGGCCTTTTTCACTGATTACCCTGGAATTAAAATTCCATAGGTCTTAGGAATAGCAGTGGTAACAGTCATTACGTATTCTCTGTTACAACCTTGAATAATTTAACTGGTGGTGGCAGTGTAGCGTCTCAGGGAAAGTGACTCCTTGGCATGGAGGTCATTCCAAGGACAGTGGCTTTGAATTATTCTCTATCCTGCCTTTTAGGTAAGTTGTGGAAATCCAGTACACAAATCAAAGCCAGCTGAAAAAAAAAATTTTAAGTCATTTTTCATGCTATTTGGGGTCTTTTCGTGGGCACGTGAAAAAAATTAGGAAAGCAGAAACAGGGAGATGATAAGTATCCAATGTAAGTAAACTGGAATATAAGAACTCAGCTTCATTCTGCTCATTTTTCTCTGAACCAGGTCACCTTTTCCTAATTATGACTGAAAGCTACTCAAGCATAGAATTATCACAGCATTTAAAGACTGCTGTGTTTAGAGGCTGCCATTGTCCTATAAAAATCTGCATGGAGAATTGAGCTCAAAGCCAGGCATATTTGACCTCCGCTGTACCAAGGGTTCCATTTGCAACCTCCCAGTAGCCCAGTGGCTGTGCCTGATTTGCATTTATATTTACATAAATCTACATATGCATGGCTTGCAGGTTTGGCCCATGAGTTGATTATGTCTTGTTTGCTTTAAAAGTTTAGAATTGAAAGCAAAGGTGAAGGGAATAACTATCCAAGAGAAAAACATTTGTTGTCCAGGAAATCTTTTTTAGGAGTCTCTTCCTGAATATCTAAATATGTCTTTTGCAAATGAGGACATAACTAAAACTCAAGTTCTTTGGGATCTGAAAAGCCTTTTAAATGGAATTGTGGTCAATCCTCTGACTTTCATTTCCATGGAGCCATAACGAAACCTCTCATCTATCAATTAAATGTTAAGTATTCTTCAATAAATATTAGAGACTGTGTTCTCATCTTGAAAGTGATTCAGGCCACATGTTAAACGATTAGAGGAAAATATCAGAGGAACCTTTGATTTACAGGCCATATCTTACTGGGAAATCCAAGGTTGGGCCATCCTAACTGAGGTCACACCTCCAGATTCTTATATCTCAACCCCATCAGTTTCCCACCTGACCCCACCTCACCTGACCATCAGATAGCCAGTTTTAAGCCTCCATTTATGAGCGAGATTTACATGGACTTTGTTCTTTGATACAAGAACATTCCTCTGCCTTATACCACTGTGTAGAACATAGGGATTACGAACAGGAGCTCTGAAATCATGTAAGTATAGGCTTGAATTCTGACACTGTCAATTATGCCCTGTGTGATTCTTGGTAAGTTGCTTCAATTCTCTATGCCTCAATTTCCTGCTCTGTAACATAACTTAATGATACCTACCTCAAACAGGAGTTCTCAGAATTAGATGAGATAAGGTACATAGTGTTGATCTGTAAAGAGAACTCACCTGATCAAGGATGAGTATTATCATCATTTACCTTTACTATTCTCACTTTGTCTTTTAGGCAATTCAGTACTTTTGTAGAATTGGTCACTTTCCTCAAAATTCTGAGATTGCCATCTCCCACTGCTCATCATATCTCTTACCAACAATTCCAACAGCTTGATTGGCCTCTGAACAATACTCTTAATATATTAGAGACCATTTCTAAAGGATTTAGGCTAAGCATTCATAGAGCTGGACCAAGGAAATTCCTATGGCATGATCTCAATTTTCCTGCACTAACACCACTTCCTCCCTGCTATTTCTCCATGACTTAAAGTGGAATCCATTCCAACTGGCTGTCTCTGGATCAGAGCTCGGACCCTTCATCATATTGTAGTACAAGGGCAAGTTCAATGTGGGTTTTTTTCCTCTATTTTTTAAATTAAAAAAAGGTTTTTTTTACAATGTTGTGCAGATTTCTGCCATTCAACAAAGTATTTCTGCCATACAACAATGTATGTCATACAAAAAGAATACTACAGTGGGTTGCCATTCCCTTCTCCAGGGGATCTTCCCGATCCAGGGATCGAACCCAGGTCTCCTGCATTGCAGGCAGATTCTTTACCATCAGAGCCACCAAGGAAACCCTACAAGAATGCAAATCAGCCATAATTATACATGCATCCCTTCCCTGCCTAGCCTTTCCTCCCTCCTCCCCATCCCACCCCTCCAGGGCATCACAGAGCACCAGACTGGGCTCCCAGTGCTACAGGGCAACTTCTCACCAGCTATCCATCTTACCCGTCAATGTAGTTTTTATCGATTTACTGTACTCAAACACTGCATACTGAACAACACTTTTCCCCCCAGATTTTTTGTACAACTTTACCAGGAACTGTGGAAAAACTGAAAATAAAGTTTAAACTCATTTTTCACTGGCCGAAATGATTTTATATGTAAATGGAAGGAAAAAAAGGTGTGCTGTGATATTGTAGAATTCCTAGGGTGAGGGTATTTCAAATTAGACCCTCTCAGGACCTCTAGTTACATTCTATGATACAGACTTTAAGTACAGTAGATCATTGGGATTTGCCAGAGATGAAAGCTGAGACACTGGAAGATTCCAAATTTCATGTTCTGAAGTTTCTGCATGACAAAGACAGGCAAAGAACAACAGAATTTCATTAACTTGAAGATGCTCAGCGACAGATTACTTTCCCACACTGGTCAGTGATTTATTCCTATATGTCATGATTCCGATGCCCAATGGAAGTATTAATAAGAAGAATTGGAGTCTCTTGCAAGAGTTGAAAGTACAAGTGGTATAGTATCTGTAAATTCCAAAAGTCTGCTTTATAGGAGAGGTTTATAAAAGGTGAAAATCAACAGCGGTATTTGAACTACGGCATTGAAATAAGTTAGGGCTTGAAAATGGAAGAAAAGGGAAGAGTACATGGGATAGTATATCCAGGGATAGAAAGAAATAAGGGTCTGGGAGAGAGAAGAGGCTGAAATGGACCTCAGAGGAATAGACTTTACTTTTTAAGGCTCTAATTAGTGTCAACAGTTGTTCTATTCCTCAGAAATTTTAGTTATAACTAGCCAGAAATTCTCATCATGAAGTTTTGATTCACTCTTTATTTTTAAAAGATTTTTTTTATGTGGGCCATTTTTAAAGTCTTTACTGAATTTGTTACAATATTGTTTCTGTTTTCTTTTTTGGCCACAAGGCATGTGGGGTCTTAGCTTGCTAACCAGTGGTCGAACCCACACCCCCTGCATTGCAAGGTGAAGTCTTAACCACTGGACCACCAGGGAAGTCGCTTGATTCATTCTTGTGTTCCTTGTGAAGCTAGGTCAGCATCCTTGCAGCAAAGATGAGAAGACATTCAATTATACAACACTGATACAATTATACAACATTGATACGTATTTGGTCAGCAACCTCTATGTAAGTTGTTATGTCGGTAAATTGTTATGGCTTCTGTCCTTCAAAATTAAGCTCTTCAATCCTTTTTGATCTTTTTTCCCTTGGGTTTCATTTTCTACTTCTTAAATTATTTGACTTCACAAACAGTAAATCTTCACATGACTAGAAATAGAATATGATAACATACTGCTTCTGAAGGACGAATGATGTGTGTGCTCGCATGTGTATATGTGACATATATGCTGCTTTACAACTTCTTTTTCTTTTGGCAAATAAGCGTTTTTTCCTTTTGTTCCGCTTTCCCTGGCAGGGAAACTCATTCCTCTGCTAAGTGAAACAACATGAAAGAAAAGAAAAGATGCAGTGACTTACAGACCCTTGTTAAGTGACCAGACTAGAGAAACCTGAGAAGTGGATGAGGAGGTGGATGTGGTTCTAGGCTTGATCTGGTCTTCATGGAATTGAGAGCAATACTTCTTGCCTCTCTGTGTTCCGTTTTCCTACTTAGAGAAAGGAGACGAAATGCCAATGAGAGTATATCTGATGGACTGAGTGTTAGTTGCTCAGTGGTGTCCGACACTTTGTGACCCCATGCACTGTAGCCTGCCAGGCTCCTCCATCCAAGCAAGAATACTGCAGTGGGTTTCCATTTCCTTCTCCAGCGGATTTTTTCCAACCCAGGGATTAAACCTGGGTGTCCTGCATTGCAGGCAGACTCTTTACCATCTGAGCCACCAGGGAGCATGGGGACTGAATTCTGCCTTTAAAGAAGAGCACTCTGTAGATCATATGTCTGTCTATCCCCAATTTCCTTCAAAGGTCTCAAATTAAACAAAACTGTTCCTTTGTCTACATAAAGCCAAGAACATTTCCTGGCAAGTCCAACATTTGAATATTCAAGATATATTTCCTGCACTGCCAAACATGCACAGAAATCCTACAAAAATCCTTTCCTTTGGCCATACTTTTTAGATTTGGGGTGTCAGAATGTAATAAATCAGTATCCAGTTCAACAGAGTATTTTATTTTGTGTGCAAAGTATTTTATTTTGTGTGTGTTTCTTGTGCTCAAACATCTCCATCTTTACTGGAAGCACTGAGGATTGGCTGGTGTGTCCAAATCACCACATCACTGTTTTCCTCCTTGCCCGAGGTTAGCTTTCTTTGCTAGGGCAACAATCCCCCTTGGTATCATGTGTCTTCATTTGTCTCACATCAGTTGCCTCTTTTTCTTCATTTTGGGAGCTTCCATAAACATCCTTCCAATTTAACTAGGCTTGTTGTTGTTTTGTTCAGTCGCCAAGTCGTGTCTGACTCTGTGACCCCATGGACTGCAGCAGGCCAGGTTCCCCTGTCCTTCACTATCTCCCAGGGTTTGCTCAAACTCATGTCCATTGAGTTGATGATGCCATCCAACTATCTCATTCTCTGTCGCCCCCTTCTCCTTCTGCCCTCAATCTTTCCCACCATCAGGGTCTTTTCCAGTGAGTGAGCTGTTTGCATCAGGTGGCCAAAATATTGGAGCTTCAGCTTCCCTAACTGGGCTTAGCGAGAAGGGAAAATGAGTTTGACATCCAACTATAGGAGACATGGTTACAGAATGCTTTTGTTCAGAATTCTTATTTCTGAGATGGAGAAGGTATGACTCTGAGACAGAGCTCGTGGAAAAATACCCATGCCAAACAAACCCACAGAAAGATTTCTTTTTTTTTTTTTTAGGAAGATTTCTAATGGCATTACTCGTTGGTGCTTTGATATTGTCACCATCATTTCTCGCTTTCCTAGGCTGCCGAAAAAGCCTCCTAGTCAGCTCCCAGCTTTCTCCTTTTCCCCATGAAATAGCCAAAGTGATCTTTTGAAGTAAAAAAAAAAAAAAAATCAGATTGCATCACTCACCATTAAAGTCTTGCTATTACATTTAGGATGAAGTTCAGACTTCAACTTGGCTTCACTGGGGCCCTGTCCTTTTCAGCTCCCAGCTCCACACCCACCTCCTCCCTTGCTTTTCAGCACCTTCTAATCCTACGCCTCCACTGGTCTTTTATGCCTGACATTTCTCTGAATGTCATTCAGGTCTGCACATGGATGTTACCACTCAGACAAATGTACCTTTGTA
Source organism: Bos mutus (assembly GCF_027580195.1). Lineage (NCBI taxonomy): Eukaryota > Metazoa > Chordata > Mammalia > Artiodactyla > Bovidae > Bos > Bos mutus. The sequence goes on from NC_091629.1 coordinate 8,003,314, forward strand.
CCCTCTGCTTTCCCCTGCTTTTCTTTTCTTCATAGAACCACCTGAAATTACTTTAAACTCTTAATTTGTTTTTTTTTAATGTCTCTCTTTTGAGAACAGGGGCTTTTTTTTGGAATTATTCACTATTGTCTCCCCAGAAACTAGAACCACATAAGGAACATGATAAGTGCTTAGTAAACATTTTCCCGATAAATGAATGTATTATTATATACACATTATACAAGCTTCTTATATCCCAGTGTTATTATTCTTCAGAGGGGGGAAAAGTAAATGTTAATCTCATTTGTGTGATTGAACTCTTTCTAGAAGATAAATTTGGTTATCGGTTTATATGAAGCCTGTTCATTCACTTCGCAGGAAGCCTCTACATTATCTTCTGCCCAGTGAAGCTGAGGATCCTCAAGGCCGAAAATGCAAGAGTTCATCATTCACCTGGCAATTCTTCACTAACCTGGACTCAACAAGAGGAACTAAGATACAGATGACGACTGCTCGGGTCCATGGGAACAAGAGAGGAAAGGAGCAAAGGCAGTAGTAGCAGATAAATAGGTCACCTTTGTCCCTCCTCCATCTGGCCCTAGAAGAAATAGCAAGATGCTGGCAGAACTCCTAGTAATTGAACCTTGGACTGCAAAAGCTATGACTGGGCGTAGTTGAGGGGAAAAGAGGTAGCTTTCCTCCTTTGATCCCATGTTAATTTATTACAAAATAGATGTGGCCACAGTAATATTTTTCACTTGGGAGAGCTTACTGAAAGATACTGAGAGAAAAATCTAAACTTGAACTTCCTTAGCAATGACCTTTAAGAGGAGGGGGGTGCTCTATACAAAGTACTCTAAAAAGAATCAAAGGGGAAACAATGCTGTTCTCATTTTCAGTGACCTTAGAGAATATTTTTTTCCAGACATGGTTTTGCTGGCATTTGATGAGAATTTACCATACTAAGAATTCACAGAACTTCAGATCTGTAGGACCAGTCTGAATTGTTAGAGAGAATGGTCTTGACTTTTGATGGAATTTATAATTATCCAGTAGAATTATGCTATGGAACCAGTCGCTGAATGGAACCAACCAATCTAACTCACAGCATTTTTACAAAGGATCAAAATCCACCACAAAGATATTTGCAAGCTCCATATACTCACGTGTTGTTGGGACACTAGATTTTTTATTTTCCCAGTACTTCATTAACTGATAACTTTATTCAATAAACATTTAGAAAACACCTACCAGCACCAGGGACCCCATCAGGTCAGGAGATGCCAACATATATTCCTTTTCTTGTGTAATTTAGAATCTAATTTATTTTGAACTTTCCTATCATACAACATAAAGTTTGTCTGGGAAAAAAAATAAGAATTTTCCTCATGGAGAGGAAACAAAACATTTAGAACTCTTGGTGGAAATCAAATGGAAAACAGCAGCTGAGAGACAGAATGAGATATCTTAGATTTTCTCATTTTGATCTCATTGTAATATGGCTCGAACAAGACTAAACAGTGGACCCAAGCTTTAAGTTCATCAGTTAGTTTTTTTCTTCCAAAGTTGCATATTTCACCTCTGAATTCAAGCCAGCAGTTTTCCAAATGTTTTTGTACTCAGGATGGAGGCAATGTGCAAAAAAGAAAAGTTGTACCCAAATATTGCACTATTATTAAAAATCACACACAACAAAGGCACCAGAAGCCCTTCTTTTAATTTGGTAAATTGTTAATTCCATAATATTATAAGTGTTAAGTATATTTATTAGACTTCTTGAGTGTCACCCTTTCCCTGAGTTGGGAAGCCATATTTACTTCTTCCTACTATAAAATAAAAGGGCACAGCATCCTCTGGTCAGGAGTGGACAGGATCCGGGACTGCCAGACATCAGAGGTATAGAATTTCTGACTTGCAAACACCTGAGGGTAATTGCTAACTCTCACCAAGGGGACTAGATTCTATGGATTTTTGTCTCTTTATAGAACAGGGTTGAGAAACTTGCCCTGCGCACTGCTTGAACTTTTCATACAATCATATAATTGACTAATGTAATTCCCAGGAATTAGTCTATTTTTGCATGTACACTCTAATCACTGAGAGTCCAGAGGAAAAACTGTCTTTGGCCTATAAAGATGTATGCGTTGCATTCTGAAATACACACACCCAAAGCTGAGTTTTCCCTTAATGCTGGTATTTCATTCTGTCCACTTAAACCCAGGACATTTGAAGTATCTTTTTTTTTTTTTTAAATAATGCATCTGTTTATTTATTTCTGGCTGTGCTGGGTCTTGGTTGCTGTCTGGGATTTTCTCCAGTTGCCGGGAGTAGGGGCTACTCTTCACTGTGGCGGACAGGCTTCTCATTGTGGTGGCTTCTCTCGTAGTGGAGCAAGGGCTCTAGGGTGCGAGGGCTTCCATAGTTGCAGCTCCTGGGCTCTAGAGCACAGGCTCAGTAGTTGTGGCACCAGGGCTTAGTTGCTCCGAGGCATGTGGGATCTTCCTGGATCAGGGATTGAACCCATGTCTCCTGCATTGGCAGACAGATTCTTTACCACTGAGCCACCAAGAAAGCCCTGGAAGGATCTTTAAAAGAGACAGTTTAACCCAACTCCTCCAAGGGCTCCAAGGCCACACTGTGAATGAGCAGCAGAGCTGAGGCTAGAACTCAGAGCACTTGAGTTCCAAACCAACACTTACCTTAGGATGGGGCCTGGTTAACATGATCTTGGTGCCCCTCTAAACACCCATTAACAGACCATCGTGGACCTAAAAAATTCACATACAGTCTTTATTTTCTGCAGCTCATCTGAAGTCTTGGAGAAAGGTTTTCATTACCTTGAGTCATGGTGGAATCTAGTACTTTAATTTGCTTAAGTCCCATGAAGTTCAAAGGTTACAAGTGGAAGAGGTATGAAAGGTTAGAGGGGCCTCTTTTCTCAATCCTTTTGAGTCCTCAAAGTTTACACAGAGAAGACACACAGTGATGATCAGTGGCACCAAGCTGCCACTCACCAGCTCTGACGCTTTGTTAGGAATCTGTGCCCAGGACAACCCAAAAAGAAGTGTTGGGAACCAAGACTGAAGATTTCCTTTCAAGACGAGATAAATCCTTACATTTGGAGTATTTAATGTATTAAACTAGAAGATGTAAGTTTCCAACACCAACTGAGATCTTCTAAGAGCAAATGGGTTATTTTGCATTTGACAGGTTCCTTGACAATAAGATGAGGGAACTCTGCCCCCATAGGTACCCAAGAAGCCAGGGAGAATGGTTTTCAGTTATTTGGGATTCTGGAATATATTTTATGTCTACTTTTTCAGTTTAAAAAAATTAAAGGGGGCATGACTGGGGTCTCTGACTTTCTGAGATGGATACTGTTACTTCATCTGATAAGGAAGATTTAATAGTTCATGGCAAAGCTTGTGTCCATCTGGGTCCAGGCTCACACTGAGTAACAAGGGCAGGTCAAGTTCAAACATGTGGGTCTGGGCAGGAGTGAACATTAGGTATCTTCCCCAGGTCTTTATGTGAGAAAGGAATGAGTCTAGAAGGCTTTTTTCTCCTGACATTTCTGATCTGTCTCCTCTTTCATCTGTATCTTTTTTATTCCTGTATCAGAGAAAGAGATATCCAATTTTTTTTTTTTTTTTTTTTTTTTTGGCCAAGGTCAACTTACTCAGCCTCTTGGCAAACTTGATATGATCCTACCTATGAAACTCAGTTCTATCAATTAATCCTCTTCTCCCAGCATCATTTCCCCAGCTCATTAATCCCTTCTTTTCTGACTACATTCACATTTAAGCCTGATTTGAAAGGTCAGGGGGGGCTAGACTTATGTAAACCGTGTCTGAACCCTCTGTCATTTGGCAGTTCTGTGTCCTTGAACAGAACATTCTCTCTTAGTTTCCTCATTGTAAAAAGAGAATAATAATAGACTCTATGCTTTCAGAGTTTTTAAAAAAGATAAATGACAATGTATACATAGTATACCTCCCCACAAAATACAGGGGCTTCCCAGGTGACGCAGTGGTAAAGACTGCATCTGCCAGTGCAGTAGACAAGAGAGGTGTGGATTTGATTCCTGGGTCAGGAGGATCCCCTGAAGAAGGAAATGTCAACCTACTCCAGTATTCTTGCCTGGAAAATCCCATGGACAGAGGAGCCTGACGGACTATAGTCCACGGGGTCTCAGAGAGTTGGATACAATCGAGCGACTGAGCACATGCAACATGATATAGACTTAATAAACAGTAGTGATTGGGGGTTTTGCTATTTTATATAACTAATATTATCTCCTGCCACACAAAAATTCTCCTTTAATATATGGGAGCATTTCTTCTTCACTACTTGAGAGAATCTGTCATAACGTTGTGATGTAACATATCTTCACTAAGTGTTCACTGAGTAAATGCAACCAACAATTTGCTACCATGATTTGGGAAGGACAATTTGGTTTGGATGTCCAAGACCACAGCCATTTGTCCTTTTTGTGGTTTTTAAACTTTGTTTCTTAATTGAGTAAGGCTTAACCTACTGATGGCAACCCACTCCAGTACTCTTGCCTGAAGAATCCCATGGACAGAGGAGCCTGGTGGGCTGCAGACCACAGGGTCGCAAAGAGTCGGACACGACTGAGCGACTTCACTTTCACTAACCTACTGAAGGCAACTTGCCAGCGTCTCAGAAGTCTTAGTGGCATAGAAAAGTGTGATCCAGGGCATTTATAAAATGTATAACTTTTGGTGCTCATGGAAACTAAAAGAGTGGGACTAGTAAGATATCGTTGGAAAGAACAATAGGAGTTTAACACACACACAGATTCCAATTTTTGCTCTTGAAAGAAGAGTGAGGCTCAGCTTTTCATTGTCTTGACTTGAATTACATTAGATAGCACCATGTGGGATCTGGAGTGCACCCTGTAGATCATCTGGGCAGGGTTTCTCAAAGTGCTTCCAAGTATGCTAATTGTTATGCAAAGAAAACAGAAGAAGAAGTCTGTGGCCAAAGCATTTGGGGGAATTTTGGCAAAAACAAAAATAAGCAAGTTCCTTTACCACAGGATTGTGAACATCCTACATGGGACATAATGTAAAATGATTTCCAAATTCATCTGCCCAGGGAACACCATTTTTCAGAATATATTTCAGGATTATTGTCAGGAGTGATCTGCTTCTGGCCTCTTTATTTAATAGATGTGGAAATCAATTTCCAGAAAATTAATTTGCCAAAGATTGCTCAGCAGTAGTGCACAAAGACTCTAGATATCCTTATTCTTATCTGAAATTAGTGTTACTGTTTATTTTTGCTTTCTTGGGGAAACAGTAAAGTTCACATATGAATTATATCACTCTGCCTGTATTTTCTAAACAAGCTTACACTAAAAATATCACAACTAACTTTTGAGAATTAAACATATTAATAATAATAATGAATTGATTTTCCCATGAAATTAAGAATACAATTACTTCCAAAGTCCTATTAGGGAAATCGGTGGCTTTTTAAATTTTTTTAACTAGACTTCCCCAAACAAATTTCTTTGATATTTTACTCATTATTTTTATAATTAGGCATAAAACAATTCATGCTTTATCCGTAATTTAGCAGATCCTTTTGGTTCTTTCCAAATAAGATTAGTCTTTCTGCATATTATAGATAAGCAGTCAGTCATTTGTGACATAAAGCTCTTCCTAAAAATAATTAAGTTTGCAATGTGAAATTTAGAATTCCTCAAACTGATAGAAATAATCAAAAAGTCATAAGAAATGTAAAAATCTGCTGTCAATGTGATGAAACTAGGAGTATGAAAATCAAGTTATAGTATTTCACTCACCGCAAGACTAATTCTCTAGCTGCACGATTTTCAGTCTTTTAACCAAGAATTGCTAATGTCCACTAGTTTTCCCCTAGATTAAAAAGAAACACAGTTTAGATTTTTTTAAAACGACAGTTTAGAATCTTTAAAGAAAATAATTGCGCATTGTCATCACCGATGTTCTAAGCGTATTGATCACAGGCCACTGGAGCAGGTGATAAGGATCTTCACATGTATTGGTTTCCCCACACATAAAAACCAACGACTGGAAAATCATCAATGGAACTGGCAAATGATAAAGGCTACTTGGGCCTTTGTTACTGCAACAGGAAGTAGACTTTCATTACCTTTTCCTCTTTTGATTATGAAAGACAATCTTCATCCATTGTTGGAAGCACACAGGTCACCTTTCCAGGCACTGATGCTAATGACCACAGCCTGGAGGGGCCAGTGAGTGGTTCCTTCAGACACCGTGCAGGGAATAGACACTCAGTTACCCGGGGAAGCCTTTGTTCTTCCGTGGAAAGCTGCACCATTACTTGTAAATGAGTGATGCCCAGCTACCTAAGCTAAAAAGTATCTCTTAAATTTTCAAACAAACATTTGACAGCCAGAGGAAAGCTGTTACATCTGCACTGTTGGCTGGGGAAAATGACTTAGACATTCTTGGGTTTCTGAGAGTGTTTAGAATTTGTATTTGTTTAGAGATTTTTTTGAAGTAAATGTGCCAGAAAAATGTGTGTCGAAGAACAGAACTTGAGATCTGAGGTATGAGAAGGTTATGAGCCTTATGACTTAATACACTGGCCACTGACCAACAAATTACTTCATCTATCTTTAAGTCATCTTCTGAATGTGCACCCAAGTGGGCCAGGTGGAGGTTTTTTGATGTGGTAGCCCTGGTTAGGCTGTTCCTGAATCTCCAAATGAACTAGAGGCAGTGCCCGATGCAGGTCCTGCACTTCTCAGCATCTCTGTTTGCTATAGTATTGGGTGCCTTGTACAGTCTCAATAAACGCTTGTTAATTGGTTGATTGATTAGCTTCTGAATTCACCCTTTAGCCTCAGCAGCTAAGCTGCTCTCTCAAGTCTCAGGACTCTCTCTAAACTCTATATTTTCCTTGTATTTAGTATTCATCTAGTGTCCCTTCAAACCATTCTGTTATTTCAGATACTGCCGTAGCAGAATTTCTAAGTGCCAAAGACTTTTTTTTAACAACATAGAAGGGAGATTGAGAATCATAAGTATGCTGCCAGCCCTGGAACGTTTGCCTAGTGACCTAATTTCATGGGAATTTGCCAGGCCAGTTCCGTGGAAGAAATCCAGTCCTATTCCTCCAGTCTCCATGGGTTATTCAGCTGACACACTCCACAGCCAGCTTCTTCACATTGTTGTGACCTTCAAGATACTCTCCCCTGTGAATATTGCTCTATTTTAATTTTGCTACATTAGAAAAATGATAAGAAATGAAGGTGCATTCATTTCTGTGGCTTAGACAAATCTACACAATGTAAGGAGCTTAACCTGAATGGTATTTCTTACACTGAATTATGGCAGGCACTTGTTTCCTATTACCCTAGACTTCTGTCGCATGTATTTTGGATAATTCCAGAGGTTTATCAGTGTAATTTATCCGGTATGTTATCTAGACCTGTTCCGTAGGTGTTAAGTTACTGATAGTCCAACACAGAACTCCATGTACCTTCTTTTCTCTGTTTTGCTCACTAGCTCCTTCTAAAGCCAGATGTAAAGTTATTTTGGACATCACAGTCCATTTGACATGGTAGTATATTGGTCTGACATTCTCTTCAGAAAACTAATACCAAAGCACTGTGTGTTAGCGCACTAAGAAGTGTACGCTAATTCTGTTCTGTCTACAAGTTTACAACCTTTTCTGAAGAACACTCTGTACCTGTTTTGTCTCCATCTGGAAGTACTGCAATGGCCTTTGGCCAAAAGCAATGAAGTTGTGACTTTCTTCTCTATAGTCTGCCCAGGGACATTAATGAAAGAAAAGTAAACCTACTCCATTTATCCCAAATGGCTTTTTAAACAATTAGGAGATTTTAATAATAGTGTCCCACTGATGCTCTCAGCTTCCCTACAGGCACTGCAGCCTTTCCGAGGTGAATAAGATGCTTCAGGAGAGAAGACCTCGCTCTCACTACCCATGACCTTCAATTCATACAAATGCTGAAAACAGCACCGGGCATCTCATTACTGAAATGGATTATCTGGCATCAGTGCTTGCAGTTTTGGAGTCTAATACCATTTTGTGGTGATATCTTTCAGAAAAGAAGTGATTCAAATTTTTAAAGAGGCAGAGATTTTTGAGAAGTTTGGATCTTTGGCTTTTTGATTTTTTCCAAGCTGGTCCCCAAATCAACATCCTTAAAAAGTACAAACTCATAACCAGCACCTCCACTACTAAAAGTTTATCCTCAATAATTAGAATCAATAATACTTGCATGTATTTAAATACAAGGAGAATCACTGCAGTGTTCTTTATAATACTGACATCTTAGAAGGAAATATCCAGCAATACGATAATAGTTAAACAATGGAACACACTATAGTTATTATACACTATATATATATAAGTGTATACATATATATATATATATATATATATATATATATATATATATATATATATATATACACTTAGTTTCCTGACCAGGGATCCAACCTGGACCCTTGGCAGTGAAAGTCCAGAGTTGTAACCACTAGCCTGCCAGGAAATTCCCTCCTCTTTTTCTTTATTTCCTCTCCTCTTTCTTTTAAAGAAGACTTTGAAGGGGAGTGAAATGCAGTTGTCATAAAAGTGGATAAACAAACCCTGATCAGCCCCTGACACTCTAACGTGAAGGAAAAGGAAAAGAGGGGTTGCTTTGAGGAGGAAAGGGGGCAAGTTCTTCGTTCTCAGTTTGAACAAAGAAATGCAGCACTTCAGGGCCTCTGTTCGTACCCAACCCCCGGGGGGTGATTTTTGGAGATACAAGAGCATGGGAAAGGGCCAACAGGTTCTAAATACTATAGCAGAGAACATTTTCAAGGTGTTGGCTTCTAGAAGGAGTATCACACCCTACCTTCTTTCCAGTAGTCATGTATGGATGTAAGAGTTGGACCATAAAGAAATCTGAGCACCGAAGAACTGATGGTTTTGAACTGTGGTGTTGGAGAAGACTCTTGACTTGGACTGCAAGGAGATCCAACCAGTCAATCTTGAAGGAAGTCAGTCCTGAATATTCACTGGAAGGACTGATGCTGAAGCTGAAGCTCCAATACTTTGGCCACCTGATGTGAAGAACTGACTTATTAGAAAAGACCCTGATGCTGGGAGGGGCAGGAGGAGAAGGGGATGACAGAGGATGAGATGGTTGGATGGCATCACTGACTCGATGGACATGATTTTGAGAAAGATCTGGTAGTTGGTGATGGGCAGGGAAGCCTGGGGTCGCAAAGAGTCGGACACGATTGAGCAGCTGAACTGTCTTCTCAAGAAGACATGTACACACACACAGGTGACAGCATTTCAATTTCTCCTTCCTAGAGATGGGAATTTTACCCATTTACTTCTTCACCTGCTCTTCTGTCCTTTTGCACAAAAGGATGAGTTTCCTTTTCAAGAACAGTCCGTTCCTCCCTGGCTTCTACCCTGACACCTTCCATTTCCTCAAGAACCTTGTTCTTTAGACCATTTCAGTCCTTAAGCAACAAACTGCTTGGGACTTGTGAACATTCTAGCACCTACAGACATGTTCATCTCCAGAAGAAAAAAAAAACAGTCTGAATTCAAAATACAAATAATTAAAATCAAATGTAATAAATAACAGAATGTACATAAAATGTAGCATGATGTCACCATTGGAAACTTAATATTCACGACCATTTCACTCCATTTGAAAACAATTTGTGAGTTGGATGTTCTCCATTTTCCAAAATCCTGACTATGCACATTGAGTGTTGATCAAGGAGACTGAATTATAAATTAGGCTGTCAATAGCCAACTCATTTTTGAAAGTAAATTTATAAACATTGTTTAATTATTTCTTTGTGAAAAATGTACTTAACATGAGCAGTATGTGCATTTTATTATGTTTTGTGTGAATTGGGAACGACCTCCACATTTAGCTGCTGGCAGGATAGGAATCAGCCTGCCAACGCAGGGGACACCGATTTCAATCCCTGGTCTGGGAAGATCCCACATGCCATGGAGCAGCTAAGCCCATGTGCTGCAACCACTGAAGCCGGTAAGCCTAGAGCCTGTGCTCCACAAAGGAGAAGCCACCGCGATGAAAAGCCCAGGCACCACAGCAGAGAGTGGCCCCTGCTCGCCGTAACTAGAGAAAGACTGCACTCAGCAACGAAGACCCAGCTTCAGAAAAACCGATACCGGGGCTGCTAGTCCCGCTGCCCCGTGAGCTCCGTGCTCATCGTTCTGCACCTCTGTTCTCACTTCCTCCTGGCTCCTTTCTCAAAGCAGTTAGATGCGCTTTCACACTGTAGAATTGCCATCTATCTACCCCCCTCACCTTTCATCCATTGCCCTATTCCTCTACTCCTCTTTCCAGTTTCTCCAAGGTGGTCTACACAGATGGTCTATATTTTCTCCCTTCCCATTCACTCTTTAGCTCACAGAAACATTATTTCTATCATAACCATTTAATGGACATGGAATGTCCTCACCAAAGACACCAACAACTTTGTTCTTCAATACAGTTCATAGATTTCAGTTCCTTGTTTACCCACTTTCTCTTCCTTTTTCTCCAACGAAACACAGGTGCCTTGGTTTCTGTGATATCTTTTTCTCTTGGTTTTTTTCTTCTCTGGATGCTGCTTGATCTTTCGTCAGGATTCTTCTTTGTCCCTTGGACGATGGTGTTCCAGGCTCTTATCAAAGGCTCTCTCTCTCCTCCGTCAATATCCTCTCCCTGGGCAAGTCCTCTGGTTCATCTACCACTTACGTGGCAATGATTCCCAAACCTGTACCCCCAGTCTATATCTATCTCCTGGAGTTCAGACCAATATGGCTGCTGTCTACCCATCATCACCAATAGAATTTAGACCATAGTACAAAATGGAATTTATATTCCTCATCCCCTAGTCCTATCTCTTCTCCCTTGTGCTCCTGATATCAACAAATGGCACCAACATCAAACCCATCAGAAACTGGGCACCAGCTTTGAACCCTCAGCCTTCCCTGACTGCCATATTCAGCAATCTAGAATTCCTAACTCTTGTATATTCTGTAAATTCACTCTCTCTTCTTCATTCCCAGTGCTCATTTCTTATCTAGGCCACCATCATGATGTGTCTGAATTACAACAGCAGCCTTTGCCATCAATCATTTTCCCACTCCACTCCACAAGTGATATTTTTTAAACTATGAAACCAATTATAATATGCCGTGGCTTAAATCCTTCAATGTTTTCTTTAGTGCTCTTGGGGAAAAGGTCCCAAGTCCTTAACATGGTTTACAAAATTAGCAAAACCTGGTTCTAATATATCCATAGCCATATATCCTTTCCCTTTTCCTACCCTTTCCTGTGAGAATAAAAATCTTGTCCTCCCAAGCACTCCACATTCTTGCTTCCAGGCTTTCATGCACACCATTGCCTTGGCTTGCAACACTCTGACCCCATGTAGCTGAACCCAACCTGCTTTTCAGATTTCAGTTTAGAAGTTTTACTGCCCTATGCCGCCCCTGATGCACCAAACCAAAAACAGATGACTCTCCTAAGTATCACCAGAATATTCTTTATTTCAATGGGGCTTTTGCAGTGTTTATAATGGCTTGGCTACTTGGCTATCTCATATTCTCACCAGGCTGTAAACTCTAGGAGGGCAAGGTTTAAGTCTGTACTGTCTAATATAATAGTATAATAAATTTTTGATAAATATTGGTCAAACATGTACATGAGCAGGCACCAGGCATACATCTGATTGGCTGCCAATTGTTCTGGCTTCAGTAGGAGATTTCCTGAGTTAGCTTTCTCATCTTAACAACTTTGTTCTTAATCTTTGTTATCATGCTTTCCAAACCATTCAGAAAGTGCTCTAATGTTTACCAAGCACTTTAAAATAGCGAGATAAATGCTCCTGGTGAAGGTGGCCTCTTTAAGACCCGGGTCTGACTGCATAGCACAGAGTGGGCTGCCTTTACTGCAATGATGTCATTCAAGGTTATTGGTTGCAAGCATCAAAATTTACTGCTGGTGGGAAGGAAGCCACCGAGTACATCCAGAGCCAAATTCAGACAAGTGCTTGCTGTGCTCACAGCAATCAGGGAAGCCTCTGTTCCACATGCTTTATTCTCAGTAATGTGGGGCACAGTTGTTGCCATATTTAGGAAAATAAACAAAGAGATTACCTGATTTTCTTCCTTGTTATAACATACAGTCATGATTGAACGGGTTAGCAAATATTCTTTGCTGATAATTAAGCAGTATTATTTGTGAAGTTTTGCACCAGGGCTGCAGCAATATTAGCTTTTCACCTGTGATTGCTAGGCTCATTCATAAAAGAGGCAGCAAAAATGACAGACATTCCAGATTATTGTGTGTTTAGTCGCTCAGTTGTATCCGACTCTTTGCAACCCCATGGACTGTAGCCTGCCAGGCTCTTCTGTCAGTGGGGATTCTCCAGGTAAGAATACTGAGGTGGGCTGCCATGCCCTCCTCCAGGGCATCATCTCAACCCAGGGGTCAAATTCAGGTCTCCTGCATTGCAGGAGGATTCTTTACTGTCTGAGCCACCAGAGAAGCCCAAGGATACTGGCATGGGTAGCCTGGCCCTTCTCCAGGGGAAATTCCCAACCCAGGAGTTGAACCAGGGTCTCCTGCATTGTAGGCAGCTGAGCTACCGGCTATTCTTTACCAGCTGAGCTACCCGGGAAGCCCTCCAGATTATTAGGGTGAGTAATTTGAAGGCAGGGGATATGAAATGTAGGCTTCACCAATAAAGGGACTTTGGGTAGAGTTTGATCAGGCATGCAGATAGTCTCCATTTCTTATTGTGAAAATGGTCTGAGTCCAAAGGATCAAGAAGGGGCTGCAGCTAGACATTCCTGTACTGACATAACTGTGACTGGGCAGCTGTACTCTTATATTGGCATGAGCACCAGGATAAATTTCTTTAAAATATGAGGTTACTACTACCTAGGCAGTACTCAAGATTTGTAGGTTAATTCTTTAGATAGAGGGAATATCAGTGCCTACAAAGAAATTCCAGCCCTTTAAAGTAACAGCATTTAAAATACATATCCTTGCAAAAGAAGATAACTAGAATTTATGATTTTGCTGAAGTCCTCTGGTATAGGTATGACCTCAAATATCTACATAACTGGAGCAGGTTCTAGGTTTAATTCCCACACTTTGCTTCAAGCTAATGAACTATAAACTTCATTTTTTCTCTTTACATCTCATTTTTAAAATGGCGCAATGGTATTTTCTTAAGGACTGAAGGGCTCATTAATTAATGTTTGCCAAGCACTTTGAAGATGAAAGGGTCTACATTAAATCCGGAATTATAACTATTATCATCGCAAAGCTCAGATTACCTCAGAAATTTAGGAATGATGACTCAGGAGCCCATATTCCAGATTTGAATGAGATTATGTCTGAAAATAGTGAAACCAATTCCTGTAATGATTCAGATGTGAAAGGATTTATGGGATTCAGCAAGACTGTATCCCAAATCATGCATGACAACAAAAATTAGACCGCACTCCGACTGATAATTTAGGAAACAGTTTATTAAAGGAATGCCAAGGAGATTTGTGTCTGTGCTGTTTTTGAGGCCAGATCCATACACCGTTAGCCGGAAGAGTCAGCAATCAGCCAGCTAAGTGAAGGGTGGTACGGGCCGAAGGCAGTGAATGCAGACTGGAGGCAGAACTTGCCAACTGCCCCCAGACAAAGCATTTCATAAGTCACAGTGCTAGAAAAGAGGGACAAATCCATGTCAGGCAACAATCCTCAGCCCTCCTTTCTCAAAGATCCTTCCCTGGGCACCATTGCTCAAACTGATCTCTCATTAATTTTTAAAACATTTTTGGAAGAAAATATTAACTGCAGGTAAAATTGCCCTTAATTTGGTTGAGGAAGTCCCCTTTTGCTCCTAATCTGCTGAAAAGGTTTTTTGTTTGTTTTCTAATCAAGGATGGATGCTGGATTTTTGTCAAGTGCTTTTCTGTGTCTATTGAGATGATTATTTGTTTTATCTTTGTATTAATATTATTATATGTTATAATTATGATATTATTATAATGGAAACATTAACATTAGCTTTTTAATATGATGAACCACATCGATTTTTTTTTTAATGTTAAATCAGCTTTCCTGAGATAACCCCAATTTGGGGAGCTTGATTTGCTAAAATTCTACTTGGAATTTTGCACGTATGTTTTTAAGGATATCATGCTTATACTTACTTTGCTCTGGTAATGTCTTTGCTTCTGATGTTAGTGCAATGCTGGCTTCATATAATAGCTTAGGAAGTATTCACTCTATCTCTGCAAGATTTTGTGTAGACTTGGTATTACTTCTTCCTTAAATATTTGGTAGAATTCACAAATGAAACAATCTGAGCCTGAGTTTTCTTTACGGGAAGGTTTTTTAACAACAAATCCAATTTATTTAATAGATGTATTATATATTCTTATTTCCAGTGATCAGTTTTCCAAGCATCTCTTTCTTACTGTTTTCTAATTTCTTTGACTGGTGGTCAGAGAGCATATATAATTTTACTTGGATCCTTTTAAATTGAGTATTGAGGCTTTATAATGATAGACTATATCTTAGTAAATACCATGGATACTTGAAAAGATGGTTTATGCAAAGTCATTGGCTTAAGCTTCCTGTAGATGTCAGTTAGATCCAGGGGTTGTAGTATTGTTCAAATCTTCTATATCCTAACTGATTTCCTGTCTGCTTATTTTACCAATTATTAACAGAAGAGTATAAAAATCTCTTATTTTAAATGTAGACTTATCTATTTCTCCTTGAATCTCTGTCAGTTTTTGCTTCATGAATTTTAAAGCTCTTTTATTATATGCATAAATGTTTAAAATTATTGTGTCCTCTTGATTAATTGACCCCTTAATCATTATGACCTTTTTCTATCCTTATTAATATTCTTTGCCTTGAGATCTACTTTGGCTAATGCTAATATAGCCACTCTAACTTTTAAAGATTAGTTTTTGCATTGTATATTTTTGTGATTCTTTCACTTTTAAACTATTTCTGCCTTTATATTTAAAGTGTGCTTCTTGCAGATAGTGTCTAGGTGGGTCTTACTTTTTTGTAATTTAAGGACCTCTGCCTTCCAGAATATCTAAACCATTTACATTTAATATAATTATCATTGTAGATAAACATAAATGTATTATCTTTGTTTGTTTTCTATTTATTCTACTATTCTTTATTCCTTTTTCTCTCTTTACCTGCTATGTTTTTAATCAACTGCATATTTCTTTATGGTTCCATTACATATCTTTTAATCATTTCATTTTTTTTTCTTCCTGTCTTCAAGTAGTCTCCTCACGTGTACACATGTACAACATGTGCACATGTACAGTGTGGCCCGTATTCAGGTAGAAACCAGAGGAGATCCTCTGCACACCTGCAGAGCTTGCGGTCTCTCCTCCTCTCTCTGCCTCCTTCTCTTTCTCTCTCTCTCTGCAGATATCTCCTAACTGTATGGTATCCTATGAATTCTAGCTGCATGGATCCCCTTGACTCTTAGCTCCTTTGCCATAAGGCAGTGAGACCACCAGACTCTGCCTGGGTTCCCCTTCTCTGCACAGTGGCTTGCGGGTGGCTGAGGCCACAGCTGGGACAATAGTTGAGCTTACCTCATTAGTCTGCCCTCCCTCAGGGATCACTGTCCTTTGCTGTCTAATGGCCAATGTTTGGAAACTGTTATTTCACATGTTTTTGTCTATTTGGGGGTTTTGTTTTTGTTTTCTGTTGTTTCAGGCAAAAGGGTAGATCCAGTTCCTTTTACTTTATCTTTTAGCCTGAAGTGATTCTGGATGGAAGGTGAGATACTGTTGATGCAAATTGGACATATTTTGAAACATAAGTCTGATTTTCTGAAACTTTTCATTGAATGTCTGAGAATATTTAAGAAAACTGGTTGGAACTATTTCTTACGTTAATTAGTTCCAAAATTTATAGTGTCATTAAAATATTAAAGCAAAGTAACCCAGAAACAAATAGCTAATTCTTGCTCCAGTTTAACAATCTCTGCAAACACTAATGTAACCACTCTCTCAAGGGCTTAGTTAAAAGGAATGCGTGTTAGATTTATTTCATTTTCAGGAAAGAGAGAGGTCATTATGGCTTAACAATTACCCAATTCCCTCCTTGATTTAATCTTAATCTATAAACACAGGCCTACGTTTTGAAGACTACTATGCTGAGTGAAAAAAAAACGTATTATTGATACTGGTGGTTAAATGTTTACCCCAATGCCCAGAAGATACGTACACAAAGCTAATTTACCACCAAGTGTGACTATCTGAAAATATATGTTTTCCATGTGGTGTAGTCTAAAAATATTTCCTCAGTACTCTGAAAAAAAATAGTTTTTAAGAAAAAAATGAGTAAAACCATGCAAATACTTGTACATTTTCCATATGCTAGTTTTTTAAAGGGCAGCTTTTTTTCTTCATTGTATTTTTCTCTTATTCTGTGGTATCTTTATCATATGTCAGCAATTTTCCCTTATTCTTTTCCAAACACTTCAGTTTTCAAGAGCACTTAATATGAACAATACCAATGCCTAGGTTTCTTGAATTTCTGTGTTAAGAATTCTTCATCTAATATATATTATATCAAATATTTCAAAAAGATATATATATTTAGTTTTAAGAGTATATATACACATATGTTAGTTTATGTATTATATATGTATTTTACATTTATTTTTATTTTTGCCTGAGTTAATTTCCTTGATCT